>NC_043715.1:11553505-11801728 GCF_006229205.1 Suricata suricatta
AGAGCGGCAGAGCGCAGGCGCGGCCCGCGCCCCCTCCCCTCCCCCCCGCCGGGTTAACCCCTTCGCGGCCCCTGCGGCTCCGGGCAGCTGACGACCCAGAGGTCCGCACCCATCCACCCACCCTACCCGACGGGCCTGTGACCTGAGTAGCCCGAGCCACGGGGTATCAGGAACAGAAGCCTGGCGTCTTTTCAGAGCAAGCACTCTTTAAGTCCCCGAATATGGTTAATTATCGAGGGGGAACCACCTATGGGAGGAGGGGTAGCGATGGTTCTAGGGGCTGGGAAGGCAACGCCGGGAAGAATGAAAATTACTTAAGACGCCTACCTGGCTCTGAGGGTCACTGGTCAAGCCTCCCTCCCGGCACAAATTTGCCCCCACAGCACCCTCTGGTGGACGTGCTGTCCATTCTTTCCGGCGGTTTCCCAACCAGGAACCCCTAAGATCAGGAAGCTTAGCATTTGGGGGATTTTTAGCTGTTTGGAGGTACAGTGTGCACTGGGGCATTTTTGACTCCGGATTTTGCTGAGAGTAGATCAGAACTTTCTATGTGGGGCTTATGTAATTGGTAGATTCCATAGCTAAAGTGTGATCCTTAAAATCACTAGGTGTACGATATAAAGTGAAAAAATACAGAAATGGAGTAAACACAGCTAGAACTGGTGATTTTAGAAGCTTCCTAGTCCAAGGCAAGTCCTCTGTTCGCTTACCTTTCATTGCAACATGCAGCATAGTGGGACACAGTGGATACTCAATAAATATATGTCGATCGAGTCTGACATATTTGCATCCATCCATCCATTCATTCATTCAACAACTATTTTTCAAGTGGCGGGTCCTGGCTATGAGCATCACTCAGTCCCTTGCCTGACTTCCTTGCTCTAAATGTGCCCAGATACTTCTACATCAAGGAGCCAAACTGGTGTAGAGAGATTTAAAAGAAACCCCCCCAAAAGAAGAGCTGGTCTGTCATAATTACTGACTGTCCCAGTGTGAGCAGCTTAGAAAGAAAGAGGAGGAAGACTATTTACTTGCAAGCATGGAGTGCTTGGGGTGAGCAGAAAGCTCTGCAGAAGGAAGTAGAGAATTCTGGTTGAGAAATGAACATAGGAAAACAACAAGGTGTTCCAGTACCCAAGAAGTTATCTGTAAGTGCCTAAATAAGGAATCTGCACACACCTAAGATCCAAATGAGTGATCTGAAGGAAAATAAGAAAGCTTAAATTTGGGGTAACTAGCTGGCTCAGTCAGTAGAGCACTGTGACTCGATCTCAGGGCTGTGAGTTCAAGCCCCATGGCGGGTATAGAGATTATTTTAAAAGTAAAGTCTTAATAAAAGAAAAAGAAAAGAAAAGAAAGCTTCATTTAACCCAATATTTTCCCTGAAGAGAGACTATGGTAACAGATGAAGAATGGTACAGTACTGTGCAGAAAAAGATACTAGATCCCTTGATAGATCTCTACTGAGGACATAAACACAGAAACAATAAAGATGGTGATTATCTAAGTAGCTTTTGATTTACTTATCCATTCAATACTTTGAGTGTATCAAACAAAATGTAAATGCCTGGTAAGTGTCAGGCACTGTCTTAGGATCTGGGAAACAGTGACAAGCAAGACAGATGGAGTCCTAGTCCTCACAAAGCTTCAGAAAAACCACTTCACACTCATAGGATGGCTGTAATCACAGAGGACAAATGCAAGTGTTAGTGAGATGTGTAGAAACTGGAACCCTCATACTTTGCTGGTGGGGATGGAAAATGGTACAGCTGCTTTGGAAACCAGCTCAAATAGATTAAATAGAGTTATCACATGACCCAGCAATTCTGCTCCTATGTGTATTTCCAAGAGAAATGAAAACATATTTTCATAGAAAAGCTTGTACATGAATGTTCATAGTAGTATTATTCAAAATAGCTAAAAAGTGGAAACAACCCAGTTGTCCATCGTCTGCTGAATGGATAAAGCAAATGTGGTATACCTATGCAGTGGACTATTATTCAGCTACAAAAAGAAATAAAGTGCTGATGTGTGCTACACCACAGATGAGCCTTGAAAACATTATACTAACAAAAAGAAGCTGATCACAAAGACCACATATTGTGTGATTCCACTTATATGAAATTTCCAGAATAAGCGAATCCACCAAGCCCGAAAGGTTAATGGTTACCAGAGCCTAAGGGGAGGTAAGGATGGAGAATGCCTCTTAGTGGGTTTCCTTTTGGGGTGATGAAAGTGTTCTGTAATAAATAAAGGCAATGGTTGCACAACCTTGTGAATATACTAAATACCCCTGAATTATACATTTAAAAGGGTGATTTTGATGGTATGTGCATTACAGTGCATTACCGTATAAAGTATTGAAGTATTGAAGTAAGCAGTGGCAATACAGGGTGACAGATAAGCCAGGAATAGTGCCTGGCTTGTGGTTAGCACTCAAATATTTGTCAAGTGAATGAGTGAAGGATGAAGTGCTACCGGAGTGAAAGATGTGCTACAGGAAATGGCGCTGATGGAAGGGGATGGGCACACACACAGGCTTCCCAGCCAAGGCCTGCCTAAAAGATGACCTGGTGATTAGCCAGCGGATGGGATTACAGGGGGAGAACTGTGTTTTGGAAAGACAAGAATGTTCCAAGAAAAGGGAACAGCATATTAGGAGTCCTAGAGATCATGGCATCTTCAAGGAACTGAAAACTGCTGGAAGTCTGATATGAGAGCTTATGGGAACCAGAGATGAAGCTGGTCCCTTGGGTGCAAACAAGAGGGTCCTAGGAGCCACGGATGGGGGTATGGCTCATATCCTGAGGGGATACAGAGCTCTGGGAAGATTTATCAACATCATTATCATTAAAAATAATAATGGCTGGGGCACCTGAGTGCCTTAGTTGGTTTAGCCTCTGACTCTTGATCTGCTCAGGCCATGATCTCACAGTTCCTGGGCTGAAGCCTTACATTGGGCTCTGTGCTGGGAGCACAGAGCCTGCTTGGGATTCTCTCTCTCCCTCTCTCTCTGGCGTCCTCCTACTCTCTCTCTCTCTAAGTAAATAAACATTTAAAAATTAATAATAGCCAATGATTAATGAGCACTGAAGATGCCAAGACTAGGAAAATTAAGAAACTTGCTCCCTCCCCAAATAAAGATCTATCTTTTTCTCAGCTTCTATATTCATAGATACTGGATGGAAACATGAGACAACATGATGGTGTCCCCTGGGGGGTGGGCAGTGGGAACTGGCTGACAGGATGGATGACAAATATTTTGTTTCATTATATACTTTTTTGTATTTGAGCCATGTAAATTGAGAGAGACAGAGAGGTAAGGTACACATGTGTGCATTAAAGTCACACAGCTCATAGGAGCAGAGCCAAACATCTAGGTTTGACAGTGAACATGCTCATCAAGGAATCTTTGCATGACAATTTCATTTTCTCTGCATGCTTGCCCACGGGATGAAAAAGAGTAGATGTCTTTAACAGCTATATTTATCCTTGTAAATTAAGAATGGGGTGCCTGGGGGGCACCTGGGGGGCTGAGTCAGTTAAGCGTCTGGCTTCGGCTCAGGACATGATCTCACGGTTCGTGGGTTTGAGCCCCGTGTTGGGCTCTGTGCTGACAGCTCAGAGCCTGGAGCCTGCTTCGGATTCTGTGTCTCCCTCTCTCTCTCACCCTCCCCTGCTTGCACTGTCTCTCTGTCTCTCAAAAATAAATAAAAGACATAAAAAATAATAATAAAAAAAAAGAATGGGTTGCCTGGGTGGCTCAGTCAGTTGAGTCTGATGCTTGGTTTCGGCTCAGGTCATGATCTCATGGTTTCACGAGTTCGAGCCCCATGTCGGGCTCTGTGCTGGTAGCACAGAGCCTGCTTGGGATTCTCTGTCTCCCTCTCTTTCTGTGCCTCCTCCACGTGCATTGCCTCTGTGTCTCTTAATTAATAAACTTTAAAAAAATGAATAAATGCATTAAAACAAAAGAATTTGCCCTTAAGGTTTATATTCTGGTCTACTGATGACCATAGGTCAGACTGCCTCACATCTGGCACCACAGAAGAGCCGAGAGACAGAACTGTGGGGGTGAAGCCTGTGCTCTCTTCAGCGGGATGACACCAGGTTTAGGCGCCCTGTGGGGCCCTGAATGGCTGCCTTTCTCAGGCAATGCCCTTGTTATCTCCTTGCGCCCTTATTAAATAACACATTTCCTTTTAAATTAAAATATTAAAATACAGAGCGGGGAAAGTGCTTCATTCTGTAGCTTGACTCTACCCTTTCCATCTTCAGGAGAGTGACTCATGGCATAACAACAGGCCTCCAGGGAGACCTGCAGCCTCAGATTAGTTTCGTTTTGTCATGTGTTGCATGGAGTCCAGGATGGGCTGCGCTGCAAGTTTCTCCTATGGATTCTTGTTTTAGAGTTAATGGGCCTGGGGGTGGGGGTGGGGGTGTCAAGTCATTTTGGATGCTCTCAATGCAAGGATACCAGCTAGGTTTAGGACTCTTGTTTTATTCTTTTTTATCTTCACCCTCTCACTGACCCTGGGTGAGCTGCCTCCTGGCTCTCCTTCAGCTGTGAAACAGGGTTAATAAACCACTGACCCGCCCACCAGAACTGTCAGGAGAAAGGGCTGATAAAATTGGTGTTGCCAAAGCCTGCAAATGCCAGTGCGTAACAAGGCTGCAAAGCCCCCGTTTCAACCATCTCCGGAAGAATGTAAGTCTGGGAGGTTCTTGAAACGTTCAGAAAATGAGGGAAATAGCTTGCTGGGGCCTGCTCCCAGGAAGCCTCGGGAAACCTGTGGCCTCCTTCCTCTATGTCTCCATGAGCCATGGCTTTGGAGGGAGCCCCCAGCACTTCCTCTGGGGGTGGGGGAGGGGTGGGATAAGTGTCTTCCAGTAAGAAACGTCCTCCCAGACCTCTCAGAGCTCTTTACATTTTTATTATTTTGCTTGAAAAGAGAAACCTCAGAGAAGCCAGGGTAACGAGCAACTAAATGCACAGAGTGAGGCGCGTGAGCATGTGTGCACGTCCACAAATATTTGTTGATTGATGGAGAGGAAAATTACTAGTGGGGCTCTGGGCAGGATTCCAACATTCCCAGATGTAAAGGGACTGAAGGGTCGGCTACCTCCACATTCTGCAGAAAAGGAAGCAGAGGACTAGAAAAATAAAGGATCTGAGTTCAAACTCGCAAGGGCAGTTGCTGTTAACAACCAGCCACAGCCTTGGATTTCTGGGTTGACCATGTACCCTGCCTTCGTGTGGTGTGGCTAGCAAGTGACCTTCTGAAAAGACCTTGCTTGGTGATAAGAGCCCTGTGGCCTGGGCAGCAAGCTGAGATCTACTTGCCAAGGGACCCCCCCCCCCCCCACACACAAGCATCCTCCAGTCTCTGATTCAGACAGGACATTAATATGCATACCTCAGAGGCACACAGCAATCCAGAAGCAGCCAGAGAGCTCTAGATTTAGCTCCAGAGTGCCTACTCTTTTTGTGATGACAGTGTGGGTGGGAGCTAGGAAAAGCAAGGGCCCCAGGGGCAGTATGAAGGCTGCCCATGCTCATGCTCCCTCTCTCTGGGTAGGCTCATTCAGTTAAGGGCCCCACTTTGGCTCAGGTCATGATCTCATGGTTACTGGGCTCAAGCCCCGTGTTGGGCTCTGTGCCGACAGCACAGAGGCTGGAGCCTGCCATGGGTTCTGTGACTCCCTCTCTGTCTGCCCCTCCCCGTCTCACACCTTGTCTCTCTCTCTCTCTCTCTCTCTCTCTCTTTCTCTCTCTCTCTCTCTCTCTCTCTCAAAAATAAATAAACATTAAAAAAAAAAAAGTCTTCCAGGGCTTTTTTTCACATTTAGGAGAGAAAACATTGACAGAACAGAGGGCACCAAGGAACCAAGGACTTGGAACCCAAAGTACTTTCTGTGCCTATGAATCATGACCAACGGGGTTTGGGAACTAGACACGTGTGAACTGAAGAGCCGGGTATAGGGGAGGGTTGCAGAAGTATTCAGGGCAATTGCGAGAGCAATCCTGCCAGTTCTAGTGGGAAACATCACCACGCTACATATAGACAGAGAGCTTTGGAATACCTATATCTCTATCTCTTTATCCAAAATAAAATTCAAATGACCAAGCAAGGCCTTCTTCACTAGACCTTTCCAGCTTTTCCCGCTGGACTGCTTGCTACAACCTGCTGTGTACCCTAAGTTGTAGCCATGCCTAACTATTTGCTAATCACTTATTTAGCAGCTATTTATTGAGCACCTATGTCCAAGACTACAGGCAAATAAAGAAGACCATGGCGTGTTAGATGAATGAATTCACTTAGTCCTATGTGACGGCATGAATATGCCTAGAACGTATTTTTTTTAGTTTATTTATTTATTTTGTGTGTGTGTGTGAGAGAGAGAGAGAGAGAGATAGAAAGAGAGGAGAGAGGAGAGAGAGAGTTCGGGAGGACAGAGAAAGAGGGAGAGAGAGAATCCCAAGCAGGATCCGTGCTCTCAGCCCAGAGCTGGATGTAGGGCTCTAACTCATGAACTGTGAGGCCACAACCTGAGCCAAAATCAAGAGCTGGAAGCCTAACCCACGGAGCCACCCAGGAACATGGATAAAGTATTCTTTATCTTTCCTATTCTCTGGCCTTGAACCTAGTTTGCAGTTTTTTCCCTTCCTGGCCTGGGGAGCTGAGGCCCTTCTCGTCACAGCAGTCTTTGGTCTTTCCTGTGATTGAGATTTGGGAGGAAACTGGGAGGTAAGAAGAAAGCCCAATGCAGAAGGGTGAAGGCCAGAGTTGGAGGAGTTTTTAAGGGCTACAGTCTATGAGAGGGACAAATAAGTGAATAGGAAAGAAAGCAAAGGATTTTAAGGAAAAGGATGGTGATTCTGTATCCCGTTGTGGGCATAAAGAGTTACAAGTAAAGACTTTCAATGGTTTTAGAAATTACTTTTGGTTTCAGTTTCACGGAAGGCATCCTTTTGACATAGCCTTCTAGGGGTGTGACTCCATATACCTTTCCCACGCATTGGACAAATATGCAGTGTCCTCTTTGTGTAGTCACCATACAAGACTGAACAAAACAGATCTGGTCCCTCTCCTCCCGGAACCTGGAAATATTAAATTAACAAATATTGAATTACAAGATGTGATGTGTATTTTGTTTTTGGGTTTTTTTAAATTTTTTAATGTCTTTATTTTATTTTGAGAGACAGAGACAGATAGCAAGTGGGGGAGGGGCAGAGAAAGAGGAAGACACAGAATCTGAAGCAGGCTCCAGGCTCTGAGCTCTCAGCACAGAGCTCGACACAGGGCTCGAACCCACAGACTGTGAGATCATGACCTGAGCCAAAGTCGAACACTTAACCAACTGAGCCACCCAGGCGCCCCTGTGATGTGTATTTTGAAGGAAAAGAAAGAAGCACAGTTTTGTGAGTGTTTTGAGGGGACTGCTTTAGCTTTGGAACGCATCTCCCCTCTTCACACTTAAGGGTCCTTGTTCACACTTTCGGTGCTAAAATACTTTTTTTGATAGTGTATTCTATCAAAATACTACTATTATACTGAAATGCTTCAATGTCACCTTGTTCAGGATGCATGTCAGGTTTCCCACTTCGTCTGTCCCCTCCTGGCACATCGCTTGCAAGTCTCATAAAACCCAATTCAGGGGCATCTGTGTGGCTCAGTGGGTTAAGCATTGGACTCCTGACTTGGGCTCTAGTCTTGATCCCACAGTTTGCGAGTTAGAGTCATGCATTGGGCTCCACACTGAGAGCACAGAGCCTACTTGGGATTCTTCCTCGCCTCTCTCTTGACCCCTTCTCCACTCATGTGCATGATCAATCTCTCTCTCTCTCAAAATAGAGAAGCATTAAAAAAAAATTCAGGGCACCTGGGTGGCTCAGTTGGTTAAGCGTCTGATCTTGGCTCAGGTCATGATCTCACAGTTTACATGTTCAAGCCTCACATGGAGCTCTCTGCTGTCCTAATGGAACCTGCTTTGGATCCTCAGTCCCCTCCTTCCTCTGCCTCTCCCCGACTTCACTCGCACGCACACACACACACACTCTCTCTCAAACCTAAATAAACACTAAACCAACAACAACAACAATAACAGGTGAGCCTGAGTGGCTCAGGAGGTTGAATGTCTCACTCTTGATTTCAGCTCAGGTCATGATCTCACGGTTCCCGGGATTGAGCCCCTCATGGGGTTCCATACTGTTAGTGTGGAGCCAGCTTAGGATTCTCTCTACCCCTTTCTCTCTGTCTCTCTCTGCCCCTCCTTCATATGCTCACTCTCCCTCTCTTTCAAAATAAATGAACTTAAAAAAGCACACACACAAAAAAACCCTATTCATTCTCCAAAGTGTGTACCTGTTGAGCTGTGAGCAACTCTCCCACTTTGTCTGGACTGAAGGGATCCCCGGGCAAGTTCCTCACCCTGAGTTGTTGATAAGTCTGTCTTCCCCACTGCATCCAACGTTCCAGACGGCAAGGTGATCCTTCTTATCTCTGTTCACGCAAGGACTTGTACACAGGAAGAGTGATAACATTAGCAATAATAGCTTACCCTTGAATATGGACTACATTCCTAGCCCTATGGTTAACTCCTTACAAGAACCAGAGGTAGGTCATTTCTCCTTTCTTTATTTTTTAATATATATTAAAATTTTTTATGTCTGTGCTGACAGTTCAGAGCCTGGAGACTGCTTCAGATTCTGTGTCTCCCTCTCTCTCTCTACCTGTCCCCCCCCACCTCCGCACTCACTCTCAAAAATGAATAAATATTAAAAAAATAAAATTTTTTTAAAAGCTGAGAATTTAAAATACATTCTTTCATGATTTCACTTCAACATCAACGTGCATTATTATTAATGACACATTTTGTAAGTAAAAAAATACCTGTTCCCTAAATTGAAAAAACTTTAGTGCAAAGAGTGGCAAATCTCTTTAATGTCTGGCTGAATAGAAAAGCTCTGTAGCTCACATCTGCTTCTTATGTTCAGTTTACTATATACCACCATAGCCTCTGGAAAACTCCACTGTACACTGGTGAGGGAAAGAAAGTGAAAAAGGCAAATAACTACCATAGTACGATAATGAGAAGTGTTTCGCTTTTGGAGACCCCTAGGATCCCTGGTCACTTTGGTAGGCGCTGCTGTTTTGTATGAAACATTAAATCGAGCCTTTGGACTTATCAGTGCCTTTACGGGCGGCGTCAGGAGATGAGGTAAACCTTTGGTTTGCGCGAATGCTGGGTTTTGGTTCTTAGGCCACTGGGGCCCTACCGGGGGACACCCGCGAGAAGACAGGGAGGACATCATGCCCCTCCCCTCACCAAACTCTAAATCGCCGGTACCCACGCGCCGCTCACCTTTGGACTACGACTCCCGGTAGAGCTTGCGGCAGGGGGCGTGTGCCTGCAGCTGCGGGAGCGCGGGTCACTCAAGTCCAGTGACGGCAGTGGAGGGGGCGTTCCTGTTTGGGAGAGGCGCCATACCACAATTGGAGGAGCCCAGGAGAGGGGGCGGATCCGGGGTTTGGGTCAGCCAATGGTTTGAAGTCAGGCGGAAGAGGAGGACGGGGCGTGGTAGGACTCACTCGCGGACTGCGTGGGTCTCACCGAGCCCAGGAACGCAGGTTTGGGGGTGGGAACGCACAGTCCAGAAGCCGGGGCGCCGCGTGCGGAGATGGCGGCGCGGTGGAGCAGCGAGAACGTGGTGGTGGAGTTCCGTGACTCCCAGGTGAGCTGGGAGCCAAATAGAGCCTTCTGGGCATGCGCTCTCCGTGGTTCCCCTCCCCCACGCTACCCAGCCCGTCTTGGGGGTGCCAGGGCTATCCTCTAGTCCCCTGTGGGGAGAGGGGTAAGGGGTTGACCCGGAGCTGTCAGACCCGAGCAGTCGAGGGGAGCCTTGATGACCTTTGGGGGCGGTTGGGGCGAGCGCTGATGGGCTATTGGGGTTCCTCGTGGTGGTCTGGGTAGTAGGGTCTACTTTGGGACCCCGAAGCGCAGAAATTGCGCGCAAGCTGCTGAGGGAAGGCTTCCCCAGACCAGGGTGGTGAGGAGAGGGTATGCTTCCTGAGGCCGGGGAGTCGAGGCTTAGTGACTTTGAGTGAGTAGCACAACTTCTCTGAGCCTGAGCTGCGTGAACTTCACCTTGCCTCACAGGACTTTGGAGTGGATTCGATTAAAAGAAAAACAAAATGGCGTGTGAAGTGCTTGTTTCAGCAACTAAGCTTTTAAGTGGTTGCTGATGCTAGAATAGTCGAAAATATATACAGGAGTGTGCGCTGCATGTATTGCTCGGGTTCGAATCCCGGCTTAGATCTAGTCGTCCGTCGTTCCCTCTGAGTGTATGAGTTTTCTCACATGTTGAGAAGGTGCGAGTCGTTCCTAATCCTAGGGTTGGCGTGAGAATTTTATGAGGTCATACATTTAGAATATGGGGCACAGTGACGGGCACGTGGTAAACTTCAAGGGACATTAGATTTTTACCGTTTTTTGATTTAGTGCCTTCGTAATTGCTTGGTCTTGTGCTAAGTGATATATCTGCATTTTCTTTTTCTAATTCACGAAAGAACCAAGATAAGTAGATATTCTCCGATGTTATCCCTCCCACCCCTTTTCCCCAAAGGAGGAAGATGATCTCTGGGTGATCTCAAGTGACTTGGCCAAGGCCTCCTGTTCTGTTGGCCAGATTGGCATTTGAATGTGGGCATCCGGCACCAGGGATCTCGTTGAGGTCATTGCACTACTTTGCTTCATTTGTAGGAATCTGTCATACAGTCATTCCACAATAAATATCCCATTTCCCCCACCCCATCACCCCGGACAGGGTCTTGGTGATTTTCTATTTATTCAACAAATATTTATTGACTATCTTCTGTGGGCCAGGCTTTCATTCGTGGGTTTATTCAACAAGAATTCATTGAGTACCTGCCTGGAGCACAGCACACACTGTACCAGGACTCAGGTGATTTATACTGAAAGGAGCTCTGGATTACAACAAGTGGTACTATGGTTTTTTCTTCCTAAAACACCATCCTCCCCTCCCCCCTTTTTTTGCCTTAAAGATTAATGAGTGGAGGAGCCACCCACCGCTTTGCTCTGTGGTCCCTTTCAATACATAGCCCCCATGGAGAATTGGAGCAGCAGCATTCGGATTAAAGGTTTCTGAGGCACTTTGCACTGTCACCACGGTGTCTCTGGGAGGCCTGCTGTCCCAAGGGAGGCGCCACACTGCTAGGGAAAAAGAAGTGTACTCCTGTTACCCTTCTTGTTAATTGCTTTCACTGGGGACTAAGAACAGAGTCCTGTATGGTACCTCGGAGCCTGCTAATTTGGAAACTGCTAATCTGCAAATGCTTTAATTCTCACTGAAACCCAGGTAGTCCCACCCCCCCCTTCTCTATAGAGATGTAATTGAAGAGACCTGCTGAGAGGGTGCTGACACATATATTAGGATGCATGAAGTAGTATCGAATAATTAAACCTGAACAGCAGTTGTCATAGTCAGAGAACAAAGTAAATTGGGTAATTTAACTGCCTTGCGGGAGCTTCTCTTTTTCTTTTCGATTTTTCTATTGAGTTGGAAGGGTGCAACCTAGTTTGAATTAGCAGGGTTTTGTGGTTTTTTTCTGGAGGCAACGGGGAGGGATCTGGACCCACTTTATTAACTATTTCATTAATTTAGGAAGAAACTAACACCTGTCTCTTTTAAAAATTGTTTTTTAGGGGCACCTGGGTGGCTCAGGTGGTTGAACATCTGACTGCAGCTTAAGTGGTGATCTCGTGGCTTGTGGGTGTGGGCCCGGCATCGGGCTCTGTGCTGACAGCTAGGAGCCTGGAGCCTGCTTAAGATTCTGTGTCTCTTCTTTTTTTTTTTTTTTAATGTTTTATTTATTTTTGATACAGAGAGAGACAGGGCATGAGAGGGGGAGGGGCAGAGAGAGAAGGAGACACAGAATCTGAAGCAGGCTCCAGGCTCTGAGCTGGCTGTGAGCACAGAGCCTGACGCGGGGCTCGAACCCACGAACGTGAGATCTGACCTGAGCTGAAGTCGGAGGCTTAACCGACTGAGCCACCCAGGCGCCCCAAGATTCTGTGTCTCTTCTGTCTCTGCCCTTCCCCTGTTCGCGCGTGCTCTCTCTCTCTCGCTCTCACTCTTGCTCTTTCTCTCTCTCAAAAAGAAATAAACATTAAAAAAATTTTTTAAATTGTTTTTTAAAACATGAAAGGATTTTGGTTTTTCAGAGAAAAAGCCCAGCCTGAAAGGTGAAATTTTTTTTTTTTCCTTAGAAGGATACTTTTTGGAATTAAGTTTTTCTTTTTTAATGTTTATTTATGTTTGAAAGAGAGACAGAACATGAGCTGGGTTGGGGCAGAGAGAGAGAGGGAGACACAGAATCTGAAGCAGGCTCCAGGCTCTGAGCTGTCAGCACAGAGGCCAGAGTGGAATTTGAAGTCATGAACTGCAAGATGACCTAAGCTGAAGCTGTACACTCAACCAACTGAGCCACCCAGGTGACCTGGAATTAAGTTCTTTGTTGATGGTTTCTTCGTTGGTGGTAATCTCTTTATAATATTCCTTTATTTTTTATTTTTATTTGTTTCTTAAAGTTTTTATTTTGAGTGAGAGTAAGAGAACACATGCACTTGCGTGTGTGGGAGGGGCAGAGAGAGGGGACTGGGGAGAGAGAGAGAATCTCAAGCAGGCTCAGCACTATCAGTGCCAAGCCCGACTTGGGGCTTGAACTCATAAACCATGAACCGTGAGATCATGACCTGAGCTGAAATCTAGTGTCAGATGCTTAACTGACTGAGCCACCGAGGAGCCCCAGGTGAAACTCTTTTTTTCACATTTTCTCCTAGTGTTATTCACTTTATAAAACAAAGCCTTGAGGTGTTCCTGTCACTGATTAGTAGGAAAAAACCTGTAGTACTTGGCGGTTGCTCTGAAGATCCCTGAAATGGATGAGTGTTAACGGCACGACACGACGTAGAGATGACTTACTAGAGCAACACTGTCCAGTAGAATTTGCTGTGTTGGTAGAAATGTGGCCATTAAATCCTTGAAATAAGGCTACAGCAGCCAAGAAATTGCATTTTTAATTTAGTTAAACTTTAATTCATTGCCATTGAAATAGCCACTTGCAGGTAGTGGCTATGCTGTTGCGTCGGAGATGAAAGTTTTCACTCTCAAAGACGTAAGAGGGCGGAGTGTGCAGTTCACAAGCCCTAAACCAACGGGAAGAGCAGAACCAGTTCAGAATATGAGTGTGATGAAGACAGGAATTCAAACCCATAACAGCAGTTTGCTTACTGTCTCTGCTTTGGCAGCCAGGAGCTGTCTCAACTCAATATTCCAAAGTAGCTGGACATACTCAGCGCCACTCTCCCTGAACCCCGGCTTTTTGCTTCCTTCCAATTCATCTTCCACAGAGCCAGAGTGGTTTTATTAAAGGCTTCTTTTTTTAAAGTTTATTTATTTATTTTGAGAGAGAGAGTGTGTGTGTGTGCACGTGCATGAGTGGGAAAGGTGCAGAGAAAGAGGGAGACAGAGAATCCCATGCAGGCTCCAGGTAATCAGTTTGGGGCTCGAACTCACAAACCATGAGATCATAACCTAAGCTGAAATCAAGTGTTGGATGTTTACCTGGCTGAGCCATCTAGGCTCCCCCAAGGTGGTTTTCTTTTAAACCAGGTTTATTGAAGTTAATTAATATACAATAAAATTCCCCCTTTTAAGTATATAACGTGTTGAGTTTGGCCAATGTATGTAGTCCTGTAGCCACCACCCACAATTAAAATACAAAACCCCTCCAGAAAGTTCCCTGGTGCCCCTGTGTAGCCAGTCATAGCTCCACCCTCTGGCAGCTGCTGAGGTGGTTTATGTCAGACAAGCAGTGTACAGTGTGGAGCCCTTTGAGCCTGGCCTCTCACACTTAGCCCAGTGCCTTTGACATTCATTTGTGTTGTGGAGCATCCCACTTAGTCTGTTCTTTTTTACTGCCCACCGGTAGTATTTCCAGTGTGTGGAGACGCCACAGTCTACCCGTACACCTGTTGGTGAATATTCAGGTTGTTACCACTTTTTGGAGATTATGATTAAAGCGGTGATAAAATATCAAGGTGATATATTTATTTATTTATTTATTTTTAATTTTTTTGGTTTTATTTATTTTTGATACTGAGAGAGACAGAGCATGAGAGGGGGAGGGGCAGAGAGAGAGAAGGAGACACAGAACTGGAAGCAGGCTCCAGGCTCTGAGCTAGCTGTCAGCACAGAGCCCGACGTGGGGCTCGAACCCATGACCGTGAGATCTGACCTGAGCCGAAGCCGGAGGCTCAACCGACTGAGCCACCCAGGCGCCCCAAGGTGATTTTTTTAAAAGCTTAGTTTGTTCATACTCCTCCTTTGACAAAAGTGCTTCAGTGACTTCCTATTGTGTTAGGTGTAGAATATAATTTACTTATTTTGGACTGTTTTGTGGGCTGATCTCTGCCTACGTCTCAGATTGCATCTTGTACCACTTTCCCTCTCAGTCACTGTTTATTTTCATCTTTCTTCAACTGCTCCGAGGGGCCTCCCTGAGAGTTGAGACTTTGTCCTGTTGACTCCTCCTGTATCCCCAGTGCTTAGAATAGTGCTTGGTATGCAGTAGCACTCAACAAATATTTGTTGAATGAATAAATGTAAAAAAATCAATTATGTTGATCAGCAGTGTTAACATGAGTTAGGTGTTTAGATTTTCGTGGTTTAAAAAATAAATTTTAGAATAATTTATGTTTTATTAAAATTTTTTTTAATGTTTTATTTATTTTTGAGACAGAGAGAGACAGAACATGCATGGGAGGGGCAGAGAGAGAGGGAGACACAGAACCGGAAACAGGCTCCAGGCTCTGAGCTAGCTGTCAGCACAGAGCCCGATGCAGGGCTTGAACCCACGAACGTGAGATCATGACCTGAGTCAAAATTGGAGGCTCAACCGACTGAGCCACCCAGGCACCCTTAGAATAATTTTAGACTTACAGAAAAATTGGGAGGATAGGAAAGAGAGTTCCCATCTGCCCTGCACCTATTTTTCCCCTATTAAAAGTATCTTACACTACAGGGCACCTGGGTGGTTTGGTTGGTTAAGCAACTGAGTCTTGGTTGGTTCCATCCGTGTATTCTTAATGCCAGTGTGGAGCCTGGGATTCTCTCTCCTCCTCTCTCTGCCCTTCCCCCACACGTGTTCATGCTTATGCATGCTTGTACTCTCTCTCTCTCTCTCTCTCTCAAAATAAATAAAACTTTTAAAAAATTTACAAAAACATTAGTATGGTATATTTTCTACAATTAACAAATTAATATTGATATTATTAACCCAAATCCATATTTTACTCAGATTTCCTTAATTTTTACTTAATGTCCTTTTTCTGTTCTGGGATTTCATTCAGGACAGCATGTTACATTTTCATATGGCTCCTAAGGCTCCTTGGCTGTGACAGTTTCTCAGATGATGTCTTTGATGACTTTGACAGTCTTGAGGAGTACTAGTCAGGTGTTTGTAGAAGTTGGGATTTGTCCCAGTCTTTCTTATGGTTAGACTGGGCTTATGGGTTTCTGGGAGGACCCTAGAGATAAGGTGTCATTCTCATCACATCACATCAAGAGTACTTCCTGTGAAAGTGACATACCACTGTTGATGTTGACCTGGCTGAAGTAGTGCTTGTCAGGTTTCTCTACTGTATGTAAACTTACTCTTTTTGCCTTCTGTTTACACTATACTATTGGGAAAATAATCCGTATATGCAGCCTAAGTTTATTTAAAAACATTTTTTAATTAAAAATTTTTTAAAATATTTATTTTTGATAGAGACAGAGCACATGCGGGGGAGGGGCAGAGAGAGAGGGAGACACAGAATCCAAAACAGGCTCTAGGCTCTGAGCTGTAAGCACAGAGCAGGACACGGGGCTTGACCCCACGAACCGTAAGACCCTAGGAACAGTGAGATCATGACCTGAGCTGAAGTCGCTGAGCCGTCCAGGCACGCCCCTCCCACCCCCCTCCCCACAGCCTAAACTTAAACAGTGGGGAGTTCGTTCGTTCGTTCATTCTTTCTTTCTTGAATTAGTTGCTTATATCAGTGTGATATTTATTTATGCTTTGGATTATAATCCAATACTACTTGATTTTATTACGTTTATTTTATTGCTCCAGTTGTCCCAGCTTTCACCGTTGGGAGCTCTTTCAGGTAGTTAATATCCCATCATTGTTTCCACTTGTTTGTATGTTTTTAAAATCCACAGTAATTCCTTATTTTCTTGTGCGATAAGATGCTTAACTCTCACCATGTGTATTTTCCTGCCCCAGTCCCAGTATTAGCCATTTGTCCAAGGAACCCTGGCCTCTTATTGGACAATGGCATCAGATACTGAGGCCTGGTTAGAGAGGTGCTTGTTGCTCTTGGGATTTCACTCCTGCCAGGCACACTCATCTGACAACACAGGAAATATACATGCATGCTAAGCCATGAATATATGTGTATCTGTTAAGTATATGTGTACATAACCATCGGTATATTAAGCTGAACGTGAGTTCATCCTTCACATCTTCTACTCCAATCCATGATCACAAGTGTCGTCGTGTCTCCACCCTTTGCTTATCAGTAATCTCCCAGGCCAGTCATGAGAAATGGGACCCCAGCCATCCTCCACCCATTTACTTAATTGTTCCATCCAAAATACATGGATGGTGGTTTCAGAATTGTTAACCAGTACCCTTATAGGAGCGACTCTATCAGCTGGAGTGCAGTGCTTAGGTACAGTTACTTCCCCTCTAGTCTTACAGACTCCACTGAGGTTTCATCATTTTAAAGCAGCCTTTCACTTCTTCACAGTGTGGTGTAGTTCATTTGTTCGTTTGTTCTTTCTTTCTTTCTTTTTGAAGATTTCATTTTATTAAAAAATTTTTTTAGTGTTTTCATATTTTGAGAGAGAGAGCATGCATGAGCAAAGGCCCGTGCACTGAGGAGGGACAGAGAGAGAGGGAGAGAGAGAATCCCAAGCAGACTCTGTGCTGTCAGCTCAGAGCCTGACCTGGGGCTTGATCCCATGAACTGTGAGATCATGACAGCCAAAGTCAGGGGCCCAGCACTCAACCAACTGAGCCACCATGCACCCCTAGAAGTGTATTTTTAATGCAGGTGAATTTATGGATTGTGCTTTTTCAGTCTTTTTAAGAAAACTATATATTCTGGGTTCCTAGAGACATTCTCCTGGAACTTTTTTCTTGCTACTCAGTTTCTTGCTTTTTGAAATTGAAAATGAAGCATCTCAGCAGAAAGTGTTTTCCCTGCTGCCCTAATGGTGGGTGACTTAGTTTCAGCACTACAGTGGCTCTTCCAGACAGATAAAAATTGAGGCCTTTTTTTGATTTGCTCTAAATAAACAAATCAAAAACAAAACACAACTTGGCAAATTCTTTAGCTGAGAGGATATGAATAGTTAGTATAGTCCAAACGTTTTCTGGAAGCAGTCCAGCTTTGGTCCCAGCTTTTTCAGTTCCCCTGAAAGTTCATTTTGAAAACTATGGGCACAGAAGGGCATAGTAGGGCTCTTTTTGTTAGAAGTGACTATTATGTTGTGAATACTGTGAATTTCTTGTTTTCTAGAAGATTTGATGTAAAGATGCAATGGTGAATGGGGAAGAGTATGTACAGCCAGGAGTTTAAGGGTTTAGAGATGGAGCGCCGTGGTAGCATCCAGGTTATGTCACCTATTTGCCCTGTGATCTTGGGCACGTTAGTTCCTTTTAAGTTTCCGTTTCTTTATCCATAGAACAAGAGTAATAGTATCTGCCTGTGTCCAGGATTCCCTGCCCCACTCCTGGTTTCACTAGGAGGATTCACTGTTCTCCTTGCAGTTACGATTTATTAAAATGAAAGGACACAAAGCAAATTCAAAGTGAAAAGGCAATGGCATGAAGTCTGGAGGAAACTAGGTGAAAGAGACCTTTCCCCATGGAGTCCCTCAGGACATGCTTAATTCCTCCAATATTGAATTATAGCAGCACATGTGACATATCTACCAGGGTAGCTCCTTAGAGACTCTGTGCCCAAGGTTTTTAATTGGGGCGGGTCACGCAGGCTCCCTCTGGAGCACATGAACCACAACCGCACACCCCCAGAAGGGCGGCAGGTGCTCAGCATCAACCACATTGTTTGGACACATGGTGAAGGCACAGTGAGCTACTCTTATCAATTAGAGAATGGTGAGAACATTCCAAATCCAAGTTCTCAGATACCAGCCAAAAGCCAGCCTTGCAAGCAGACCTTTCTGAGGTTAGCAGTCTTGTGCCTGCTGCAGTAACTTTTCTGCACACCACCTGGCAGTGAATGTGAGGATTCAGTGAGATAATTGACACAGACCGCTTAGCACAGTGATCAGCACATATTAAGTGCTTGCTACGTGTTAATTATGATTATATTAGAAAACTTGTGTAAGGAAGCACCAAATGGCCTGACAAGATAGCCTCATGGAGCCAGAAGGACCTTTGGAAGACAGCTTATCTACCCCCTTATTTTATAGACATGGAACCTGAGATTCAGAAAAGTTAGGTGATTTTCCTAGTGATACCACTCTGTGCCATCTTAGCTGGTGTGAACATGAGAATGTTCTCATTTTAGAGCGAGACTTCCCAAGAAACACCCATTGTGCTGAGTGTGTGAACAGAACCTCAGATACAAACCTCTAGAAAGCATTAGACAAGGATGGTTCAAAAGCAGCTTTGGTGACTGTGGCTGTCTCTGATTTAAACAGATTGAATATTGTCATTTGAAATGCTCTGATCCTTTTTATGTCAGTGGGTTTCAGTTTGTGGTTTTATTCTATGAAACCTGATAGTACATACATTACAGTCATTGCTCAGGCATGTGACAGACTGATTTTCGGGGAACTGACCTGGCTCTGATTTGCGTTGATTGGATGTTTCCACTTTGCGTCATTTGGAAGTGTTTTCATATTTTCGAACAGCTCTTTCTAATTCAGCTGAGGTTGAAAGAGGAAGAATTGATTTCTTTGCTAGTTTGTTTGAAGAAATAAACAAACTCTGGATTTTGTTCTGCAGATAACAGTGGTCTATATAGGGAGGCTTTCTTTTGCATTGAATCAGGGTGGAAAGATAGTCATATGAAGCTATATATCATCTCCCCAGAGAGATAAGCTTTCTAACAGAACCACTGTGTTTGTACCAAAATTTAACTGGAAATCCAAAATGGATTGGTGATGCAACCCATCTTCAAATTCAGCGTCACCTGACCATTGTAAAGTATTATACCTGTTGTTTTCTAAAAGATGAAAATGTTAACAGGAAACAACAGATGTTGGTGAAGATGAGGAGAAATCTTGCACTGTTGGTGGGAAGGCCAACTGGTGCAGCCGCTCTGGAAACAGTGTGGAAGTTCCTCAAAAAATTAAAAATAGAATTACCTTATGACGCACCAATAGCACTACTAGGAATTTATCCAGAGGGGACCAAAGTGTTGATTCATAGGGGCACATGTACCTCAGTGTTTATAGCAGCATTTTCAGCAACAGCCAAAATATGGAAAGTGCCCACATGTCCATCAAATGATGAATGGATAAAGAAGATATCGTTTATATATACGATGGAATACTACTTGGCAATGAGAAATAATGAAATCTTCCCATTTGCAGCAATGTGGATGAAACTGGAAGGTATTAATGCTAAGTGAAATAAGACAGTCAGAGAAAGACAGATATATGTTTTCACTCACATGTAGAATTTGAGAAACTTAACAGAAGACCATGGGGGAAGGGAAGGGAAAAAAATAGTTTCAGAGAGGGAGGCAAACCCTAAGAGACTCTTAAATATAGGGAACAAACTGAGGATTGATGGGGCAGAGGGGAGAGGAAAATGGGTGATGGACATTGAGGAGGGCACTTGTTGGGATGAGCACTGGTTGTTGTATATAAGCAATGAATCATGGGAATCTAGTCCCGAAACCAAGAGCACACTGTATTTTATCAATTTTTGTGGGGGGAAAGGGGGCTAGCAGTTTTATTGAGATCTAATATACCTATCATATAATTCACCTACTTAAAGTGTACACAATTTAGTGGGTTTTAGTATATTCGCAGAATGAAACCATCACCACAATCATTTTCAGAACATTTTCATCACCCTAGGAAGAAACCTTGTACCCTTTAGTCATCACCCTCCTGCCCCCTGTCCTCTAACTACCCCGCCCCCCAGCCCTAAGCAATCACTAATCCGCTTTCTTCTCTATGGATTTGCCTATTTGGACCTTTTGTAGAAATAAATTATAGAATATGTGGTCTTCGTGACTGACTTCTTTCACTTAGTTCTTTTAAAGACTCATCCATATTGTATGTTTCAGAAGCTCAGACCTTTTTAGGGTCAAATAGTATTTCTCTGTAGGGATATATCACATTTTGTTTATCCATTTGTCAATTGTTGGGCATTTGGGTGGTTTCTGCTTTTTCCTGTGAGAACTTATGATGTGAACGTTTCTCTACAAGTTTTTGTACAGCATAAGCGTTTAAGACCTATATCCTTTATGACAGCTGGCATTTGAGTGTATGCTGTGTGCTGTGCCAGGCATTGTCCTGGTGAATTGATTTTTACCTTAAGGAATTGCAGTCAGACCGAGGAGATGTAAGAGTAAATAGCATTATTATTAAGTACCACAAGTACTATGTAGAGGTAAGCCTGGGGTACTGTGCAAACACAGGTGACTCCCTGGTGTGTGGGGATGGGTCAGAATAACTTTCCAGGATGAGCCTGAACTGAACCCTGCAGGACAAGGTGGCCAAGTGAAGAATGGAGAGAACGGTCATCCAGGCAGAGGAAGCAGCTGGTGTGAGGGTCCAGAGGTGAGAGGGTGGTGCTTGCTTGGATGTGGAGGGCTGGAGGGAACTCCTGATAACAAATTCATCATGGAGGGAATGTTGGGATGGGGTTGGAAGGTGTGAGATCTGAGATGGGCTGTAGAAGTGAGCCAGAAAGAGGTCTTACGTGATCTTTAATTGAGGGTGTTGTCCTTCATCCTGTGGGCTGTGGGACCCAGCACCAGCCCTGAGGGTGGAGGAGCTGGGCTGGTGGCACATGGGTGTCTCTTTCCAGGTGAGGACTGACACAGGCCTGAGCTGAGGCAGAGATAGGGAGAAATGGATTGATTAGGAACAGACTAGAAAGAGATGTCCACAGTTAGGTCCCAGGAGAGAGTCATGTCCCGGAAGCCACAGGTTTTAAGGAAAGAATGATCACAAGGTCTGATACTGCCACGAAATCAAGTAAAATAGCTAATTAAAAGTATCTCCTAATCTCAACAACACCAGAGGTCAGTGACAACCTTTGCTGGATCGTTTTCTATGGTTGTACACCCGAGAGGTGGTAGAAGACAGTTTTTAATCCAATTCTGACCCCAAAGCCCCTGCACACCCTTTCTGCTGCACCAGAAGAACTCCATTTCACACATGCAGAAATGCCACGTACAATCTTTCTTATTTTTGATAAACTGTGGTCAGTTTCTTTGGATTGGTGACACCAAATGCTTACGAACACAGCTGGCTTCATGAAGAAAAGACTTTTTAAGCCAGGACAGCATCCATTTGTGGATAGAGGCTTACACAGTCTCATGAAGTTGATATCTTTTTGTTACCCATCAGTTAGCCAGTTTTTTTCCCAAACTATCACATATTTTCCAGGCCAACAAGAATCAAGTGCCACTGTCAATGCTGTGGTAGTCATATGACTCCTGAAGTATGTCACAAAAGCTCCCTTCTTTCTCTTTTAATGTATGTTTATTTTGGAGAGAGGGAGAGCACATGTGGGAGAGGGGCAGAGAGAGAGAGAGAGAGAGGGAGAGGGAGATACAGAATCTGAACCAGGCTCCAGGCTCTGAGCTGTCAGCATACAGCCCGACATGCCCCTAAAACCCACAAACCATGAGATCATGACCTGAGCCAAAGTTGGGTGTTGAACCGACAGAGCCACCCAGGTGCCCCTAAAGAAAATCTCTTTTGACACAGAGTGGTTCTGAACAGTAAGTTTGTTTTCCTACAGTCAGGTGAGGACTTTTTAGTACCTTAAAAGCAAAGGCTGAGAGAAGATATGATTGGAATTTTACATTATAAAGTGTGAGTAAGGTGCACACATTTTGTTTGTCAGACTTTTCTATTCTAGTTGAGGGTTTCACAGAGCAGACAGTGAACTATTGAAGTTTATTATTCTAGAAGGTATTTTAAAAAATGAAGGAACTTTGCAGATGTAGATAAATTCACAGATGGTAAATTATCAAGGAAAGCTACTGAAAAAATTCTTTGAGATGTCAAGGCACATTTTGGGCTGGAAGGAGCCAGATTTTGACCTGGTTCCAACCTATCTTCCAAACAGAAGATGTTCACAGAGCACCTGCATGTACAAAGCACCTCACTGGGTGCTCTGGGAGAAATAAGATGGACTCTGCCTTATGGGGGCTCCCCAGCCAGTGGGGGAAGATAAACGTGTGCAGCAGCACCTACCACATGGCAAGTGACAGCAAGCCCTGTGACAGCAGCGGGGGTGGGTGTAGGGGGGACAGAGAAGGTGCTTTGGGAGAGGGTGGAATCCCTGTGGCAGGCTCTGGGTGAGCTTCTTAGAGGAGGTATGTCTTGGGACTTAAAAGATGAGTAGAGGGGCGCCTGGGTGGCTCAGTCGGTTGAGCGGCCGACTTCAGCTCAGGTCGTGATCTCATGGTTCGTAGGTTTGAGCCCCACATCGGGCTCTGTGCTGACAGCTAGCTCAGAGCCTAGAGCCTGCTTCCGATTCTGTGTCTCCCTCTCTCTCAGACCCTCCCCCTTTCACGCTCTGTGTCTCTCTCTCTCTCAAAAAATAAATAAACATTAAAAAAGAAAAAGAAACATCTAAAAAAAATGAGTAGAATTTCAACAGCAGAGTAAGCAAGACAGACTTTCCAGGTGGGAAGAGGAGCTTAAGCATCTCTTTAGAATTGGGAGCATCACTGACCTTGGAGAAAGGGGAGAGCTCTGAATGGGTGTGGCCTGGGCAGGTAGAGAGGGAAGGTCATACTGAAAAGTTCTGGAAGTATCTAATTTGGAAGGGTCTGAAGGCTGAGGAGTTTCCACTTTATTGTCTTCAGTCTTCAGTAGAAAACCAAGGAGGGTTTTGGAGCAGTGGATTGATGTAGTCTGAACGCTGCTCTCAGAGGTTCCATGTCGAGTGGAACAGAGGAGGGGGGAGGTGTGCTGTCTGAGGTTGCTGTCCACCAGGCCCGGTGTGGAGACTGAAGAGGCTTGGGATGCCTTTGAAAAAAAAGTTTGTTTTTTTTTTATTATAAAGTAATGTAAATATGTAAATAAGAGGGGCGCTTGGGTGGCTCCGTTGATTGAGCGTCCAACTTCAGCTCAGGTCATGATCTCATGGTCCATGAGTTCGAGCCCCACACCAGGCTCTGTGCTCACAGCTCAAAGCCTGGAGCCTGCTTTGAATCCTGTATCTCCCTCTCTCTCTCTGCCCCTCCCCCAGTCATGCTCTGTCTCTCTCTCTCTCAAAAATAAATAAACATTAAAAAACTTTTTAAAAAATATGTAAATAATATGAACATGTAGGTTCATTAGAGGAATAAAACAAAAACCCTGTAGGAACAACTACCATTGAAACATTCCGGAATGTGTTCTTCAGTGTTTTTTAAGGTGCAAGTAGCGGATTTAAATTTCAATTCATGGTGGGTATAAAATACTACTTTCCTTTACTCCTCTGAGTCTTTAGTCTCCCCTTCCTGCAGGCTGCTGGAGACTTGTCCCGCGGGGGATTCTCTCCCAGCTGTCACTGGGGCTCCCCTCTTCTCTTGCAGCAGGATCACGGGGTTCCTTCCTGTGGTTCTTAACGCCCTGATGCCCAGACTTAGCTTCTCGCAGCCAGTCCCTGACTGGTGCCCAAGGGGAGGAGGCCTTCTGGGGACTCCTGCCCCTCACGGAGTACCCACCAGCTTCTCCTCTGGGTAGGGGATCTTCTCTTTTCTACTTTCCCTCTTTCCATTTGCCCTGACAGCCCAGCATGACCGTCCTTCATGTGCATGATATCGGCCCCTTTTTCTTGAGGTCGGGGTGGGGAAGCAGCCGTTAGGTGGGCTTTTTGTCTTCCTTTTAACTAATAACTTCCTCTGATGAGGAGATAATGGTGAGTTATGATACTCTATTTGCAGTTTTGGCTCCTGCATTTTTCCGTGTCACTTTTAAACACTTTCAGAATATTCCATTATGTAAATTTGCATAATTTACTTGCAGATAACGTGAAATAAGCAACTCTTTGTATAAAAGTTTTTCTGTGTTTTGGGTGGATTCTGGAGGTGGAATTTTTGAGTCAAAGGTCATGACTTTATGATTATTATTAATTACCGTCACTGGATCACTCTTTGTTATCCCTGTGCCACTCACTTAGCAGGTTGAAATAGTGCCCACTGATCAGCTCACAGTTCTGTCCGCCAGAAGTGCAGGCACTGCACGGCTGGTTTCTCTCCTTAGTCCCCTAGACTGGATCCAGGAGGCAGTCGACTGTGTTCTCATCCGGAGGCTCAGTGGCCTGAGGAAGAATTGGCTAAGGGACCCATTCAGGTTGTTGGCAGAAAGAAACTGAGGTCTCTGTATTCTTTCTTTTCTTCATTTTATTATTATTTTTCTTTTTTTTTTTTTTTTAATTTTGAGTTTCCTTCTTCATGTTTTATGGAATAAAAAGTTTTGGCTTTTTTATTGCATGAAACTAAAATTGGCACAGGCTGGGGGATGAGAGGGGGAGAGTGGGGGCTGAGGAGGAGCTGGGAGACACTGCTTCCCCAGCCCTGGGCAATGACACCTCACTTCTTGCATAATTCCTGGCATCCCACCTGGAATGCTGGCTCTCAGCATCTTGGAGAAAAGCGCTGTCTGCACAGAGCCCTATATGGGGCTCGATCCCACAAAGCATGAGATCATGACCTGAACCAAAATCAAGAGTTGGATGCTTAACAGACTGAGCTACCCAGGTGCCCCTTCTTTCATTTTTAAGTAAGTTCTGCACCCAACATGGGTCTTGAACTCATGACCCCAAGATCAGGAGTCTTGTGCTCTATCAGCTGAGCCAGAGCCAGACGCTCCTTTTAAAAAATGTATTACTGAAATCTCAGTTTTCTTGCTGGTTGTTATTTAGGGGACATTCTCAGCTCCTAGAGGCCACTTTCAGGACCTTGCCATGTGGTCCCACCTCGCAGCCAGCAGCAATCTTCCTCACATAAATGCCTCATCCTCTCTGAGTGCCTCTGCTTCTCACCTCTAGACCTACATTTCCAGGGCTGATGTGATTAGGTTTCTGTCCCCCCAACCCTCAAACAGAAACTCTGTGCTCATTGAACAGTAGCTTCCCATCCCCCACTCCCTGTCCCCTTCCACTTCTATTCTACTTTCCCTTCTATGAATTTACCCATCCCAGGTACCTCATGTAAGTGGAATCCTGCAATATTTGTTCTTTTGTGCCTGGTTTCTTTCACTTAGCATAATATTTTAAGGTTCATCCATACGAGAGAATGTATGCTGTTGTATGCGTACACCACGTTTTGTTTATCCAGTCACCTGCTGATGGACATTTGGGTTGTTTCAGGTCTCTTTATCTTAAGGTTGACAGATTTGGGATCTTAATCACATTAGCTAAATTCCTTCAGAGCAGCACCTAGGTTAGTGTTTGAATAACGGGGAGAATATGTGTATACAATGGGAGCCCAGAATGTTGGGGCCACCTTAGGATTCGGCCTACCACACACCTCCTGGAAAGATCGTTATCACCCCTGGCTGGAGGTACCATCTTGCCTTGCTTTCATACTTTTAATCTATAAATTGTTCAGGAGAGTGTGGAAATTGTATCTCATTTCACTGCCTGCCTTTCCAGCTGGACTGTTCTCTGCTCACGACTCTAGTGGGAAGAAGGATGCATAACAGTCGCTTTTTAGCCTCCAGTGAGAGCACTCTGGTTTCTTGTCCCCAACATTCCCTATGACATATTTCTCGAGGGTGTATAAGAGTGAGCATTAGTGTCCTGAGAATGCAGCAGGATTTCGACTTGTCCAAATAAGAGAATTTAGAGTTGTAACTGCTATGATTTAAGTCAGCCTCATGCTTCAGCCCGAATGCAAATTCATTTGATTCAGTGTGGTTCTGAAAAGATCGTGGTCCCTATGAACTGGGAGGCCTGGGAAATGGAAATCATTAGAAGGTGATAGAAATCTCAGATTAAATGGCAACTGAACATCTCAATAACAAGACAGTGACTATGGATTCAGCATGGGTGGTGGTTGAATAGTACCACTTATCGAGAAGTCCATGCCCTTTGGAAAGGCAAGGGAGTAAGGGGGGGTGGGGTAGTGTGTGTGTATGTGCATGTGTGATGTCCCAGGTTAGGTTACACTTGGAAGGGGCTCTTAGTAGCCCTGTTCGCTCCAAGCCAGTTTGATTCTCTAAGAGTTCTAAGATTATGTCGCCACAATTTAGAACACGCTCGCTTGCTTGTATGCAATCCCAGTGTCAGGGAACAGATAGCAGCTGCCCTATCAAGGAAGGGGACTATAAGATCTGGTTGAGGATTAGAAGGGAGTAAAAGCATCCACTGTAGAGACCTAATAATACCTGCCAGCGGGATACTTACCGGGCCACAGGAAGAGGAAGCCCCAGAGGTGACTACCCACCTGTCTTCTCCAGCCCGAGCTGGCTCCGCTGGCAGGACTGAATCTGTGTTCTCTCTCACAGGCGACCGCCATGTCTGTGGACTGTCCGGGGCAGCATGCTGTGCTCTCCGGGTAAGTGAGCCGCAGTGTTCCTCTGCCGCAGTTTCCAGGAACAAATGGCGTAAGGAGAGGTTTCTGGGAAGTTGGAAAATGCTGTTTATCTTTAAGGATTGTGGTCCTAGGGTTTAGTTCTGCTATCTTAGTGACCTCAGGGGTACTCAACAGGCCTTATTTGCAGTTTATTTTTGTCTTTGCCCTAACGTGTAAGTGATAAAATTCCTTTGAAATTTGAGTGACTGGGAGTTTTGTCCTGGAATTGCAATTTCTGTTTATTGTCCAGACCCTGCAGAAGGGCTCTGTCTGGTATGGTCTCACAGGATCAAGTTGTAGTTTGGCAATGACATTAATTATGAGCCCCTGGACATTTATCCAGTTGGCCTCCCTGGACTTTGGTTTTCTCATGAAGGAATTTGATTTCATTATGAAGAAATAGAACTACATTAATTTCTGTAGTGTTTTCCAGCCCAACATTCTTAAGATTCTGGCAACTAAGGGTCATCCTAGTGTTTGCTAATCACTCTGCCATTGTCCCCGTATAATGCCATTTAATGGTCCGAGTCCTCCTCCCCTTTCATACTCACTGTGTCTCTAAGTCTGCAGTGTTTTCATTAACTTACTTGTTTATGAACATGCTTCTAAATAATGAACTAGTTTCTGTTTCATTATCTTATTTTGAAATCATATTTTAATTTTCTTTAAAAAAGCATAGCAAACATTTAAATAATTCAAAAGGAATTTTACACTGGGAAGTAAGTTTCCGTACTCTCTTTGACCCCATCCCCAGAGACAGTTATCCATACCATTTTCTTGTCTCACACTAGATGCATAAATAAAGAAAAATTGGTATGTTTCTTTACTGCCCCCTCCGCACTCACTTAAAAGAAAAAAAAGCTTTACACAGACCATGCAGTTTACCCATTTAAAGTGTGCAAGCCAATGGTTTGGGGGATATAGTACCCATTTCCCATTATGTTTTTAAACCTTTTTCTTTTTTTAAATCAAGGAAATACCTATGCATAGTTGAAAAAGTCAAATAGCATTATAAGGATTTATATTGTCAGACAGCAGAATCCTACCTCACCTTTTCCCTACCTCTGATCCCACTCATTAGAAGCAACTACTTGAGACTCTTTTAGCTGTTTCTCTGGGGTTGCCTCCATTTTTCCAAATAATACACGAATACTCTGTTATCTTGATTTGTCCAGATATTACAGATTGACTTCTTAAAATAGACGAGGATTTAGCACTTTCACTTTGCTCTGTGAGTCCCTTACTTCCATCTTCTTCCAAGTTACATAATAATTGTTGGGCTGATTCAGTATTTGGGGTTCTTTTTTGAGAGTAATTTTGAGAGGTCCTATATCATTCTGATTCTGGACCTTGTATGTGGCCTGTTTTTTCTCTTTGGAAGCTTTAAAATGCTGTCTTTGTCTCCAGCATCCCTTTTATCTCCCAGGTGTGTGAAATTTTCACCGTGGCTGCTTTGGTGTGTGTCTTTTTTTTTTTTCGTTCATCATGCTGGACACTTAGAGGGTCCCCCCCCCTCTTTTTTAATAATATTACTTGTTTTATTTAAACAAATAGACATACACTTGGCATCATGTAGCCATATTAACAACCCACAAGATAACTCACGTGCTGAGCACCTGGGTGGCTCAGTTAGTTAAGCATCCAACTTTGGCTCGTGATCTCACAGTTCATGGGTTTGAGCTCTGCATTGGGCTCTCTACTGAGAGCCTACTTCAGATCCTCTGCCCTCTTCTCTCTTGCCCTGCCCTGCTTGCACTTTCTCTCTCTCTCTCTCTCTCTCTCTCTCTCTCTCTCTCTCTCTCTCTTTCTCTCCCTCTCTCAAAAGTAAATAAACATTAAAAAAATACTCAAGTGCTAAGGAATAACTGTGTCTTAAATGTTAGACTTCTCTGCATTCACTGATGTGGACATTGTCATTTGTAGCATCCGAGGAGGGAATGGAATTATGTCACGGGAAGTCAGGCAAGCCTTCTTGTTTTGGTGTGTTCTTAGGTACATACACGCCTGTTTTATTTTTAAACATGGTCTTGAAGGTTCACCGTTTTGTTTTCTTATGCTGAACTTGAAAATACGTACAGTAAAGAATGTACTTGAGTGAATAGCTCGAGTAAATTTACAAATATATACACCCATGTGATCCCCATTCACATTAAGACCCAGAGTAATTTTTAGTACTGTTGGAAGGCCCTTTCAGTCTGGAAAGTCTGTGTCTTCCAGTTTGGAGAAGTTTTCCTGCAGTGTGTCTCTAGTAATTTCCCCCTCTCTATTTCCTGCTCTCGTTCTTTCTGGAGCTATTTGTCCGTGTTGGATATCCTATGTGGATTTTCTTTTGTTCCTTTTTGTTTTGCATTCTGAGAGTTTCCTTCAGCTTTAACTTTCTACTCTGTCAGATTTCTTGATTTCAGCTGTGTTTTTCATTTCCAGTGGCTCTTTCCTGTTCTCTGTTCTTTATCTTCTTTTACCTCTCTGACAATATTAATTGTAGGTTTCTTCTTCCTCGGCACCACCCATTTCCTTTTTTGTCTCTTGATTGTGTTGGTCCCTGTCTTTGGTGACTGATACTCACCAGGCTTTCTGCTAACTGTCAAAGAGTGATCAGTTTACATGTGTGACGGTGGGGTTCTTTGGAAGGAGCTCATGTGGGAACCAGGCCTTTTTTTTTGGAGGGTGCCTAGATGTCATTATCTCTTGGCTTCCACGTTGTTATTGTATTGCTTTTGTCTTTTTCTTGGGCTGGTCATTTTCCCCTGAGAACAATCCTTTTGTCACTGGTCATTGTGTGAAGACTACAGATCAGCCACAGGGAAAGAGGCCCAAGGGTCTCACATTCCACTTCCTGCCCTGTTTTGAGCACAGCTCCTCATATTCCCACGCTAGTAGCCGTTGTTCCCAGGCCTGGGGCTCCTCCGAAGTAGTTTGTGTAAAGCACATCACACCCCCTGTGCCCGGGTGAAGGAGAGGTGGTCACCCGGCTCTGTGGGTTTGCATAAGCTGTGCTCCTTAGTCCTTTTTCAAACAGTGCCTGCTCTGTTCTGCTGTTGCTTCTCCAGGCCTCGCCCTCCCCCGGCTGCAGGCTGAATACTCTGGCCCCCGAGCGGCCTTAGCTCCACAGTGTGGATCGGCTGTCTCCCACTCATGGCCCCACCGCATGCCCTTGGGTGTTGGCTTTCTTTCGATCAATTACCATTTGTCCATCCGCTTTTCATTTCCTCTCTCATTTTCTTTGTGGGTTTTTGCGTTTTATGTTTTTACTGACTTTTGTGGGTCTTCAGGGGAGAATGAAGATAAACCCATATTTTCAGTCAGGCATATTTTTCCTGAAGTGCCTACTTTTTTCCTGCTGCTCTGCCATTTGCTCCGTAGTGTCTCTGAGCTCCTCCGTTCACACGCACCCCGTGTGTACAGCTCTCAGCCTTTCCCCATTTCTCGTGCTAAGAGGGAGGTGCCAGCCTGCCTGCTGCGGAATCAAGTGATTCCTTCAGAGGAGGCCAGAGATTCTAAATCTGTGTTCTGCCCAACAGTTCTGGAAGTTCTGTGAATTTGTCGTACCTGTGCTTTCTTTCTTCTCCCCTAACCTTCTCTTCTGGGGTTTCTGCTAGACGCTTACATGCCATGTTAACCTGCATTTCCCATCTCTTCTGAGCAGGGGCTGTTAATCTCTTTCTTCACCATTGAGCCCACCTGTCCTCCTTGATGCCTGGGGGCTTGGAATGCTCTCTAACAACAGCTGATTAATGGCTGTCAAGGTGTTGATTCACACACCAAGGATTTTTCACTTAAAACACAGGGAAAATAGGTGAACGAGGACATTCCCGTTTTCAGATCCTTTATACTAATTGGCACCTTAGGCATGATCGGCCCTTAATATGTTATTTTCATTATCATTTTATTGGTTATTATTTCCTTCCTGGTAGACTTACTTTTGTTTCCTTTGCCAGATAGTCAGCTTGCAAGGGAATTTGAGATTTTCTCCAGGATGTTTGGCTAAGTGATAAGTGATAGGTTTAATACACATGTACTGAATGCAAAGCACTGTGCCTGGTGAGGAAGGACATAGAGACACCAGAGACACAGTCCGTGCTCCACTCGTAGGTCCGGGACCAGAGCCTCACCATCGGTAGTTGTACTGCGGGGATCAGTGCTGCCTGCACAGTGCAAACAGCGCAGTGGGAGTCACGTGGGTCCCGGAACTACCCCCAGCTGAGCGCCTGGGAAAGGCAGGAGCAGGGTGGGCTTGGCGCTGAGGCTGGTGGGAAGATGTCAGACTCCCAAGGTTCCAGTCGGGAAGACCATCTCTGGAGACAGGTTCTCACAGGGACGTGTCTCCTGCTTGCTTAACTGTCAGCTTGATTTCCTCCTGCCACTTGTATGCCTTTCAGAGTAGATAAACGTCATATAAATCTGGGGATTTTTTTGAACACTGGTTGTAAACCACATGTAATTCCGAATGTGCTTTTCTGTCTTAATGCTAATGCTGTTATATTGTCATAATGTTGATGTTGTTTTCCTAGCCGCCGATTCTTATACATCGTTAATCTAGATGCCCCTTTCGAAGGTCACCGAAAGATCTCTCGCCAGAGCAAGTGGGACATTGGAGCTGTGCAGTGGAATCCTCACGACAGCTTCGCACACTATTTTGCAGCTTCGGTGAGCCATTTAAGGACTGCAGGAAAAGGCTGTTAAAAGTGTGAGCTGGGGCTGGTCGGTCTATATTCTATGTAGAGAAGAGAATGGAACTCTCATTTCTCAGGCAGAAGAGATGTGTGGATGGTTCTAAAAGGAAGATAGAGGCAAATAAAAGACACATACGTGCACGCGCACATATGGTGTGTATATACGAACGGAACTGCTGATGCCATCGGTGTCAGATCTTATGTTTCTGAGGATCCAGATTTTGAAAGGGAAATGAGTAGATGCCTCCACTTGTGTGTGAGATAAGAACTTGTTTTCACTGGCAGGAATGTAACTGGACAGTGGCTCTGACCTTCACTGCTTTCTGGGGGATCAGAAGACTCCATATACCCTTTCACTCAAAGGAAGGGATTCTTTCTTTCTTTTATTTTTTTTAAAGTTTGTTTATTTGTTATTTATTTATTTATGTAGAGAGGGAGAATGAGCCTGGGAGGAGCAGAGAGGGGAAGAGAGACAGAATCCCAAGCAGGCTCCACACTATCATCACGGAGCCCGACACGGTGGCTTGTGAGATCATGACCTGAGCTGAAGTCAGGAGTCAGGCACTTAACTGACTGAACCACCCAGGCACCCCAAGAAGGGATTCTTTCTTGATTGGGATTCCTTAGATTGGCAAACCCCCTGAGATTTTATGTGTCTGTTTATATGTGAATTCTTCCAGGGGAAAGATGCATACATTTTACTTGGTTTTTCAAGGGATTCATGACTGAAAGAAAGATCTAGGCTAGATCATCTCTGGTATCTCATCAGATTCTACACCAGCATTCTACTCTCCTAGAACAATTAGAGATCTAAACCTTCGGCTCCTTTGCCCTGAGCTGGGAGAACTGTATTTAAAGAACCTTTCTTATCATCCAGGGGATGCCAGCATTCACAGTGCTCTCTAGGTCTGTTCTTATCCAAAATGACAGTCTGTGAGAGGGAAGCACCTGAGAAAAAGAAAGAAGAGCAGCGTTGGCAGCTTTAGAAGGAACAAAAAGCTGCTCTTCCCCGTCATTTCCAAAATAGAATCTGACTGTCTAGGGCGTCTGGGTGGCTCAGTCGGTTGACTGTCTGACTCCTAATTTCAGCTCAGGTCACAATCTCATGGTTCATGGGTTCAGGCCTTGTGTTAGGTTCTGTGCTGACAGCGTGGAGCCTGCTTGGGATCCTCTCTCTCTTCCTCTCTGTGATCCTCTCTCTCTCCCTCTCTGTCTGACTCTCACCATGGACATCTGAGGTTGAACTGGTTTAGGGGGCTGTTTTGGTAGGGCCAGTCTGCTGCTTTCCGATTTCCGACCCCTTTCCTGTGAGTTAGGAAGAGTGCTCTTTTTGTTGGCTTACACCTTACAGCTTCCACTCCCCTTTCTTCCTCAGCCCCTGGTCATTTGGTCCAGGGGTCCTAGACCTGGGCACTAGTGACCTCTCAGGCCAGATAACTCTTGTGGCAGGGTCTCTCCTGTGCACTGTAAGAGATAAAGCAGCATTCTTGGCCCCTACCTACAAGATCCTGGTAGCATCTTCACCATCCCTGTCACCATGACAACTGAAAATGTCTCTAGACATTATTAAATGTTCCTGGGAAGCAAAATCTCCCCTGATTGGGAATGACTGCTGTAGGCTAACCAGTCAGTAGTTGGCCCAAGTGGATTAATATTGCATTTGTTTACAAATGGTGAGACAGCTAGCCTTTTTTTTTTTGGATAATCATTTAAAGTAGACAATTTAATGTCATTTACATTCACCTGATACACAGCCCCTGCTCCTCTCTAGTTCCCAAACATTTCCATCACTCCAGAGTAAAACTTTAGCCCCAACCATGAAGCAGTTTCTCCCTGTGCTCCCTCCCCACAGCCCCTGACAACCACCAGTCTGTTCTGTCTCTGAGGATTTATCTGTTCTGGATATTTCATGTAAAAGGAAACATATAGTATGTGACCTTTTATGTCTGCTGTAACATGTATCCGTGCTTTCCTCCTTTTTGTGACTGAATAGTATTCCATTGTACGGCTATAACATGTTTTGTTTAATCATTCATTCACTGATGGACATTTGGGCTGGCTCTTGTGAATAAGGCGGAAGTGGACAGGTGTATAAATGTACTTCTTTGAGTACTTATTTTCACTTGTTTTGGGTATACACTTTGGAGTGGAATTGCAGGGTCCTATGGTAAGTCTATGTTTAACTTTTTGAGGAACCATCAGACTTTTCTACAGTAGCTGAGTCGTTTTGTGTCCTACCAGCAGTGTTCCAGTGTCTCCACATTCTCACCAAAATTACTGTTTTTCTTTTTTTTTAAATTTTTAAAGTATAGCCATCCTAGTGGGAGAAAGTGGTATCTTACTGTGGTTTTGATTTGCATTTTCCTAATGACTAATAATATTGAGCCTCTTTTTATGTGCCTGTGGGCAATTTGTGTATCTTTTTTGGAGAGATATCTACGCAAACCCTTTGCTCATTTTGTAATTGGGTTTTATGTCTTTTTGCTGCTGAGTTGTCAGCGGAGCGTTCTTTATATACTCTTTTGATACTAGACTCTTAGCAGAGGTGTGATTTGCAAGTATGTCTCTAATGCTATAGGTTGTCCTTCACTTTATTGATAATGTCTTTTGATATATAAAAAGCTTGATTTTGATAAAGTTCAATTGATTTTTTTTCTTTTGTTCTCGTTTGGAAGGCAGCCTTTTTCAGGAGAAAGAGCTTTGGAGTTAGGCACACCTGAGGTCAAGTCCTAATTTTGATACTCACTATTTTATCTTTCGTACTCTCCCGACTTTCTGAGCCTCCGCTGCCTCACCTGTAACATGAGTGGTGACCCCCAGTGTGCAGTGTTTTGTGACAGAGCAGAGAGCAGGTCCTTTAAGATTCCGAGTATGTTGGGGCACTTGGGTGGCTCAACTGGTTGAGTGTCTGACTCTTGATTTTGGTTTAGGTCATGGGTTCTGGGATCTATGCTGGGAATGGGGCCTGCTTAAGATTCTCTCTCTCTCGGGGCACCTGGGTCGCTCAGTCTGTTAAGAGTCCGACTTCAGCTCAGGTCATGATCCTGCAGTCTGTGAGTTCAAACCCTGCATCACACTCTTCGTCGACAGCTCAGAGCCTGGAGTCTGCTTCAGATCCTGTGTCTCCCTCTCTCTCTGCCTGTCTCCTGCTCATGCTCTTTCTCTCAAAAAGAAAAGAAAAGAAATTCAGTATTGAAAAGAAAAGAAAAGAAATTCAGTATTAGGGGCACCTGGGTAGCTCAGTTGGTGAAGCAGCTGACTTCATTTCAGGTCACAATCTCATGGTATGTGAGTTTGAGCCCCACATCAGGCTTTGGGCTGTCATCACAGAGCCTGCTTCAGATCCTCTGTCTCCCTTTCTGAATCTCTCTCAAAAATAAACGTTAAGAAAAAACTTTTTTAAAATTCAGTATAAGCATATTTCAAGGAGTCTTGTATAATTTTGCCTTCTAGGATACCCCTTTGATAGTGGTTCTGTTTTCTTTCTTGTGTGTATGTGTTTTTAAAATGTTATGGATAGACTTTGGGCATTTGATAAATGGGAAGGGTGAGCTAAAAGCATCTAGTGTGACAGCAGCTGGAGAGATGGGTGTGTGATGCTCAGAGCTGGGAGTGGTCCTAGCAGCCAGCAGGAAGTGGGGGAGGGAGGAGGGGGGGAGGGTAGGGGGAGGTAGGTGCATCTCCATAAGCCATTGCTCAAGTGCTCAGTAGCGCCTTTGTGGCTTCAGTTTAGCTGCAACCACTCAGGGTAGATTCACTTGGAAGATGGCACTGCCCTGTGGTTCGGAAATTTATATTCCTATGTACTGAGCTGAGGTTGGCTCACATGTCAGTTGTACTCATTTTATAAAAAGTATTTCTTAATGTTCATTACTTTTGAGAGAGAGAGAGAGAGAGAGAGAGAGAGCGAGCATGTGTGGGGGAGGGGCAGAGAGAGAGGCAGACACAGAATCCAAAGCAGGCTCCAGGCTCTGAGCTGTCAGCACAGAACCCGATGTGGGGCTTGAACTCGCGAACTGTGAGATCATGACCTAAGCTGATGTTGGACGCTTAACTGACTGAGCCACCCAGGAGCCCCTAATTGTACTCATTTCTGGTGGCTCGGTGAGCAAGTCAGCCTGTAGGGTCTCTGCCATGCCGGTTGGTTCCTGAATGGCTTCCTCTTCTCAGCCCTGGGCACTTTGTGGGGAGAGCATGTGTTTGGGTGTGAGACTGGCTGCCTTCTTCTTGTTTCTTTTCAGAGTAACCAACGAGTTGACCTTTATAAGTGGAAAGATGGCAGCGGGGAAGTTGGCACAACCTTACAAGGCCACACTCGTGTAATCAGGTAGGCACCAGGCCTCCACAGCTCCCGGCTTGTCTCACTTTGTCATAGTCCCTTGAGAAGTGACATGAAGGCTCTGTTGTCCTTCCACAACTTGACCCTTTTTTGCTACATTGGCCACGGGTGACTGCTAGGTTCTCAGCGTTCACTGAAACAGTGGTCTCACAGGGAGGATCAGCCAGTATTTAGGAACCAGCGTTCATGTAACTTCTAACCTCGATTCCAGAAGACGCTCAGACAGCCCATTCTGGAGTGGAGGGTTAGAGCTGATTTTTGCCACGGGAGGGAGACGCGGTGATGCCAGCAGAATCCTCTGCTCTCGTTCGCCAGTGTGCGGGAGCACAGACAGCAGGACTCAGCCCTGTGCTCGGCTGTGGGGCACAGCTGCTGTCCGCCCATGGCCTTCTGGAGTGTTCCTTGATCCACCCTATCCTTGGGTCACTATTTCTGGGTAGGGAACACTCCTCCTAGGAAGTAGCAGCAGGGAGTGCAGGAGTGGGGGAGCTGACCTGGAAGTACTGGGAAGGGCCAGATGCCTGGCCTGTGTTAACTGCGCAGTAACTGCCTTTCTAGGAGGGGGGACATGAGTAGGGAGGACTCTCCCTTCCTGAAAGCTGCGTGGCAACATGGCAGTTTGCCCCTGCTTTGAGAGAGGTTGGTGTTACTCGAGGTACGTGTGGTCAAATCTGGTTTAGAAAATTACAAGTCAAAAATTAGGTAATGTTTTTGCTTTGGGGTGTGTGTGTGTGTGTGTGTGTGTGTGTGTGTGTGTGTTTGAAGTTGGAATCCTCCATTTCTTTTTTGGGAGCAGGTGATGGTGTAGCTGGTGATGAAAGGGGAAAGGACCTGAAAGTTTTCTTCAGAACTCAATTAAGTCTTGTTCGTTCCCAAAGAAGTTTGGAGCTCTCTAGCCTACATCATGTTAAGGAGGACCATTAGCGGTGACTCTCTGAAGCCACTAGAAACGAAATCTGCTAGTGCTTTGGAACTGAACTCTGAATTTTTTTTCTCTTTGTTATTGTTCTGTTTATTTCTCATGTTCCCAGCGACTTGGACTGGGCAGTGTTTGAGCCAGATTTCCTGGTCACCAGCTCTGTGGACACCTACATCTACATTTGGGATATCAAGTAAGAACAATTAAAAGGCCAAACCACTGGGTTGTGGGATGATCTGCGACCTTTGTTTTAGAGATCAGCTGTCTTACTTTGGTTCCCCTGGGCGCAGACCCCCGAGATGACGATGCATTAGAAGGACGCTGTTGAGGGGGCGACAGAAGTGCCAGCGGGAGGAGCAGCGGGACTGGGAAGGCTGCAGACGGAGGGCGTGCTGTCCCCACTCGTGGCTCCGTGAGCATGTGGAGCTTATTCCTAGTGCGGCTGCTAGGTGCTGGTACAGAACTCCTCAGAGGTGTCCCACCCTCTAGGGTTTAGGAGGTGGGGGCGTCATCCACTGTCAGTCACTGGTGGCAGGCTGGTCCCTGGGTCCTCCCTTCTCTGCCCCTTCAGGCCTGTCACAGAGGTTTGTAAAACAGGCTTTAGCAGCCCGGGAAATCCCTTTGGCAGAGAGACACAGGTGCTGGCATTTGAAAGTCAGGCTGAGGTTTAACTGGAGTGGCAGGTGACAGTGGGGAGTTGTGATGGGCACAGACACACCTCTGCTACAGCAGGCGGCACTACGAGACACATCCGCTTTGCTCTTTGTGAGGCTCAGTCCCCCGTGCAGCTGAGAGCCACCTCTCTGGGTTCCCCTTCAGGAGGTGAAGAGGGAAGGAGCCCCAAGCCCAGGGCCTGGCACGTCGTCTGTCCCCCTACTCCCTTTGTAGAGCGAGGCTCCCTTTGCCATAACAACTCAAGGTTAAGTAGCCAAAACCATAGAGGGCTAGGTGTGTAGAGTCCCCCAATTGGCTACCCCCTCAGCAGACGGCTCTGCACCCGAACAGCAGTGGCTCGGTAATGGTTTGCACCGAGAGATGGAGACCAGGGAAGGGGAGTCCAAGAGGTGTGCGCAGCGGACTTCACCTGCATCCGCCTTGGGGTGGTGAGCGCCTTAGTGGTGTCAGTCTAATGGCAGCGCCCAAGTGGGGACAGAGCTCAAGACCTGGGAGAAATGGGAGGGAGGCACCTTTAAATAAACAAAACTCCAGGGAGTTACGAGGCAAGGTTAGAGAATTCCTCATTTACCTGAAATCATTGTTTTCATAATTTAAGGATTAAAAGACGCTGAACAGATGATTCCTTTTCAGGTTTTCTGGATTAGTAGCCTGAGCCGCAGATCGGGCTTCCGCCCCCCTCCCTCCAGCCCTGGGTTGGCACCCCGGTCTGTCACTTTACCATTTTTTGGGGAAATTGCCCTCCGGCTTTGTGATGACCCCAGGAGTCTCTCTCTCAGTCTCCAAGAGTCTCCCGTTATATCCAGGAGTAGGGTGTTGTTTTGTTTTTGTTTTGAATTGTGGTCAAAAAACCCCAAAGCATAAAATATACCATCTTTAGCAGTTTTAATTTCAGTTAAAATACATTCACATTGTTGTGCATCAGATCCCCAGAATTTCTCCTCTCAAGCTAACTCTCTGCTCATTAAGCACCTTCCCACTTTCTGTTTCTGTGGTTTTGGCTAGAGATGCTTCTGACAAGTGGGAGAGGAGTCATGCAGTATTTGACTTTTTGTGACCGACTTACTTGACTTAACATCATGTCCTCAAGCTTCATCCATGTTGTCGCGTGCCACAGGACCTCCTTCTGTCAGAAGGCTGGCTAATATTCCGTTGTGCAGCTGGACCATATTTTGTCGATCCACTCATCTGTTGGTGGACACTTGGGTTTCCACGTCTTAGCGACCAGGACTGTCACAGTAGCTTTTGACTTCCCCTTTGAAGTGCTGCTGGGAAGGTTCTTGCTGAGTTAAGCCTCTATGACTTTCCATTCATTGCCCCGGAGAAATGACACCAGGAAGGCCTTCTTTGGGCTTCCTCCACCCCTACAATCAGGGTCACGCCGGCCATGTGAATCATAGAATTTGTTTCCTGTGGCTGCAGCTACGTAATTTGAAATTCAGACCCAACCTCATTTGAAGCTGAGAAAGTTTGTCCCTGAAGGGAGACAGGCCTCACTTTACCCTTGTTTCTGAGACCCTCACGTTCCCTCTGAGCTCCAAGTACCCACTGAAAGGAGAGCAGAGAAAGGTGTGCAGAGGGTGAAAAGTGCAGGTGGATGGTGGCCTCTGAACCAGGCATTGATTTCTGACTTTTCTCTTTCAGAGACACGAGGAAGCCTACCATTGCGCTATCTGCTGTAGGTGAGCATGTGCCTCCCCCGCCCCCGTGGGGACTGTCCCCTGCCCCACAGCCCAGCTCACTGGGTGGGATTGTGAGTCCCTCATTTTGAGGGGCTTGCCTTGGGGTGCTCTCAGGACTGCGGAGTGTGCTCAGGAGGTTATTTAAGGATTCAAGGACGGCGGCCGAAATAGTTTGTTTTTAAACTTTTTTTTATTTATTAAAAATTTTTTAATGTTTATTTTTGAGAGAGAGATAGAAGGAAAGAGACAGAATGTGAGTTGGGGAGGGGGGCAGAGAGAGAGAGGGAGACACAGAATCCGAAACAAGCTCCAGGCTCTGAGCTGTCAGCACAGAGCCGAGTGCGGGGCTTGAACCCACGAGTGGTGAGATCATGACCTGAGCCGAAGTCGGATGCCTAACCAACTGAGCCACCCAGGTGCCCCTAAACTTTTAATTATTGTGGAAAATTTCAAATGCATATAAAAGTAGAAGAAAACGAACTGCCTTGTGTTCACGACCCAGCTTCCACAGTTGTCCACAGGTGTCCCCGTGGAACCAGTCTTATTCATCTTTACCCCTACCCACTGTCCTGCCCCCTCTCCCATTTCCTTTGGAGTTATTTTGAAGTATGCCATATCATTTCCTCACAAATATTTCAGTAAATAATACTTTTACAAGAGGAGAATCCTCTATGGAAATGTAACCACAATGCTACAAATGGACCTAAAAATGTTAACGGTGGCTCTTTAATATCAAATATTTAAGCAGTATTCGAATTTCTCTAATAGTCTCAGTTGTTGTTTTGTTTTTTACAAATTAGTTAAATCAGGATCCAAATAGAGAACATACTTATAAATAGTTGATGGAATCCTCACCTTTGGTAATTGGTAGGTTTCTTCTCCCTCTCCTTTTTTGATTTTTCTTTTCCTGAGGTTTATTTATTGAAGAAACCAGGTGGTTTGTCCAGCAGTTTCCCCACAATCTAGATTATGCTGATTGAGTCCCCATGTCATCATGTATTATGGATGTGCTGAAACTTTGAAACTACCTCCTGGTCTCCCTGTTTTCAGTACTCAGTTGGAATGGACTGTTTTTGGAATTGTGCTTTGGGTCCATTGTGGGGTATTCCCACTAATTCCTGAACATAGAATTTGGGCACAGAATTGGCATACCAAAGCAATGAAGGTCAGTCATCAGTATTGTGTTTTGGCATCCTTGTTAAAAACATACATCATCTACCTCTTAAATTCTGCTCCTTTTTATCTTTTTGTTACATTTGAATTCACATGTGGTATTTGCTCCAAAATGATTTACATGATTCTTTTTGTTCCCCACATCTCGACGCCTCATCATTTAAAGACATTGAGCATCACAACTGTATTAAGCAGGTGGATTATCTGTTCTGTGACGTTAGGGACCATGTGTTTTGTTCAGTGCTGTAGCCCAAGGTCATCATTTGTACCTGACCCCAGGAGATGCTCCATAAATGTTTGTTAAATGGAGGTGGGAGGCAAGCCCCTGTACCTCTGTGCTAAGTGCTTAATAAATCTGCCCTCCCTTCCCCAGTCCCCCGCCCCCAAGCTCAGCCTTTAGGCAGTTATGGTCTGAGACATATGATGGCCCCCAGACATGGTTGCAGAAGACATCCAACTGAATGAAAATACACATGGTCTATAAATGCTTCAGTTGCTCCCCTGGGTTTCTGTTGCTTCTACTTAGAGGTTTCTAAGATTGGTTTTAGAGGAGCTCCAAAAAGAAAGTTTTTATTTCCAGCCCACTTGTTCTGATTGCTTTCTTTTCTAAGTCCTCTAAAGAACAGAGGTAGGGAGACTTCTTTGTTTTTTCACCTCAGTGAGATTTCTCAGTGGTAGCAAAGCTGCCTTGGGAGAAAAGAGGCAAACAAGAGGCTGTGGGTTTTCGTAAGCTCTTGACCTACCATTTGCTGAGAGGTTTAGTCCTGGCTAGTGTTGCTTCCCGGAGGCCATGGTTCCTATCTCTCCATGAGCTCATTGTTTATATCTTCAGGATAGGGAGTAAGCAAGAACATGTGTGTGTTCCAGAATATTCTCTGTCTGAAAATACCTGTGGTCTGTTTGACTCTGTTTTCATGATCCTAGTAAAGCAGGTCGAATTAGGGGGTCCCCAGAACCCTTTGGAAGGCTTCATGGTCCCATGGACCCCTGCAATGGGAAAAGTATATTTTTTGGAAGTCTTGAAGTAATTCTGTCGTGAGGAAATGGGGCAGGCTCTTCTAACTCACCTTCTCCTTTAGCTGATACCTTTTCTTGCCAAGAAACTGTCTCCTAAGTAGTATACTACTTTTCTCCTGTAGGGGTTGCCACCAATTATTCTTAGGTGACTTAAGATGCCCTGTGTCTCATGCGGAAATAAACCACAGCAAATAAATAAATACTGTCCCCAGAACCAAGCAAAGGTAATTTCTGGACACTAACTTGGTTTCCTAACAGATTCTCAGTCCTTGCTCAGTCGATGTCACTCTAGACCTCGGGGTTCAGTTTGCTTTCCAAAGCCCTGGATCCACTCTGGTGTCCACATTAGTAAGCTGACCCCCAAAGGAAGAAATACTGTGTTGTCTGAGTGAGGACAAGAAGAGATGGGAAGGAGAGCTGTCGTGTTGTTCTGGTTTAACTTAATTAACTTGGTTATTTTCTTTTTTAAACTTTATTTATCTTGAGACAGAGAGTGAGAGAAAGCAGGGGAGGAGCAGAGAGAGGGAGAGACAGAATCCCAAGCAGGCTCTGCACTGTCAGTGAGTAGCCAGATGCAGGAGTTGAACTAATGAACTGTAGGATCATGACCTGAGCTGGGATCAAGACCTGAGCTGGGATCACGAGTGGGATGCTTAAGCCATGAGCCACCCAGGCACCCCAACTTGGTGATTTTTAAGAGTCCACTAGAAGTGCTGATTTGTCCCGGTTTTCCTCAGACCTCAACCCCTCTGGCATTTTACGCTGCTAGGCTGCTACAGCTGCTATGCCTCCTCTCTTAAATATTTCCTTTGTTATTGTTGTTACTTCTTTGTGTTGGCACAGTGGGGAACCGACTCCCTTCAGGGTCCCAGGGACGTTCCCTTTCCCTGACCTAATGCAGGGCCAGTGGCCGCATGTAACTGCTGTTGGGAGAAGAGAACGCAGGAGGGCGGTGGTGCCCATACCCTTCAGTATGGGGGCTTATTCTTCAGCCGGGGAACCTTTGTTTCTCCAAGATTGCCCTGGTAAATAGGTGAGGAGGTGAGGAGGTGAGTGGGGAGGGAGCAGGCACTGAGCCAATGCCTTTCTGGTGGCGCCAGCTTGGTTGTTGGGATGACGGAGAACCAGGCTGTGTGATGCATAGTCCATCAGCCTTGAGAGCTTAGAGCCGTGCTCCACCGCTGCTCCTGGGAAGCTCGGTCTCCCTGCTGCTTCTGCGCGGGGGTAACCTGTAGACTTTCTTCCTAGTCGATATTTCCTCAGTTAGGTGCCTCTGATCCTATTCCACTGTGTTAATTCATTTAGTTTTGGGCTTCATTTTCTCTTTAATGGTGGAGCTGGTGCAGTCCTAGAAACTTGAAGGGTTCTGTTCTCAGTCAGCCGGCACTCATTACCCAGCCCCCCTGGACACGCTCCACTCTGCTCGCACAGGACTTGACGGCAGCAGCTTTCTCCCCCTGATTTTTCTTTCCAGCGGGAGCCTCACAGGTCAAGTGGAATAAAAAAAATGCTCATTGCCTCGCCACCAGTCATGATGGGGATGTGCGGATATGGGACAAGCGGGTGAGTAGTTTCTTCCCTTCCGCCCCGGTTGGTCTTTAGTCCCTCACAGGGGGAATGAAGAGGATGTTGTGAGTAGCAGGACTTGTGTTGAGAGGCCAGGGTGCCCTGTACAGTGTGGCAAATTGCCATTTTAAGATCACAGTACCAGATGACATTTGCTTCCTGATCAAATTGGTGTTGAAAGAAGATAGAGAATATTATGATCAGTGGTTAAGAAAATGAACTGGGCCTCACGTAAGTGAGAGCCCCGTTTTGCTGCCTCCTAATTATGTCAGGTGAGCCGCTACTCTGCTCCAAGCATCCGTTACCTTGTCTTCAAAATGAAGATAATCATAGTGAATGGATCACTGAGGAGGTCGAACCTGCAGACCAGACGCTGTTCTAGAATGGTCAGCAGGCTTCTTATCCCTGCCCCAGATTGCGAAGTGCAAATCCATGAGTGGTTTGTAAATTGACAACACTCAGTGCTGATCCTGTTGTAGAAACCCAGCACCGCGGTGGAGTACCTGGCAGCCCACCTCTCCAAGATCCACGGCCTGGACTGGCACCCTGACATCGAGCACATTCTCGCTACCTCCAGCCAGGACAACTCTGTCAAGGTGAGTGGCCCACTGGGGCAGTTGGGAGAGCACCAGATTTAGTAACGGCACTTTGTGCAGAAGGAAGGCTACGGTAAGTTAGCACAGTGTGCATGTTTTAGGGGCGCATGGGCACGTAAGCCTGGTCACGTAGGCCAGTAGGAATGATGGGATAGCGCATCTCCGTTGTGGCTCCTTGGATTTGTTCAGAAGGTTTTCTTCTTTCCCTTCATGAAAGGGAGTCAGAGACTAAAGCAAAAAGGAAAAGCTTATTTGCAAAGAAGTCAAGGAGTCAGATTTCAGAAAAAAACAAAAACAAAAAACCCCACACCAGATATAGAAGTAAAGAAAAAAAGCCCACAACATTGTTAAGGTTACCAAGTTTATGATTAGTCTCCTTGGTGTGGAAAAATAGCAGTTTTCTCCCAAGATGATCATGTCTGTAAAAGTCAGGACATCTCTGGTCATCAGCATTGCAGAAGGTCAGGGACAGAGTTGCTCTACTAGAGATTCTGTAACTTGGCAGGAAGTGCTCCAAGGTTTATGTGTCTCCGTGACCCTCGTGTTTGTGGTTTATCTTGGAGTGTGGCATTTCGTGTTGTTTTTCCCTCTCCCAACTGTGGGATGTGCTGTGTTTACGATGTAGGGCACAGAGTCAGCCTCGTTCCACACGCCCTCCTTGAGCTCAGGTTACCGCTGGAAGGACAGAGATTTGACCTCGGAAGTTTGCTTAGCAGTTTTGTGATTCAGCATCATTGATTTAACGCTCTGTTTACATAGGCTCATGCATCACGTCCTCCTCCGGCGTAGTCAGCAAAACTAGAATCTGACACTAAGGCCTAAAAGGTTAACTTCTGCCTTGAGGTTTGTCAATCCCTTAGGGTTGGAATTGACTTTTATGTGTCACAGAGGGATTTTTTTGTTGGTTTGCTTTTCTTGGATTTGGGTTTTTGTCACCTTGTCATCCAAGTCCAGAACCCAGAAACAGTCCAGTTCATCACCTCCTCTTTCTGCAAGTTTGTTGCCATTCAGTGACATTTTTCTCACCTCTGAGGCCGGGATTCCATAGATATGAAAGCAGGTAACTGGCCAGTTTGCACATGTGAGACTCCGCCCCTGTTCCTTGCTTGTAGGCTGAGCTCACAAATTAAATGAGATTTTTTTTGACATGGTTTATTCCACTAACCTGGTAGAAGGAAAGCAGTTTTTAGTGATTGTATATAAATAGCATAATTATAAAAAGTGAAGCAGTTGAGAGGCACTTTGCATAATATTCAACCATTGTTTTTAGTAATGTGTAGATAGGGGTCACTATGTCTTTTTTTCCTACATAATCATTTTCTTAACTTTACCTGATAATATGCTAGCTTATAATTTGTAGTAGTAATTTTTATTATACTTGTATTTTCTGAATTCTAAGGGGTGCACTGGAACAAGATGCCATTGAATGAATGTTTCATCTGAGTTAGGATATTGTTAAACTATAAAACAGTTGAATTGAGGCTTAGAACTAGATCAAAAAGAAAGAAAAGGATTTTTCTTATATAGCTATTAAAATCAGAGCGTTAAAAAAATAAAAAGAGAACATTATCCACAATGAAATGATTTCATACCAGTTTAGATAATTGCTTTTTTCCTGAACTTGGGTTAAGCAGTCTGTTTTACAGAATTGCCTTCTTTAGACAAAGTGTCATGGAAATCCAGCCATGGTTCCTTGGTACATCCTGACAGAGAGATGTGTGTCAGCCCATGAGTCAAGGTCACCCTTACTGAGAGTCTTGTACCCATGAAGCTGTTCAAGAATGTGGTTCTTTCTTGCCTGAGGCTCTTCTGATATTTGTTCAGAAGCCTTCCTTTCTGATGTGTGGTTTGTAGCAAGGGCCCTTTGGCAAGTAAGAGAAAAGCAGAAATCACGTATGGTGGGGAGGACATCCTGACTCTGGTTCTTATAGTGACCAGTCTGTCAGATTGAAACAGGCTCAAGTCGTCCACTCACATGCAGTACATAATCATTCCACACGACTGACTGTCAGTGGTTGCCTTGGGAATAAGATCCTGTTCTGAAGTGAGTGAGGACGTGGTCAAATCCCCAGGGTCCTCCACCTCGTCCCCTAAGTTATATGTTATAGTTGTCCCCAACTGAGCATATTTGCTTTTAGCTCAGGGAGATTGAAATTTTTTTTTTATTTGCTTGTTTTTCACACATGGAAGACTTGATAACAGGAGAGCACTCATAAGATGTAGAGCTAATTAAAATCTGGAGAATGCCAAGCAGACCTAATGATGTCTAATTTCCCTTCTTTTACAAGTTGAGGGAGCAAGTTACAGTTTTCCCTGTTGCCATCTGGGAAACCCAGGAGCAGTTTAGATGGAAAAGACATCGTAACAATTTTATTACATTGAATATGGAGCCCAAATTTGACAAAAAAAGTTGTCGGAGGAAACAAGAATTGCCTCATGTGATCCCTTTATAGGCACGCTCTGCCCCAACCCCTGATTTCTAGCAGCCTCTGATGTGTTTTCCATCACTGTAGTTTTGTCTTTTTTGAGAGTGGTATTTAAATGGGAATCATTCAGTATTCTTATTTTTTGAGTTGGCTTTGTTCACCCAGCATAGCACCTTCAGATTCATCCAAGTTGTTCTAAAAGTCAATAGATCATACACTTTTTATTGACGAGCAGTAATCCACTGTACGGATATACTACAGTTTATTGTCTCTTGACTCACTGAAGGACATTGATTGGGCTCTTTCCAGCCTTTGGTGATTATGAATAGACCTGCTGTAAACATTCATGTATTGGTTTTTCTGGGAATGGACCTTTTCTGTGTTTCATGACAAATATCTAAGAGTCGAGATCACTGGGTCAGTGGTATGTGTGCATTTACTTTTTAAGAAACTGCCAAACTTTTCCAGAGTAGCTTCTTTCATCTATTTTTTTTAATGTTTTATTTACTTTTGGGAGAGAGCAGGGGAGGTGCAGAGAGGGAAGGAGTCATCTACTTTTTAAAATAATTTCTTAGTGGGGTGCCCGGGTGGCTCATCGGGTAAGCGTCCAACTTCAGCTCAGGTCATGATCTCACCATTTGTGAGTTTCAGCCCCATGTTGGGCTCTGTGCTGACAGGTCAGAGCCAGGAGCCTGCTTTGGGTTCTTTATCTCCCTTTCTCACTGCTTCATCTCCACTTACCTTCTGCCCCTCTGTCTCAAAAATAAATAAACATTAAAAAAAATTAAAAGAAAAAAAAGAAAATAAATTCTTAGGATTAGGACTTGAACAATTCAGAGTCTCACTCTTGGTCCTCCTGCCTTTTGTGCTCTGCCGTTTCCTGCCTTCATGACAAAGGCCCAAGCTAAGTGTAGGTTTCCCATCGTGGGGAGCACAGGCGGCTCAGGCAGAGTGTGTCCAGCTCACCTTTGTGTGTCCCACGGCCTCATGTTCCACACGTTCGGTGGTGGCGGTGGTAGCGGAGCGGGTGAGGGTGTAGGTGACTGCCTTGGTGCTTGAACAGCCACCTCTTTCCTGTGTGACCTTGCACAAGTTAGACTGTTTAGTAACTTAGCTTCTACATTTGAAAAAGAGGTAAATGACACCAGTTATTTGGTTGTAAAGATTAAATGGGATACAGAACTGAAAGCTCTGAGCTCCGGAATGCAGTGAGTAGTCAGTACATCGGCTCTAGGTCGTAGTTACATTCCCCTACACGCGATGCGGGGTGAAAACATGTCGCTTTTACCTTTCAGATACAAAGCTGTTTAGTAGGCAGGCTGACTGCGATCTGCCCCCTGGGGCTGGTTCGCGTGGAGTCTGAAAATTCTCCAGGAATGTTTATAAATGGGAGAGAGAGGGTTGTGTCTCTGCCACAGTTTTGGGGCCAGGGGGCTGCCTGGAACACACTGAGGACAAAGAGTGAGGCTGTGCTTATTTCAGTTGTTGAGTTTTTTAATGGCATTTGGTTCATAGATTATCCTGCTTTCTATCTTCCAGTTCTGGGATTACCGCCAGCCTCGGAAATACCTCAGTATTCTCCCTTGCCAGGTGCCTGTCTGGAAGGCCAGATACACGGTGAGTGAGACACCCCACTTCCTGCTGGGGACCTTCACCTTGGTTTCCAGATGTGGGGCAGGGCTAGGCGAGGGCCATGAGAGCCATTGTCTCTTATTTTCTTTGTGAGGCAGTTTTCACTTTCTGTCTTGGTTGAGGGGTGAGGGGAAAGGCAGTAATGATGGCATAAAAGCTGTCATGTTTTTAAAAACTTGCGCTTAGAATGTTGGGGAAGAGTCTGTTGCTGATCATGACCTGGGAAGCCGGGCAGCATGGAGGTGGTCACTAGTGGGAGGAGAAGGGGTGAGATGGAGCCAGAGGGCTGAAGGGCTTTCAGTTAATGGATTGTGGGGGGAAGAATTCTGGCTTTAGATTCTGAAGACCTGGGTTTGGGATCCAACGATGCCATTTAATTTTCCCCCAAGATTTATTGAGATACAATTGATGTATAACACTGTGTAAGTTCAAGGTGTTTGATACACGTATGTATTGCAAGACTATTAGTACCATAGTATTAGCTAATATCTCTGTCACATCACATAACTACTATTTCTTTTTTGTATTGAGAACAAGCAATATTACTCTCAGCAAGTTTCAGGAGTATAATATGATATTATTAACTATTGTCACCATGCTGTGTATCAGTTTCCCAGAACTAACTTAACTTCTAACTAGAAGTTTGACAGCATCTCCCCATTTCCCTCACCCATCAGCCCTTGGTAATCACCATCCTACTCTCTGTTTCTGTGAGTTCAGCCTTTTTAGGTTCCACATATAACTGAGATCACACAGTATTTGTCTTTCTCGGACTTACTTCACTTAGCATAGTGCCCTCAAGTCCACCCATGCTGTCACAAATTTCCTTCTTTCTCCGGGCTGAACAGCATTCCACAGAGTATATCTAACACATCTTCTCTATCTTTTCATCCATTGGTGGACACTTCGGATGCTTCCTTATCTGGGCTGCTGTGGATAATGTTGCAATGAGCCATTTCCTATTTGCGTGGCCTTGGGCAGGCTGCTAGATGCTTTTGAGCAATAGTTTCCTCCTGTGTAGAATATGAATAATAATTTTTACTGGGTCTTCCTTTTTATTATTGTGATACAATTTACCATTTTAAGATGTGCAGTTCAATGGCATTTAGCACAGGCATAATATGCCTTTCCTTTTGAAACATTGTATGTGAAAATGCTTTATAAACCGTCAAATGCTACAGATATGGGGGTAGGCTGTTATCCATTGCCACTTTGATAGCTGCTGATCAGAGATAATATATTTTCCTCGGTGTCGACTCGAAAGGGAGCACAGGGATGAATAAAGCTGCCTTTCTGCATTAGGCTGTCACCCCGAGGCTCTGTGGAACATAGAAGATAATTTAGGTATTAAGTGGCTTTTGCATCTAGGAACGCTGGTCAGGAAATCAGACATTGTTCTTGTGAATCGAAGTACTTCTCTGGATTAATATGTTTATTTTAAAAAATAAACAGAGAAGTCCAGGAGTGCTGCCAGGAGGGCGAGTGAAGATAAATGTGCTTTTAGGTGACTGTGGTTTATTCTGTAAAGAATAAGAGGCTGATTATCTACCAAATGGACCCCGCAGCCACCTGGCAGATGAGGTGTTGATAAGTAAAACATGTCAGTCCTGACCCTGGAGGCTTTTCCTGAGAAGAGCCGCAGGACTGGGGCCAGCGAGGCTCTGCCCCATGTGGATGGTGTGCTTCTGGTGTGTGCCTGCGTGGCACAAATTCCGCTTGCTGCTCTGGGGCTCACCACAGCGTGTTTTGCACACTCGATCTGAGGAAGCACCAGATATGAAACAGTGTGCGCTGGTGTGCAGGAGTCAGAGCCATTTGCTTATTTTAGAATTTAAAGTTTTCCAAGTATTTGGCTTAGCTTTATTTTTTACTGGCTGTGGTCCTTCCCACGCAAAGAAAAAGTAAAATAAATGTGAAAGAAAAGTAGATGTGATGGTTAACTTATGGTATTTGGGAAAAAATGTCCCCAGATGGGCTGGGGACCCCCGCCCCCATCATGTACTTTATTTTAGTTAGGAAAGCGTTCCAACTTTGGTAATTCAAGATTCAGCTGAGTCTCCCCGGAATAATCACCCGCCTTTCCCTTTCCTGCCATAGCCTTTCAGCAATGGGTTGGTGACTGTGATGGTTCCGCAGCTGCGCAGGGAGAACAGTCTTCTCCTGTGGAACGTCTTCGACTTAAACACCCCAGTGCACACCTTTGTGGGGCACGATGACGTGGTGCTGGAGTTCCAGTGGAGAAAACAGAAGGAGGGTGAGTGGGAGCCTGATTTCCCCCTGAACCGTGTTCTACAGCATCTCCGGTCAGGGTTGGCTGTGTAGCCCAGCGTGGAGGACGCCAACACCTCAGGGCTGGGCTTTAGGAACGAGAGAGTCAGGGGGACTGTCACCTTTCAGGGTAGGTAGATAAAGGGTGTACGGTTGCAGTTTATCTCCCATTTCCTCCTCTTCTCTTATGTTCTGTGTCATCTCTCACCTGTGTGGAAGAGGTCTGGAAGAGATTGACAGACTTCCTGTTGGATCATCTCTAGGGCTGAAAAATTCCAGGGTCCTCAGCAGTCTGCCATTGGCCCCTTTCCACGCTGTTGAGGGAGGAGACCTGAGGCCGTCATCAGTACCACCCTCCACATAACCCGAGTTCTCGTCACAGCATGCGCTGGTGTTTTGTCCCGCCTCCCTGAAGATGGGTTTGGCCAAATGTCTTGCTTTGGTCCTGAGACATGAAAGGGGGGTGCGATCTATTCTAGGGTAAAGCATTAACAGCCACCGTGCAGTCCCATGCTCTCTCTGTGTCTGCCACGGCAGCGGGCACAGCTCCAGCTGCACCTACGCCGTCGGGAGCATGGACGGGGTGGGGGTATAGGGGGAGCAGGGTGTCCTTGCTTTAGGTCACTGAGCTTCGGGGATACTTGTTACAGCTCCATCTAGCTAGCCCTCACTAATGCAAGGTCAAGCGTAATGGGAATCAGAAGCCCTCTGCCTCCGCTTCTCCACCAGCTCACCGTGCAAAGGTAGTGGCAGCCTCTCTTTTCTTGAGATCCTATTGTCATGATCTCTAAAGGTTTTATGAAACAGAAGTAGATTTCTTCGTCCTTCCACACGATAGACGAAAAAGCAGGAGTGGCGTGTCCTGTCCAGAGTCCCGGAAAAGGTCTCTGGTAGACCCGGGCTCAGGGCGGTCCTCTTAATCCCAGCTTGTTTGAGTTTCTGAAGGGACTCTTTTGATCATCCACTTAGTTTTCCCGCCTTTATTTGCCAAATCTCTCTGCTTCTAGAAACATGAGACTGCTTGGTTTTTATCCCATTAATTTGCATGTGTGACTTAAGCTCTCAACTTCTTCTCTTGCATTTGCCATCGTAAATAGAAGATGTAGTTTCCTCATGTTCTGGCCGAGAGAGGTTGGCCTGTAGTTTTGGATTGAAATGAAAGGGTTTTAGCAACCTGTTTTCAGCTATCTGTGTTGTCTGTAAGCCGGCAGGGTGAATTGTGTAAATTGGGACCGTCTAGTTGGTAATGAGATTTTGAGTACAAGCTACAGGTGTTTTCTTCAAATTCCTTTTTATTCTAAAGTATATCATCTGTCTAGAAAATTGCATAAAACATATACATTTTAACAAATTATGAAGTGAAAATCTCCATAACTACCACCAAGCTTTAGAAAGAGAACATTGCTAGAACCCCAGGAGCTTCTAGATCACAGCCCCCTCCCTTCCCCAGGAGGATATGCTGTCCTAACACTCGTGAGAGTAATTATTTTTAGGGTTTTGCCACCCATTAGTGCATCCCTTGAAATAGTTTGTTTGCTTGTTGAACCTTTTATAAATCTAATTATCCTGCGTGTAGTCTTGTATTTTACTTCTTTTTCAACCTAAGGCTGCTCCATTTTATTTTTACTGCTGTGTCTTACTAGTCAAGTTTTCCTGGTTTAATTGTGGTTTTCACTGTGGTGCTCAAGCTCTTAGAGAGAGAGGAAGAGAATCAGGATGTTGTGGCCCGTGGACAAGGATGCTTCATGAAGGAAGCGGCAGTCACTGGTTCTAGGTGTTGCTGAAGGATCAACATGCAGAATAAGAGAAAAGCACTTAATGGTACAGACAGGAGCCATATGATCATTAAGAGAGGAGTTCCAAGAGCAGATTGAGGATAGAAGCCAGACCACAAGGAGCGGAACAGAGGCAGCAGGAACTGGATTCGTGAACGAAGTTGCCTTCAAAGGCAAGGAGCAGACTGGGGCGATGTTAGAGCTGCCACCCTCTCTCACTGAGGGCAGGGAGAAGATGCAGGAAAGGGAGGGCATGGGAAAGCCAGGGCCCTCTGGTGCTGGGGGCTAGGAGGGAGTGGGGCAAAGGCACTGGTGGAGGAGCTGGGTTTAGAACGGAATTAGGCACAACTTTCCTTCAGTCAGGGACACGGAAAGAGCCAGATGTGGAGACAGACAGTGGCTGACATGAACAGGAGTACGGACGGGGCCTCCTGGCAGGCGGTCCTTCAGAAGAGCCGTGTCCTGGGAGGCACACACAGGGATGTGCCAACACATTGAGGAGCGAAGGCCCGAATGAAGGCAGTGACTCAGAGAAGGAATTTTTGTCCCTCACCCACGCTGTTAGCTCGGACAGAGCCTGTTCTCTGGTGCCTCCATTTTCCCATCTGTAAAATGAGGGAATTGGATGGAATAAAAAATTCTAAATTCTTTTAAATTCTCTGCTCTCTAAAGATGGCCATAAAGGCATTTCTATATAGGACCTAATTACTCTGAAATGCTCTGATCTTTCATAAAGCTCCCTAAACCTTTTTAGAATAATTTCCCTTTGACCAGACCTAATATGTGAAACTCAGGCCATTAAGAACATTCAGGATTGATTATCCATTTTATGAAGAGACGCATCTCTTTGCCAAAAAATTCTTTTCCAAACAGTAAGGTGTCGTTACGCATTTAAAGCAATTCATTTCACAAAAATTACATTCATGCTCAGCTCCTCTGGAGCATATAAAAGGAGGAACGTTTGTGGAGGTGAAAGTTCAGTGTGACGTTAAATCCCAGCATCCCTTTTCACCTGCTCACCTGTCAGTTATTATTTCACTTCATTTAAGTTTCTGCTCAAATGCGACCTCCTCAGAGAGCCCTGTCTGAAAATAGCTTGGCCAGCAGTTGTCTTACATTTTTTTTTTAAGAACCCTATCACTACCAGACATTTTCTCACGTATTTGTCTGTTTGCTGCCAGTAGTACTGGACGGTGACCTCTGTAAAGACAGAGATTGTTGTATTCACGCTATTGCCCCAGTATCTAGAGTTGGTGCCTGGCCTCTAGGTGTTGGTCAGTAAGTATTTCTTGAATGGTTGGATGGCTGACAGAAGGAAGGAGTCTCGGTCCATTGTAACAAGTAGCAAAATTGATATTGAATCCTCACCCCCACCTCCACTCCCCCCAAATTCCAGGATTCTCATTTGGTGATTTCTAGGGTCCAAGGACTACCAGCTGGTCACGTGGTCGCGGGATCAGACCTTGAGAATGTGGCGGGTAGATTCCCAGATGCAGCGGGTACGTATTCAGTGCTGTTGTGGAGGAATGTAGGTGGGTACACTAGAAACTTTAAAAGACGCCAAGAGTCCATATTTGGGGAAGTTAGAGGTACATGATAGACATTTAAGAATGCTTGCTGGCTCGCCGCGCGGCTCATAGAGGCCACACTGAGGCTTTGAGGTCTCCAGGAGCCAGCTTTGGCATGTGGCACTTGTAAGCCTGAAAAGCCTCCGGCTGCCTTTTCTCTTGTCCTGGTTTGAGAGTATAGATCGCCTACTGAGCAAATGGCCTGTGGGCTTAATTTCTTTCTCTTCTTCTAAATGAGCTAGAAAGTCAAACTTACACTCTGCATTGTTCTGAACCCTTTACATCCGTCAGCGGCACCTGTTCTGTGAAGCCTTTTTCAGTGTTTGCCCCAGAAGTTCTGTTTCTTACCTGAACCACAGTGGCACCTGGTCTGACTGCTGCCGTGGCCCCCTGCTGTGTTCCGCCTCGAAGTGGTTCTTTCGTTGGGAGGCCACACTCCTTTAAAGGCAGGAACCATGCCTCCCTTGTATTGCCTCCCACACAGGGCTCCGTATAAGGTGGATAGAAAATGCTGGGTAAAATTTACGACACTGGAGTGCCTGGCTGGCTCAGTCCGTAGATCATACAACTTTTTGGTTTTGGGTTTTTTGTGTGTGGGTTTTTTTGTTTTGTTTTTTGTTTTTTGGGTTTTTTTGGTGCCAAAACCTGGGAATGAGAACATACAACTCAGGGTTGTGAGTTCACGCCCCACGTTGGATATAGAGATTACTTAAAAACAAACAAACAAAAATAAATAAAAATAAATAAAATTTTTGAAAATGTGCAACATTGCTCAGTATGAAGTCACTCTTGAGCATTTTGGTCAAGTATCATCACCTTACTGTCTTTCAAATATATTTTCTCCAGAAAGTACCATTTATTCATTTTTGGCCTTGGGTTAGCTCAGTAACTCCACAAAGGCTCGGAATTTAAAATAATGTTTTCCGAGGCTCGCATAAACTCTGAACAGGATGAAAAATTTCCAGGTAGATAATCGTCTGTTCTCCTGTGTACTTAACCAAGGGGAGCTGCTGGGGGTAAAACCTATTCTGATTGTATCCGTTTTGGGCTGATGTCTTTGAGCCTTTGGGATTCCTGTTTTTAAGTCAGAACCAGACACCAGATCATTTCCACTACTTCAGGAGACCTAGATCTTTTACCCTTTGTTGCAGCTTTGTGCAAATGACATATTAGATGGCGTTGATGAGTTCATTGAGGGCATTTCTCTTCTGCCGGAACCAGAGAAGACCCTTCACACTCAGGACACAGACCACCAGCACAGCTCAGGCCACGGGGAGGAGGAAGGTAATTGGTCAAGCTGATGTTTTAGATGAGGTGTCTCTCTCTGTATTTCAGTTCTGGTGGGTACCCCAGAACTGCTCTCTGACTCATCTTCAAAAACATTTTCCAACAACTGGAGACCCTCTCTCTCCTGCTAGTCTTAAAGGAAGACCCCCCGAGCAGTATCCTGGAAGAGACGAAATCAGATCAGCTGGGTCTGCCTCAGACTCTGCAGCAGGAGTTCTCCCTGATCAACGTGCAGATCCGGAACGTCAACGTGGAGGTGCCTGCAGTCTAATGAATGGGTCATGCTTGCGGGTGGCAGTTTGTGGGAGCGGGGACTCTTTCAGCCAGGTTGCTGGCTGCAGATGGCTCTGCTGCTCTAACAGGTGAGCCTCTCTGCTTTCCAGTTTATTTTCTAGATTTTCTAAGGAAATAGATGTCTTACAATATAAATTATACTCTTACCATACTATGTTCTCCTAAGTTGGATCAAGGAATAAACTGATGTTCTCGTGGTCTGACATCCTCCTACATGCTCCAACCCCTAATTTTACCATGTGTGAAGATCCTGCGATCCAGCAGGGCTCGATGAACTCACTGGCCAAGGCTCCTGGCATAGGGATTGGCAGAGCTGAGTTTAGAGCCACACCTCCTTCCTCCCCAAGGTTCTTTGTGCTCTGCTTTATCACCTGCCCTTAAAGCCAGTTATTTCTGTAATGACTTCAATTCCCAGAAAGATCACCAGACCTCTTTGTTCATTTAACATATGGCAAGATTTACTCTTTTCATTTTGGGTTGGTATTAAAATGCGTTCCTTTGGAGGCACCTGGGTGGCTCATTCGGTTAAGCATCCGACTTTGGCTCAGGTCATGATCTCACAGTTTGTCAGTTCGAGCCCTGCATCGGGTTCTGTGCTGACAGCTGAGTCTGGAGCCTGTCCTCGGATTCTGTGTCTCCATCTCTCTCTGCCCCTCCCTTGTTCGCACTCTGTCTCTCTCTGTCTCAAAAATAAATAAACATTAAAAAAATTTTTTTTAAATGCTTGCATTCAGGGAATTGGGCCTGTGAGGGAGGTGTTTTTAATTATTTTGATAGAGGGAGAGGCAGAATGCACGTGAGCACATAGGAGCCGGGGAGGGGCAGAGAAAGAGGGAGAGAGAATCTCAAGTGGGCTCTGCGATGTGAGCACAGAGCCCAGTGCAAGGCTTGATCTCATGAACTGTGAGATCATGACCTGAACCGGAATCAAGAATTAGACACTTAACCAACTGAGCCACCCAGGTGCCCCAGTGAAGGAGTTTTGAAGCTTCGTTTCTCTTTTGCCCAGATCCAGCAAGCTGTAGGTGTGGATATGTACATGTGTGTACATATGTCTCTTCTTTGGCCTTTAAAACAACTCTGCAGTGGGGGCACCTGGGTGGCTCAGTCAGTTAAGTGTCTGACTTCAGCTCAGGTCATCATCTCCTGGCATGTGATTTGGACTTCTGTGTCAGGCTCTGTGCTGACAGCTTAGAGCTTGGAGCCTCTTTGGATTCTGTGTCTTCCTCTCCCTCTGCCTCTTCCCCATGTGTGCTCTGTCTCTCTCTCTCTCTCTCAAGAATCAATAAACATTAAAAAATTTTTTTAAAAACAAGCAAACAAAGAAACAACTCTGCAGGGCACCTAGGTGGCTCAGTCACTTAAGCGTCTGAGTTCAGTTCAGGTCATGATCTTGCGGTTCACAAGTGCAAGCCCCATATCGGGCTCTCTGCTATCAACATGGAGCCTGCTTGGCCTCCTCTGTCCCCCCCTCTGCCCTGCCCGCTGTGCTCGCTCTCTCAAAAATAAATAAATAAAATAAAATAACTCTGCAACACATGCTTTTATCCCCACGTAAGAGAAGAGGAAACACACGCTAAGAGATGTAATCACTTGTCAAATTCAGCAGCTGTTTGGTGGAAGAGAGAACATTTGAAATTTATCCCTATATTTCCCACGTGTATGCCTGTTTTCCCTGTACTCTAGCTGCCTTCCCTGGCTGGCCACACAAGAAATCAGTAGAGAGAAAGGATCCTCTGACTAATTGATTAACTGTATCAATTCAGATCATACTCCCTTTGTTGAGAAAAGTTGAGAGGAGTGTGGTTAGCCACGTGAGTCTAGTTTGAGAAGGAGATCTTGATTCCTTTTCCAGGAGTGCTTTTTTAAAAATATTGAGATAAAATTCACATACCATAAAATTGACCCTTCTAAAGTTTACAGTTTGGTGGCTGTAAAACTCATAGTTATGCAGCCATCACCCCTAATTCCAAAGCATTGTCATCCACCCTAAAAAGTCCTATATCCACTAGCAATCACTTCCCATTGCCTTCTCCCCCCAGCCCCTGGTACCTACTAATCAACCTTCTGTCTCTTTGGATTTTCCCAGGAGCACTTTTGAACTTGAGTCAGATATTTGCATTCTTCCTGCTTTCTCTTCTTGTCTCAAAATAAATATAACAAGTTCCAGTCTACCTCACAGCTTTAGGTTAAAGCTTTTTTAAGTCAAAATGCTTTGAACTTATTAAATCAGTGCTAAAATGAAACATCTGCCTTGAACACGGGTTGTCTGAATCTTGCAGATTCGCTTGTCTCTGGGGAATCCCCCTCCACCCAGGCACCAGGGACCTTGAGCCTGCAGTTAGCTTGCTTAAATTTACTTGCATCTGAAAGTGCCTGCTGGCCCACCTCCCAAACGGTTGTCCCTTTGTCCTCTGCAGATGGACGCGGCGGACAGGAGCTGCACGGTCTCCGTGCACTGCAGCGGCCACCGCGTCAAGATGCTGGTCAAGTTCCCCGCGCAGTACCCCAACAATGCCGCCCCCTCCTTCCAGTTTATCAACCCCACCACCATCACGTCCACGATGAAAGCCAAGCTGCTGAAGGTGGGGGTCTGTGTTCACAAATTCTCCTTGTGTGGTAAGAGGAAACCTTTGTCGACAGGCATCCGTTTCTGAGTTGAGTAGTAAGGTGGAGTGAAAACTTCATCAGAGAAGATAGGAAAGTCATCTGTCCTTCTGCACCGCCGTGTTAACATTTGCCATCCACTGTGTGTAGAACACAGTAGAGCGGTAGCTCTCAACCTTTTTGGGCCATGGTCCCCCTTTGCACATCTAATGAAGCCGACACAGAAAAATTTGCACAGATGTGGTATGTAATTTCCAAAATACTGCATGTGAATAGTGTGCGGTTCCATAATTGCCTGTCATCTGCTCATAGATCTCATTAAAGCTATGACTTAATCCCAGGTTAAGAGCCCTGCAGTACATTTTCATTTATCTGGAGACAGTAGGCAAGATGTATGCTGAAGCTAAGAGATATTTTATAGGGGCGCCTGGGTGGCTCAGTTGCTTGAGCGTCTAACTTGGACTCAGGTCATGATCTTAAGGTTTGTGAGTTTGAGCCCTCGTCAGGCTCTGTGCTGACAGCCTGGAGCCTACTTCCAATTCTGTGTGTCTCCCTCTCTTTCTGCCCCTCCCCTGCTTATGCTCTGTCTCTCCCTCTCAAAAAATAAACATTAAAAAAAAAAAAGAGAGATTTTGTAATCAGACAACAAAATGTGAGGTCATTAAAAAAGTATTCTGTTGGGGTGCCTGGGTGGCTCAGTCGGTTAAGCCTCCAGCTTCGGCTCAGGTCAGATCTCACGTTTGTGGGTTCGAGCCCCGCGTCAGGCTCTGTGCTAACAGCTAGCTCAGAGCCTGGAGCCTGTTTCCGGTTCTGTGTCTCCTTCTTTCTCTGCCCCTCCCCCTCTCATGCTCTGTCTCTCTCTGTATTAAAAATAAATAAAACATTTAAAAAAATTTAAAAAAAAAGTATTCTGTGAGAGGAGGCGGTGTCGCCCAGAGCGGGGCTGGCTCACTGAACACGTGAGGTGTCTGAAGGGATGGCGGGGCCCGAAATGAGGCGGAACAGGACGGCGTCTGCTCTGCGCACCTGCAGGCTGGGAACTTGCTCCGTCAGTTCATGCAGCGCTCGTCAGGCAGAACCCACATTTAAAAAGCCCCTCGAGCCGGGGATAGCACACCTTTTTCAGTGGGAGCAGCGGCATGCGTGAAGTAACCGAAAAGTCCTGACCAGCCAAGTTGACTCAAATGCTGTTCACCTTTTGCCTAGTTTGTATCATACACACTTGACCCATCTTCTTGGAGTAAGATATGTAGCCAAGAAATTTTCCAAGTGGTGTCAAGATCTCTCAGATGTTACTTTGGTTTTGTGGTATAGGTACCATTTTGTGCTTGGAGTTTTTTAAAAGCCAAATATAGTTAACATACAGTGTTACTGTAGTTTCAGGTGGGCAGTATGAATGATTCAATAGTTCTGTACATCACCCCGCGCTCATCACGATGCTGTAGTATCCCCATCACCTCTTTCGCTCATCTCCCACCTCCCTCCCCTCTGATAACCGTCTATTCTCTCTAGTTAAGAGTCTGGGTTTTTTTGTTTTTCTGTACTTGGAATTTGAATATTTCATTGTCTTATTTGCATATACAAAAAAGGTAGGTTTTCCTATTGATACGAAAATGATAGGATTAGGAAGTGTCTTTAAAAGTCCAGCTCACTGCTGTCTGACAGAAGCATAATGTAGGCTACATGTAATTTAAAATTTTCTAGTAACCTTACTAAAAACAATTGAAAGTAGTGAGTAAATTAATTTCAATATTTTTTAATCCAGTATATGCAAATCGTTATTATATGAACATGTACTACATATAACAATCATTGAGACACTTTGCATTCTTGTACTAAGTCTTCAACACTTGGTGTGAATTTTACGCTTCCAGAACCTCTTGGTTCAGACTCTCCTCACTTCCCAGGTCCCGTAGACCCATGTGAGTAAGACTTTCGTACGGGACAGCCTGTTTTCAGCATGTGTGTGTCAGTTTATGTCTCCAGCGTGTGCCCTTAAAATGTTAGGATTTATATTTTTAAAGAAGCAAAAAACAAAAAACCCCCAAACAGTGTAATTTCCACCAGATTGGAATCTGCTCCCCATGGCTTGTATTGAGTGTTACTTCGAAGGTACTAAGATTTTCCTGGGGGGAGAGGGGTCAAGCCAGGAGGACAGGACAGGGGGAGAATTCACAGTGGTGCGCACCCTGGCTGAGGAAAGGGCTTCTTGAAGAGGCCACGGAAACGCCCCTAGAGCAGGTGGGAAGTAGGTTGCTGCATCAGAAGCCTCAGGCACGGCCGGGCTGCGGTCTCCCCGCATCTTCACAGCTTCCCACTGCTTTGAAGAATAAAAGTGAATCAGGAGAAAGAAGGATGCTATTCTTGACTGTGTTTTGTGCCTTTTCTAGATCCTGAAAGACACTTCGCTGCAAAAAGTGAAGCGCAACCAGAGTTGTTTGGAGCCCTGCCTGCGCCAGCTTGTCTCCTGCCTCGAGTCTTTTGTGGTGGGATTCTTGTACTGACCTGTGCTTTGGTGTTTTGTTTCGTTTCTTCCTTCCCAAAGTAATGTATCCCTATTTTGTAAGTCAGCTTTAAGGGAACCTGTGGTTTTTAGTCTGTTAAATTTTTTAAAAATTTATTTATTTTGAGAGAGAGAGAGAGGGAGGGAGAGCCAGAGAATCCCAAGCAGACTCTGCATTCCGATGTGGGGCTTGAACTCCCAAACTGTGAGATCATGACCTGAGCTGAGACCAAGCTGTGTAGGACGCTTAACCTACTGAGCCACCCAGGCGCCCCTAGTCTGTTCATTTTTATATTTCAGAATCAAGAAGACAGCACTTCCAGCAACCCCTTTGCACTCCCAAACTCCGTCACTCCGCCCTTACCAACGTTTGCCCGGGTGACCACTGCCTATGGGTCATACCAGGATGCCAACATTCCCTTCCCTAGGACCTCGGGGGCCAGGTTCTGTGGAGCAGGTTGGTCTTTCTTTTGGTTCTCTGATTCTAGATTTTCAGAGTGAGAAGCTCAGAAAGTCCTGTGGTCTATAAAGAAACCTCAGAAAAATCAGAAAATTTTTCTTAGTTTTTGTTTCCTGGTAACTCAAAAGACTGCAATAGTGTTAAATGGTGTGATGCTGAATGGGCTTCTGTGGGCATATCCTGAAAATGGTCAACAGAATTGCGGTTTCAGTTTTTCTCATTCTGATGAGCATGAATTGGAGTCTTATTCAGATCCCTGATTCTCAACACAGGACAGGGCCCCTAGCAAAGAAATATAAAGTCCCTGAGAAGATTTTTTTCCACAGCACACACATCCCATCCTTGCTGGAGCCTACAGATTCTGACCTTTGTCCTATAGTCAGGACTGACCAGTGCTGCCTTAGGATTTCCCACATGCAACTCATTGACCTTGATGTGCACATGTGGTGTCTCCTTTGTCAGGGTATCTGGTGTATTTCACACGGCCTATGACGATGCATCGAGCAGTGTCTCCGACGGAACCGACTCCGAGGTGAGCCTGGGAGATGCAGATGTAAGCAATGTTCATTGAGCCATAAGTGGGCAGACGTCCGAGAAAGATCACTGCGTTGGTCTTGGGACAATGTGTGTTAGTTCTTCAGTAAATACCCATTAGAAGATTTATTTGAGAAAGATCAGGTTCATTAAATTGCCACTCAGCTGAGATTTGTACTGTCAGGTTACTACCAAGCCACTAGAAGCAGAAGTTTGATAAAAGCTGTTGTCAAAACAAGGCAAATTCTTTTTTTTAATGTGCTTTACCCCAATTGCTAAAGTATTATTACATCACATTAAATAACACGAGAAAAATAACAAAGATCATCTCTAGTTTCACAATACTAGTATGCCACTTCTCCCATTACCAAAACATGTTAAATTTTTATAAACTACATTCAGTGGTTGGGAAAACTCCAACAATATTGAAGTTTTAAATTAAGGTTTGAAAGCTCTTCTTTCCCGTGGGGAAAGTCTTTGTTAGCCATTTAACGTGCTTCCTGTCTGGTCTCCATTATTTTTCTGTGTGTCTGTTTTTTTGTTTGTTTTGTTTTTAAGAGGCAATTAAGGTAGCAAATGGGAATGTGGACTTCAGAGCCAAACCACTGGGTCCAAATCTTGACCCTGCTGTTCTGTGACCTTCGGCAAGTTATCTAAAGCATCCTTGAGTTTCCTCACCAGTAACTTGGGGATCACATGGCACCTACCTACTTTGGTTGCTGGGAAGATAAAATGAGATAGTCCCTGGGAAGCATTTAGAACACTGCCTGGCGTCTTGCTCTTGTGTTCCCTAGTACTACTGTTTGTTTGTTTTCACTGTTTTATTGAACTCTCGTTCACATAGTATATAGTTGACCATTTAAAGTATATAATTCAGTGGCTTGTTGTATATTCACAGATATGTGCAGCCATCACTACAGTCAATCCTAGAACATTTTTAATTACCCCCAAAAGAAACTGCATCCCCTAGGTGTCAACACTCCCATGTCCCCCTTTCTTTCAGTACTGGGCAAACACTAATCTACTTTCTGTCAGTAGTAAATGCCTATTCTAGGCATTTTATGGAAATAGAATCATATAATTATGTAGTCCTTTGTGACTGACTTCTTTCACTTAGTGTAATGTTTTCTTTTCTTTTTTTTTTTAAATGTTTATTTTTGAGATGAGAGAGAGAGAGACAGAGTGTGAGCAGGAGATGGCAGAGAGAGAGGGAGACACAGAATCTGAAACAGGCTGCAGGCTCTGAGCTGTCAGCACAGAGCCTGATGCAGGCCTCAAACTCATGAGCCATGAGATCATGACCTGAGCCGAAGTCAGATGCTCAACTGACTGAGCCACCCGGGCGCTACCCCTCACTTAGTGTCATGTTTTCTTCCTTCCTTCCTTCCTTCCTTCCTTCCTTCCTTCCTTCCTTCTTTCCTTCCTTCCTTCCTTCTTTAGTGTAATGTTTTTCAAGGCTCATGTATGTTGTTGCATGGTTGGTACTTTTTTTTTTTTTTTTAGCGAGCGAGAGAGAAAACATGTACAAGCAGAGGAGAGAGGCAGAGGGAGAGAGAGAGAGAGAGAGAATCTTAAGCAGACTTCCATGCTCAGCTCCGAGCCCAACAGGGGGCTCGATCTCACAAACCATGAGACCATGACCTGAGCTGAAATCAAGAGTCAGATGCTCAACTGATTGAGCCACCCAGATGCCCTAGTACTTCATTATTTTATTGCCAGATAAAATCCTATCATATTCATATGCACATTTTATTTATTTATTCATCAGTCTGTGGACATTTGGGTTATTTCCACTTTTGGGCTATTACATTTAGTGCTGCTATGAGCATTCGTATACAAGGTTTTGTGTGGACACAGATTTTCATTTTTCTCTGGCATATACATACCTATGAGCGGAATTGCTGTATCACATTACAAAGGTTTTTTTTTCCCCTTAATTAATAAACTTCATGTTTTAGAGCAGTGTTAAGTATGTAGCAAAATTGAGTGGAGGGTACAGAGAGTTCTCATCCTGTCCCCACACATGCACAACCTCCCCCATACCACTGTTGTTTTTTTTTTAACTTAAATATTATAAGGTATGTACAGTAGACTTCTGCTTTTGCAGTGGGGTGAATAGGATAACATGGAAGCCCTCCCACTGCAAACACCTGAATATATTGGACGAAATATAGTCAGCATACTTCCAGGAATCGAGTGCATGAGGAGGCACTACTGCCGTCCTCGGAGTCTGCCAATCTCTGCAGCCCCCCGGACAGACAGGCCTTGGCTGCACAGGCCTGGGGAGTTAAATGTCAGACACCCCGAACGTTACTTTGGGTTCCTTGTACGAAAGATTGAGCTAGAAAACCAGCACCTTCTCTCAAAGGGAAACAATAATATGTGTATCTGGACTTTGTATCATAGGGAAAAATGTTCCTATTAGCACGTTTTTCACACTAACAGTATTTTAGTGAGGTCTGATTTACAGTGCACAGATGTGAAGCGTGTACCTTAATAACCAACACTTAAACCAGGGTACAGAGCAGGAGTTTTCTGTCTTCACCCAGAGGAAACCAGCCTTCCAGCTTCCGTCCTTGGAGTTGCCGTTTTGCCTGTGCTTGAGCTCTGTCTGCATAGCCCATCGCGCCACGGAGGCCACATGTTTTGTGCCTCACCTGTTTTTGCTAACTTAATGTCTTTGAAATTGATCCACATCCATTGTATGAAAATAATACAATTTATTATCCTCCTCTTAAGGGATATTTGGATTATATCCATTTGGAAGCTATCATGAGTAGACCTACACACATAAGTCTTTTTATGGACATGTGTATTAATTTCTCTGCATAAGGGGCAGAATCCCTAGATCATAGATCAGGTGTATGTTTGATTTTTTTTTTTAGCATTGCAAAAATTCTGTCCCCAGTGGTTGTGTCATTTTACACTCTTACCAGCAGTGTTTCAGAATTATGGTGGCTCCACATTCTTGCCAAAATTTGATATTTTCAGTCTTTTCAACTTTAATCTTTGTGGTGGGTGTGGTATCTCATCGTGGGGATGCTAGTGACGTTGGGCAGCTTGTGTGTGCTCGTTGATATTTGGGTATATTCTTTTGTGATGTGCCTGTTCTAGTATTTTGCCCATTTCTTTAGAACTAGGTTTCTTATTATCTATTTGTGGTAGTTGTTTATTCTGGTTCTAAATTGTTTGCTGGAAATGCAGATAGTCTCTTAATCTGTGGTTTGTCTGCCTCTCTCCCTAATGATTTTTGATAAATATAAGTTTTTAATTTTGATAAAATCCAACCTATCACTTTAAAATTTTTATGTTTAGTGCTTTCATGTTCTAGAAAAAGAAATCGTGGCCTACCCCAAGGCTACAAAAATAGTCTTCTCTTTTCTAAGTTTATAGTTTTAGATTCCTTTTTTAAGGTCTGTAGTCAATTACAAATTAATTTTTTGTGTGTATGATGTGAGGTAGGGGTCAAAGTTTGCTTTTTTCTGTAGAAATATATAGTTACTGTTCCAGAACCACTTATGGAAGAATTTTGACTTTCCTCATTGAATTTGCATTGATTAAAAAAATTACCTTGATACTGTTGTTGAAAATCAATTGAATATGTTTGTGGGTCTATGTCTAGAGTCTACATTTTTCCTTTGCTCTGTTGGTTTCTCTTTATGCCAACACTATATTCATTTTTTTAAATTTTGTTTTTAATTTAAAAAAATTTACATCCAAGTTAGTTAGCATCTAGTGCAACAATGATTTCAGGAGTAGATTCCTTAATGCCCCTTACCCGTTTAGCCCATCCCCGCCCACAACTCCTCCAGTAACCGTCTGTTTGTTCTCCATATTTAAGAGTCTCTTATGTTTTTGTCTCTCTCTCTCTGTTTTTATATTATTTTTGCTTCCCTTCCCTTATGTTCATCTGTTTTGTATCTTAAAGTCCTCATATGGGTGAAGTCATATGGTACTTGTCTTTCTCTGACTGACTCATTTCACTTAGTGTGATGCCCTCTAGTTCCATCCACGTAGTTGTAAGCCAACACTATACTCTTAACGTAGTTTTTATATAGTAAGTCTTCCAATCTCCTAGGGTAAGCCCTCCAGTTTTATTACTCTTATTCAGGATTATGTTGTCTGTTGGCTAGGTCTTTTGCATTGCTGTAAAAATATGAAATGGCTAAGTGGTTTCTACAGAAAAAGTCTATTCATATTTTGATTGGAAATGTGTCAACTCTGTAGACCACTTTGGAGAAAACTGACATCTTGACAGTAAGAAGGAATATTCTGATCCATTCACATGATACTTCTCTGGTGTCTCCGCAATATTTTATATTTTCAATGCACATTTTTAAATTAAATTCGTTTCTAGGTATTCCATGCTATTGTAAATGAAGTTTTTAAAATACTTATTTCTAAATGTGTTTCTAATCTGTAGAAATACAGTAGATTTTTATAGATTGCCCTTGCATCTAAATTCACTTATTTGTTCTAATAGTTTGTAGATTCCTTTGAGTTTTCTCTGTATACATTCATAGAAGTATTCTCTGCTTTTGCAGACAAAGCGTTTTTCAGTTCTATAAGTTCTGTTTTGTTCTTTTTGTTGCGTTTCCTTTTTTCCCCCATTTTACTCATCTTTTCCCTTTAGTTTCATGACCAATACTGTGCTTAAAAGCAACAGTATTTAGAACTGAGGGAAGACCGAAGCCAGTGTGGATAATTCTGTTTTCGACTACAGGTCTCTGTCAGCCTTGTCTGCTTATCACACTGGCCTGATAGCGCCGATGAAGATCCGCACGGAGGCCCCCGGGAACCTTCGTTTGTACAGCGGGAGCCCTACTCGCAGTGAGAAAGAGCAGGTCTCCATCAGCTCCTTCTACTACAAGGAGCGGGTAAGCGGGAGAGGCATGGCCTCTGATTCTTGCTCCTTCTGGATTCTTGTTCTTGGTCTCCCCCCTGCTGTGCATAGCAGCTAAGTTAGTAATGCCCCTGTGGTCTTTAACTTTCAAAATTAGTTGGTTCAAGAGGGACCTTTGCTTCATTCGTTTCAGTTGGTTCTAACTACTGTGGATTATATGTGTGGAGGGATGGGTTGGTTCTTAGAATCTATAGTCTCTGCTCCCCATTTAACCCTATCCTTGTTACCCCCATTTATGAAGTTGATTCCCCTTCTTTCAGGTAGCATAATTTCGCTGCAGATCTTCCTTTGATTCTGATGTTTGTCAACAAATTAAGGGATGCTTCTGAAGGCCTGCGGTCTCCATATACTTAGAAGCTCACAGTGATGAGCAGTTTTTAAAGTGATCTCTTTCTCATAAAAAAAAAAGATGACACCTGTGACCAGCAAAAAATAAATAAATAAATAAATAAATGAAGTTGCTCTCTAAGAGTCTTATGCTTTTACTAAATCTACACTGAAATGCCCATCTGAATGGATCAGTTTATACAAAAATCACCTGTGCCTGTCCTGTGTTCCTGGGTTCTTAAGGAACTCATCATCCCTAATGTAGCTATTAAGCTGTCACAAGCAGAAGCCTTTGGTGACGACAGTGTAGAGGATGTTGGCAGAGCGTGGGAATGCTTCTCAGAACTCTCTCTGTGTTGTCAGATTGAGAGGCTGATTTAACTGGCTTTTAACGGACACGGTGTTTTAAACCGAGCTTCCACGAAGCTACTAACCTGCTTGGTCCTTAGGAATTCTTTGTTGTTGTCCCCGACTAATTGAGAAATGATGGACTGACTATGATTGAAATGTGTTTTTTAAAAAACTGAATTATTTTAAATAAAAACCCAATTTCCAGCATGTGTTAGAGGTGTCTTCACCTCTCTTGCAAGGTAGTGTCTAACCTTGGTTCACACTGATAGTTGTCCACCGCTGACTTGGTTTAGTCTTAGAGTTTGTATGTGACTGAAATAAGCGAGTGGCAGGAGCTGATGCTTGAGACAGGCCCGACCTTGGACACAACCACTCAGTTGAATAGGGACAGTGATATTTTTGTTGCCTTTCTGTAGTTCCCTTCACATCTCTGGTGGAACTGTGCCCCTCTGGCTGTCACTGACTGTCTTGGAACACATGTATCCTCACAAGTCTTTTACATTCAGAATTTTTTGGATCTTTCCCCTCTCTCCCCCCAAGCAAGCTAGCAGGCAGCTGGCTAGATGGTCAGAACTAAGGCATTTTATTGACATAATAGCCAAACAGTCCCATGGTTGGATAAATGGGGGAATTTTCTTGAGCATCAGGGCCCAGTTGAGGAGCTCTCTCAGTCACAGAGACAGTTAGTTCTCAGTCCTCCTTCGAATCATGTCATGTGCTTCTCGTGCGTAGGTTTGGATTGGGAAGGTAACTTTTGACTAGCGCTTTTGATCTGATAGCGTATGGCTAGTCAAAATAACTCTGTTTCCACGATGGGGCCTCTCCTAATGAAAAAGCATTTGTAAAGCCTTACAGCCATGTTTTTCACGGCCTGGCCTCTTTTACTATAAATACCATAATCAGAGAGGGACCGAAGGCACATAATTACCTTTTATCAGCTAGGGTCTGCTGGGGAGGAGGGGAGGACTGTGATACTTCACTCTGGGATGATCCTGGTGTCCAGCTTCTCCACAGAAAACAGGCTGTTATAGTCCCTTAGAATAACCTAGTATAACAGATAGTCTTTAAGTTTTGTTTGAGATAGTGACCACATAAAATGGGAGCAGACACTTTAGTTTTATTGGAAACTTTTGTGTTTCTGTATATGTGCAGAAAAGTTCACAAATCACTAGCACATAATTCAGTGAATTAACATCGCACAGGCCAAGAAATAGAACATGATGAGAACTCTAGAAGCCCTGGGGGAGGGAGACACATTTCAGTGGGTGACAGACAGATAGTAGTTATTAGGTGACATCTTATGAAATTACTGATATCTGACCATTTTTTAATCTCAAAAAAAAAAGTTTCACGTGGTTCAACCGTATAAGCAGTTAAATGAGTGAGTCATTTGTGATGAATGTGAAACAAATCCATCTCTCGTTAAACCTTGTTCATGTTCATCCCATTTACATGGGGCAGAGGACGGGGTGGGGGAGTCAGGGAAGTGAAATACGCAGTACGGCCGTGAAATCTTACTTAGGCCGTCTTCCTTCCTTTTAGAGGTCAATATGGTTTTATCCCTCAAGGAGTATTTTCTTATCCTCAGGTATCTTGTTTGACATGTCCAATAATACCACTTTTATTACTTTTGTTCTTGAAGTGATTCCCGATCACTAAATTTCTCTGTGCTTAAGTCTTTATTTTCAGCCCCAATTTTTCTCCTACATATTTTTATTCTTTTAGATCTCTACCCCTGAGATCTCTAAATGAGTAAGAATAAAGGAAAAGAATATGACTGTATTAAAATATAGCATTGAGGGAATTATGGAGTATTTTGGAGATTATAAGAATCTTTATGTAGCCTTTGGGTATTTTACTGTTTGTTTCTTTTGTTTTTGTGTGTTTTTAACCTGCCCTATTTAAGTCATATTATCATATTCACCCAAATGTTCTCCAGATGGAATTCCAGGGTTTGCTCCTAAATATTTAAAAATGTGAGAGACCTTAAAAAAAAAAAAAGAAAGAAAAAAGAAAAACCCCAGAAACAACTATCAAATTTCATAGGAAGTTAGAAAGCCCAGAGAGATGCTAACATTCATTTGGTAACTGGACCAACTATTAATAGTTGGTGAAATAGTATTTATTCCTGGGACAAATCAGAAGACCTAGACCTTGTCATAAACATTGGGCATTGACCTATAAACGTTTTTTACATTTTGCAACCTCCACCCATGCTTCAGTTTATGTTACTAAAATAGCTCTAGTGTATATAACTGAGGAGGTCTTAAAGTTAATAAAATAATTTCTGATTTCCCATAAACAGTGCTTTTCAGCCCCAGTTTCACACTGATGCTTATGTTGTTAGCAGGTACCCTCGGGAGGACAGCTTTTCAGCTTTGCTCCTTCTTTCCCTTCGCTTCTCACGGGTTCTCGCCTCCCCAAGGTGTCACGCTGAAAATAGTCTTGCAACCCCAAGGTCAAGGTTTCCAGTTTCTCCCATTGCCCCCACCCATCCCAACCGCACATCAGAAACAATTTGGTGTTGAGTCTACCAAGAAACTTCTTCCTTTTTAGGAATGAGAACCTTCTCGTACATACGTATGCTCTTGATGGGGAGAGTAGACCCCCTGCCCATTTCTCTGTTTGCACTACGATCTCCATCCTCACCAGAGTACTGCAGACCTTGGCCTTGCCAGAGCTGTGTTTACGCCAGCCTCCTTAATATCTTGAAATGTGTTTTGAACCTAAGGATTACGACATTGAAGCTGGGTTTGGAGTACAGTGGGTCTGGAGGGAGGTGAGGGAATCCAGATATTACTGTGATTAGGTTCAGATTTTTAGTCATTCAAACCTGATTTCACAGTATATTGTGGTACCTTTTAATCCATCAGATATGTGGGAAGCTTTCATTTTATTCTATATTTTTCCCTTTTAATTTTCTCGGTGTTTTTCTTCCCTCCTCCTGGGTGTAACGTTTTCACGCACAGATGTCTCCTCGCTCTGCCCGGCGACGTTGGTCCATACAAGCAATTAACGACTTCCCGGTACTGTGCGCTGTGCAAATGCTCTCCTTGACTAATCCTGTCTGCCCAAAGGCCCAAGAATAAAATGCCACCTGCCTGGCTTTGAGGAACCTGAATGACAGGCTGGCTGGTTTTCAGGACCAGCACCATAAATTTTTCACTCTTGGGAGTCAGGTGCCGAGGGCTTCCTCTTTGTTTCATCCAGTTTCAAGTGGGTGAACACAGATATCGTTAAGGATTGTGAATGGACTGCTTTGAAAATGAAGCCAAACACTGGGTTTCTTGGAAAGAACCCCATCTGTAAGCCTGTAGCTCACCTGATTTCATTTGTATAATTTCCTGGAGCTTTCAAAAGCCTACCTTTGGCATGGGGTGAAGCAGAGGAAGATATAAGAGGCTTCTGCCATTTTGTCTCTGTGTTTTTATTGTCTTGGTCTAGTTCAAAGAGGGAAGTGCTCACCTGCTTCATTGGCATGACGCATAAGCTAGTTTTTAATCCTTCGGGAACTTTCTGGAACAAATTTTTCCCTTACCATCAGAATTTTACGTTGCAATAAAACCTCTGCTGTGGACATCCGCTCTTCCTTTTCTTTCCTTCTTACTTATTCCTATTGGCCACCCCCCCTCTTCTGTCTTCCTCTCCCACCCCCTCCATGTTTCAGTCGTGCCAAGGTCGCCTCAGGCTGGGCAAGGCAGCCTTGGGGCTTTTGTGTAAATTTCACTGGGTCTACAAAATATTAGGGGAATAGTCCTCTAGCCTTTTCAGATCAAAACCAGTTGAAATCAGGAGCCCTGATTCGCAAGTGTCACTGCTGCCGGCAGCTTGCAGGCAGAGCCGGCAACGTGGCCACCTTTCCTCCACAAGCCTGTCCCAGCCAACCCAACTGCGGAATTGCCACTGATTTTCCAGAAGTCTCTGCTCCTGCTGCTATTGAAATAGGAACTCATTTTGACTCACTGCCCACTCTGCTAATTATGCATTGTTGGTGGGGTTGCTGCGAAGCAGTTGGTGGCTTATTCTTGGGCTGTTTTTACATTTAACCCATTTATTGGCATTGATGTTGCCTCCGGTTGTAGCAGTAACACTGGTGGTACAGTCGCAAGCTGGCTCTATTGGTTGTCATTCAGGCTATTTGCACCAATGCCTCCCCCTCCCCCCAGTCCTTTCCTCCCTGTCCTCTTTCCTATGATCCCATGAACGCCTTCTTGGTATGTTCAGAGGAGCATCCCGGTGCTCATCATGTGGTAATTGTCTGTCTCGTTTTGTCTCTTTTCCCTCAATCCCTGCTTATGAAGTCTGTGGGGAAGGGGGCATTTTCTACTGATGGGGCATTGAGAAGACCTAAGAGAAACGCAGGGCCCTTGGCCTCCCAGAGGTACCGATCCCTACTGCACAGAAAAGTATCCATATTTAAGCCCGTCAGAGTGGGACTGAGGCAGTGCAGGAGTTCAAGAAGCTTTTATGCCAAAGTGCCCTCCTTTCCCCTAGAAAGTTTGGCCAAATCTCAGCCTGCTGTGTCACTGTTTCTGTCTGTCATCACCTGACGGTTGCACAGACGAAAGATTCCTAAAATCGCCAGCAGGATAGAAGAGAAGAAGAACGCTTGGGGAGGAGTCGATGGGACATGAACCCTTTCTTGCTGCAGAAAAGTTGTCCATGCTTGTTAGGATGCAGCGAAGACCCGTGGCCCACATCTTATTTGAGACTTAGCGTGTCTTTATTTCCGTAGCCTTGTTATATTTGCACCCTCAGAAAGACTGGCCACTAGACTGGAGTACTGAGTGACCTCAGGAGCCTGAAGGGGAGGTAGTTCAGACCTAAAAACCACCAACCAATAAATAGGAAAAACAAAACTATTTTCTGACCCCTGACACATTTTGATAATGTTTTGCAGTTACTCCTTGCTGGATTCAGTGACTCAATAGCGCTGTCCCATAAATGCTCTACAGTTTGATTCTGGTGGCAGCTCTAGTGAGGGTAATCCAGTGGTGGCGAACCTCCTTCTGTTACAGGCTCAAAGGCAGCTTCGTGAGTTTCCACAAGACACTGTCTGTACATCAGAGAAACATCTAGAAGCATGGTGTCTCCAGAAGTGGACAAGGAAGTCCCAGGAAATACAGACTGTGATTTCCATAATTCAGTGAAGGATAATTGCAGCCAGTGGTCCGTTTTCTTCCAGTCCTTCTTGATGACTCGCATGGGTTTGTTTCTCCCAGTCCCTGTAACAGTGGACGGCAGATGGGCAGGGGCAAGTTCCAAAGCATCTCTTTGGACTCAGTTCTCTTTATGAATGTGCCTGCCCTTAACACATCCCGAAAGGAGACTAAACAGAGTGAGACTGAGGCTCTTGAGCCTGGCCTGAAATACAGCATCTGGGTCTGAGCCCGGTGTGCCCCACGTGAAGCCAGTGGCTTTGACCACCGCGAATCTCTGCCCGTGTTCACGCTGCTCTGGCTCAGCGGAACGTGCTCATGGTTCCTGGCAGAGAAGTGAAATGAGAAGTAATTGTAGAGGCTCGTGTGTCAGATAGGCCTCACTGCGATCAGATGTTGATCTCCTTACATGCAGAAATGATTCCATTTAAAAAAGGACTAAACTGTTTACATACTAACAGGAGCTTAGTCTTAGCACCCCGCCGCCCCGCCTTTTTAATCCAAAATCATGCACTAAAAACAAGTTAGTAGGTATGGGCTTAGCAGCCTGAGAGTCTATGTTCAAATCTCAGCTCCTAGTGGCCTCAAGTAGGACTCGCATCCTCATTTATGAGATGGAGGCAGCGCCTGCTCTTTCACAGAGCTGTGTGATGCCCACACCAGCAGAGCATGAACGGCCCAGAGCAGCAGCGGATGTTCATAGGAGATGGATCTTTAAATCCTAAGTCAGACATTCACACGCTTGGACTGTGTCAAGGACATCTCTCATTTCCCATATCCTGGCTCCCCCATAGCCATTTGGAGGTGAGGCTGTGGGAAAAATAGGTCAGTTGCTCATGATTTTCCCCATCCAGTATCCAGGTCCCTGTGCTCAAGTATTTTTGACATTCTAAAGTGATCACTTTCAAAAATAATTCAAGTCCGCTAGGAAAAACATGTTTAAATGAGCTAGTCTGTATGCAGAGGAACCACTTTTGGCACACAGACCTTAATATTTTGCTTTCATAAGGTTTAAAAAGGCAGGGAATTTTTTTTTCAGCATGGTCTGCAAGCTAGTAGGTCCCATGCCTCGCGAGGCCTCCTTTTATTCCCACTGTGCAGTTAAATGGCGCTACTATGAAGTGCTCAACTGTCCAAGTCCAAGTGCTACTCATTTTCTCTTTGTAATAAGGAGCCAGAGCTTCTGCCTGGAACCGTCCACCCAGCTCAGAAAACCAGTGAGATGGATCACATTCCATTCCAGGTGGAATCTTCTTACTGTAGATCTTTTCTTTTGTTTCTTTCCTGCTTTTTTAATCCAGTCCCCTAAGTCTCATCTGAGATGACCAATTAGGTGAGACCTACTCAGGTGTTGTTTCCAAGGATTTTTAAATTCCTGGAAACCTGGAAGAAAAAGTCACACCCCGCCCCCCCGCCCCTCCCCCCCGTTTCAGTTAACCACACTGTGCTGTTCCTGTCACTGCCCTGTAGATGTACACGAAATTACTCTACCTAAAACCTGTCACATCAAAGTATCTCATGCATGTGACGTCCTCCGTCTTGTGTCAGCTAACACTGCCTGGCTCCAGCCCGTTCTGACAGGTTGTTGGCTCTCTAGCACATTCTCCCCTTACTTGCATCCATGTGAGATTATTTGTGGCTAGAAGACTAGTATTTTCATGAGTATATATATAATTCTTTAGAAAATAACCAGGACTAGTAGAGAGCCATGCAGTAATCAATGAGGCTTTCTCTTGTATGATAAAGAATACATAGTAACTAAATTACTTCTTAAGATCAAATGGGTTATGGTTCCAAATTGATAATGTAGCATATGTATTTATCAATTATAATAAATAATATAGAGACTTCAGCTAAACTCCCATTTACCTGCCATGAACCAAATCCAGGTGTCCTGAATCTAGTAGGTTCCATACACATACTGAGCCGATAGGAAGTTACATGCATTGGGCACCTTTGGGGATAAGATGGGACATCACTGGTCAGAAGCGACTAAATGCAGACCATGACTAATGAATGGAAGAGTGATTGTATAAAAATCACTTGTGGAAAATGAATTATTTGTGAATAATCTAAGTAGTGAGCTAATCTAAATTCCTGAGGGCTATATGGTCATAATCATTGCAGACTTTTTAGTTGCATGTTTTCAGTTTGCACTTTCACCTTTTCATTGTGCCCTTATTAAACTTGCAAGAGCGGACAAGGGCTCCTCCCGAGACAGTTACCAGTGAGCACAGTGACATGAGACAGAATTCACAGCCAGTGAGTGGCTCACCCAGGGTCACGACGAGCCAGCACATGCTGTAATAAGACCACACACCTTGGTTTTCTGACTCAAGTTTGCAGGTCCTTTCACTAGCAACTTTGTTCATTAATAAGTATGTCACTTCCCCCTGAGTTGAGTCACTCTAGTGGCCCCCTTTTTAAATTTCCAGCAGTAAAATAAAATATTTCTCTCTTGGCTGGATGTCAGTTTGAATATACCAGATGGGGTTACACTGATAATTCTTCCTTTTCAGGACGTTTCTCATTTCCCACATTCAGGCTCCTTTGTAGGCGAGGCTCCAGGGAAATGGGACAGTTGGTCATGATCTTCCACATCCATTACCCAGGTCCCTCTGCTCAGCTATTTTTGACCTTCTAAAATCACTTTTAGAAGTAATTCAAGTCTGCTAGGAAAAACCTGGTAATCCTCCTGAGCTGCTAAGTTTCTCTGTCTGCCTGCTACAGATTAAGGTTTGCAGAGCCCACACTGCTGTGTGTGAATTAAATCCTCAACAAATCCTGTTAAAGCTGTCTGAGAAGAAAGCCTTTGGTTAGTTTCAAGCAAGAACTGTGAAGCTAAGGCTGATCCCAACCTTGAAAGTTGCTCTTCCCCCACATTTTTGTGGTCTTTACTAACTTATTTACCTGTTGTTCTTTTCTCTCCCTCTTCCTCTTCTTCCTCTTCCTCTTCCTCTCCCTCTCCCTCTCTAGATTCAAGGGGTCTGTCTTTGGGCACCTGCAGAATGTATGTAGCATTGCAGTAGGGTGCTTATTTTCCTGTTAGGATTTTGGACCAAGAGCTCAATGCCCTTTGCCATCCTTTTACTTCCTACAGATGCTGATTCATGTAATTGTGGGCATGATGTAATTCAGGGTCTCTGCAAATAACCAATGACCCAACTCTGATGTGCTCTGCAGCCGTAGGTTTCCATTCATTCAAGTTCCTCTAGTTATATCTCGTCATCTCCCCCAGAAATCCAGGAGATGGAAAAGCAAGCGTGAGGGCTCGGACTCCGGCAATCGACCCATCAAGGCTGCTGGGAAGGTTATCATCCAGGACACTGCATGCCTTCTTCCTGTCCACAAGTCACTGGGAGAACTGTACATGTAAGTGTGCCCTGCTTATCGTCATAATCAAAGTTGTGTTTGTTTGCTGGATTTTAAGTGTGGGAACCCTTTCTTCAAAAGCAGTTTTAGAAGACCAGTGTACAAGCTTTCTATTGCTGCATAACAAAGTACCAGAAACTTAGTGGCTTAAAACAACATATATTTATTTGTTTCCATTTTCATGGGACAGGAGTCTGGGCATAGCCTAGCTCGGTCCTTGCTCAGATCTCACCAGACTAAAATCATGGAAGGGGCCAGGTGGTGGTCTTATCCGATGCTCAGAGTCCTCGTCCAAGCTCATTTAGGTGCTTAGCAGAATTTAGTTCCTTGAAGTCATAGAACTTGATGATTTTCATCTTCTCTGAGACCAGTAAAAGTGCTTCTCTGACGCTTCACCTTCTTTCTAAGGTCTTGCCTGATTAGGTCAGGCCCACCTAAGATCATCTCCCTCTTGACAAATTCAAAGTGGACTGATGAATAACATAATCTTGGATATGCTAGCCCATAAATATTCACTGATATCACCCACAATTAAAGGCAGAGAGTAAGATGTGTAGAGCAAGGGGCCAAAATCTTAAGAATAGCCTCAGAATTCTGCTTTCTGTGCCAGTATGTAAAACAGTTAAAAGCAGAGCCATTTTGGTTTAAGGGAGTTGGGAGGCTAGTGGCAGGCATTACAGAGACTGGCCTGTGGCCTCCCTTTTTCTTGAACTTGAACACATAACTTTTTGTTAAAAGTGCTTATTTTGTAACATGTACACAGCACACTGCTCTTTGTGGTAGAAACTGCAGTGTTATACTTATTTAAATCCATTTTTATTCAATCCTCACACCTGGGAAAATCCACAGAAAAGCTGGTTGCCAAATTGACATTTGAGGCTGGCCTCCTGTCCTGCTTTAAAGAGGTGAACAATTCCACCTTCCCCAGGCATGAGCCCACAACCTCCTATGAGCTGTGGGTAAGCTTTTTCTCCATATCCTGTAGCAAGTGAGAAGCTTAAGGCCAACTTGGAAAAGACATTTTGGGTGACAACTAAAGAGGCAGCCTTTAGTCCATCTGTTAGGCCAGGGGTAATTGGTTTAGGAAGTTAGACTAGAAAAAAAACTTCAATTTTTTAAAAAATTTCAGATTGAATGTGAATGATATTCAAGAAACGTGTCAGAAGAATGCCACTTCTGCCCTGCTCGTGGGAAGGAAAGACCTCGTCCAGGTACTTACTGTGCGTCCCTTCTGACGGCGATCCGGATTCTCTCTTTTGAGCAGGCTGTTGTCACTGGACGGTTGTGGGTTGGTGGCATTGCCAGCAGGGCCTCCTATTTTGCAATTCCTCTCCCATTTTCTTTGACCGGCGTCAGGGCAAGAACAGCTTTCCAAATCCCGTGGGTATTTTTCTCTTTAGTGCTTAATTGAGAAGATTCTACAGCTCACAGACTGAGAATGTTTTATTACATTTCGTTTCTGCTCGGGTACCATGGTGATTGTCATGCCCCAAATGTGGGTGTCTGTGCCTTTGCCATTTGCACCCTCAATTCTGTATTGTTGGGGTTTTTATACTTTAAATAATGCTTTGTTTCATAAAAAGTTTACCAGAGCATTCCTTTAGGTGGAAACATATTCCTTTTTAAAATATGATGTAAATTAAATATGATGTCAGCTAGCAAAAATGTGAACTTCCTTCATCCTAGCAGGAACACATCAGTATGTTGAAGTGAGCTGCTCCTGTTTTGTTTGTTTTTTTTTTTTTTGAGCTGCTCCTGTTTTTTAAATAGTTTTATCAAGATATAGTCCATATATCATGTGGTTCACTCATTTAAAATGTCCATTCAATGGCTTTTAGTATACTCACAGGTTTGCAGCCGTGGTCACAGCAGTTTTAGAACACTGCCATGGGGCACCTGGTGGCTCAGTCAATTAAGCATTCAACTTCAGCTCGGGTCAAGATCTCATGGTTTCATGAGTTCAAGCTCCATATCCGTCTCTTGCTGTCAGCACAGAGCCCACTTCGGATCCTCTGTCCTTCTCTCTTTGCCCCTCCCCCGCTCTCTCTTTCAAAAATAAACAAACATTAAAAAAAAATGGGGGGAAAAGAAAGAACTAGAACACTTATACCATCCGGCTTGGCTGTCTCCTGTCAGGCCCCTCTTCCCCACCCAGGTGCGGACAACCGCCGGTCCACTCTCCACCTCTCCTGTGCTCTTTATTCTGTAGTGTGGGCATGCGATTGGGCAGTGGAAGCCCCCTCACCTCAGTTTTTCCCTCAGCTTTCCCGGTGGCCCAGAGCCAAGGCCTTCCTGTGATTTTTATCTGATTAAAAAATCCTTAAGATTTTCTTTTGTCTTCTCATAAACACTGTCAGATCTCCATCCAAAACCCTTGAAGGTGAGGTTGAGGGTCCTAGATTGACTCTGCTTCTCTAAGGACTCAGCCACCTCAGGGTCTGTGTGCATTAAGAAGGCAAAACAAAGTAGTAGAAACGGTGCGGAATTTATCCCGGAGGCGAAGGTCCAACTCCGCTCCCTCGAGATATTGCCCTGGGCAGAGTATTTCGGACTCGCTCAGCATCTGTGTGTCTTTGTACAGTGAAAACTGGAAGGTTAATGACCGCGTAGGATTGGTGAGCTTTGCAGACGCAGTCCGAAGACAGACCCACGGTTCGTGTTCTGAGAAATCATTCTCCACGGGAAAGTTACTTCCTAAGGTGTTTTTGTTTTGTTTTATTTTGTTAACGTTTTCAGCATTTTTCTGTGAGAGTGGATTTGGAAGGCCAGACTATTCTGAGTGCACTTGAAAGTCCATTCCCTTGGGTTCAGACAGACCCGGGTTTAAACATAGGTTCTCACTTTTTTGCAGTGTGATTTGGCCCAGCCACCTAATCTTTCTGAGCCTCACTTTTCTTGACTCTGAAGTAATCCTGAGTCCAGTCCCAGCAAGAATGAAGTAAGGTCATATACGTAAAACTCCCACACCTATGTATGCTAGATGGCAAGTATCTAATGTATGGGATGGTCACTGCTCTGTCTCGCAATGATCGCCTTCATCGGTGACATGCTACTTGTAATGGGATGGAAGTGGCATCAGGGTGAATGCTTGAAGGATGGCTTTTGTTCTTTTTTATGCACATGATGATGATGTGTCTATTTTTTTGCAAAGAGTTGCAGGAATCAACCCAAGTGTCCCATAGTCCTGTTGAAGCTGTGTAGGAAATATGTATGAAAAATGAGGCAGTAACATGCCCAAATGGTCAGAGTAGTAACCATTCCGTCCGACCCCAAGAAAGACGTTAACTTCTCTCAGCAACTGTCCTCGGTCACAGAGATGAAAGCGAACCTCAGGTTTCTAGTCTCTTTTTTTTTAATGTTTATTTTTGAGAGAGAGAGAGCGAGCGAGCATGTGCTGACAGCAGTGAGCTGGGTGCAGGGCTCGAACTCATGAACTCTGAGATCATGACCTGAGCCAAGTCAGATGCTCAACCAACTGAGCCACCCAGGCACCCTCAAGTTTCTTGTCTGAATCAGTACTTGTGTTTGTTAAGTACACTGGTGCCACTTACTTAATTAATTAATGTAATTATTTATTTATTTGAAAACATTTAGATTTAGGTTTGTCCAGCTGGACTCAGTTTAGATGACCCCAGTTGTGTGGGCAACATTGAAAGCAGCCTAGTCAGCAGCCAGTTAGCCAGCTGAATGCATGCTTTCTTTTCTGCACCGGGCCTACTCAGAGTATTGACTTTGGCCACGGCAGTGTCCAGTGTCGTAGAGCTTCTTCACAGCCTGTTTGATCTGGTGCTTGTTGGCCTTGACATCCGCAATGAACACAGCTGTGTTGTCTCCTGCTTTCTTCCTGGCTGACTATGGCATAGTGCTCAAGCTGGTGTCTCCTGGGGACGCTTTTACGAGGCTATTAGGGCTGCCTTTGGAGACACAGTGTCTTGGGCCATCAGAATGTAGATGACGTGTGGATCTTCTTTTTATGACTATAGATGCCTTTCAGCACTGCTTTCTTGGCCTTCAAAGCCTTTGGCTTTGGGAAGGGCAGGGCCTTCCTTCACCTTTGGCACCATCTTCATGAAAGGGGTAATTTAATTGCTTTATTACATATCTGATGTATTTCTCTATCTCTTTCAGTGTTTTTGTTTGTTTAATCTTTTTTTTCTTATAGATCCTTTGATTAAAGTCTAAATTTCCTTCCTTTCAGGTTTCTCACAGAGTCTAGTACAGTGTTTTCCAGTCAGTGGTTATGCAATAATGTATTGCTATTATTAAAGATTTCCCAAAAGTGGCATTTCCTTTTTTGAAGGTTTGTAAGGAGGGAGGCTCTTAATATTAAGCGTGTGCAAAATCTTGGATTTAATAGACACTTCAATGAATATTTGTTTCAGCTTGATGACCCCAAGCCCTGTGAGATTTCAGGTTTGGAGATGTTCCTCAGATTTGATGTCAACAAAAAGAAAACCAAATCTATTTTGTCCTGGCCTAGTTTTCTTTAGCTTTGTGAGTACACTGAAACTTTTGTAATGAAAGCAACACAGTTTTCCATTATTTGGGCAAAGGACAGACCTGCAGTGTGAGATAGAATTCTTTTTTTCCCCCTGCCTGTTCACTGATGAAGCAGCAGCAGAAGTCACATGAGTTAGTGGTTAAATAGACTATTTATATTGAAGTTAATGCACGGGGTCATTCCTCTGAAGTTTACATAATGGAAGTGTTTTTCACATTTATTTGTTTATTTTTGAGAGAGAGAGCATGTGCACGTGCAGGTGCACGAGTTGGTGGGGCGGGGGCGGCAGAGAGCAAGGGAGACAGCATCCCAAGCAGGCTCCAAGCTGGCAGCGCTGAGCCCCATGTGGGGCCCAAACTCACAAACACTCGGGAACACTCACAAACTGTGAGATCAAGAAAGACCTGAGCCGAAATCAAGTGTCTGACACTTAACCGCCTGGGCCACCCAGGTGCTCCTGCTTAATAGACGTTTTTAAGACCAGTGTTTCTTGAGCAGTACAGTCCCCTGAGCATCTTGTTAAAATGCAAATTTCGAGTCAGTATGTCTGGAATGGGGCCTGATATTGCCAATTTTTTCTGCCCTCAGAGCAGCAAGGCTTTGGGAGGGATGGAGTTCTTTCATGCTTCCTTATCCTGTCTTCTCCATTCTGACTTTGAACGTTTCTCTTTGATCTGTCCAGGTTTGGTCGCTGGCTACAGTCGCTACAGATCTTTGCCTTGGCCCGAAGTCTGACCCAGATTTGGAAACGCCCTGGGCTCGACATCCATTCGGGCGACAGCTGCTGGAGTCCTTGTAGGTTTAGAGAGCTAAAAGGGAGGAAAACGAGTGATGTAAATTTTAGGTCTGTAAACACTTCCTGTATCACCATCGAAGAGGTCTGAGGAACAGGAGGAAGAAGTGAGATCTTTCCCGTTAGTGCAATAATAATTTCTGTGAAGAACCAGCTTCTTACAACAGAAGGAACTATACAGTTCTTGTCATTTACAACAAAGCTTTGAGACTCTTGTGTCCTATAGAGATTTGTGCTTTAGCCTATAAGTAACATCAGTCTGAACACAGGAGTTTGAACTCTTGAGATGGTAAATACCTTGGGTGCTGTAGAGTTTTGCCCCCAAGAGAAGATTCTCTAATTCCACATTGGCTTACCCATTTTCCAAGGGCAATGATGTTTTTACCCTATTAGGCAGTTTATGGAAACACTGAGTCTGCGTTTGGTTTGATGCACTGGGATGTGGCAGGCTGGAAGTACAATGTGCAAAATAATTTACCAGATAAAACCACTTAAACATTCAGAACAGTGAGGCTCTGGTTGGATAGAAAGAGAAGCTCTAATTCCTCAGCTGGAGGATTTCTGTACTTATTTGTTGAGGCCAGACCTGAGACCTGTGCTCAAGCCTCACTTGCCTCATGGTCATGCAGGGATGATGACAGCTGTTCCGTCCACGTCACATAAGACTCACATACGATCGTGTAGAAACATTAAGAAACGTTACACATTACTTGGTAGGAAAGGATCAGTATCATCCCATCACAAAGGCCAAGTCACTCAGATCCCTACCTCACATCCTAGCATAGTGGTCCTCAACGGAACAAAGAGGATGTGAGTACCTAAAAGGTAAAAATATTCCTTGTTCTTCTTATTCAATAGCTCACATTCATAATTCCACCTTCGAGTCTGTTGGCAGCTCGCCACATGGTGGTGATGGTACGATGTTCTGAGCACCCTCATGCAGCTTTAGGTTCCATGAGTGAAGGGTGTGGAAGACCCCCAGAAAGCAGTGGGAGTCTTATTGGAGTTAGGGAGACCAAGAGCACATGCATGGCCTCATTCAGATATTAGTTTAGTCTGCTTAGTCCTTGGAGAAGCTACATTCAAGTCTGAGCCATGCCTGGATGCCAACCAGAAACTTTCATATGGGTTACCGGGGTCATTTGTAATACTCGGATACATTATTTTCCAAAACAAATGTAGCCAGACTCTGATCAAGCATAAGAGTCTGTAGAAAACCCTGGTTCCTGACAGGGGTTTGTGAGGCAGAATTAAGAATTTTCCCTTTCACTCCAGTGGCCACAACCTGCCATAGACTGTAACAATCACCCTTCCTCCGTCTCCTCTCTTGACTTTTTTCCTATCATCTTCCTCCAGGTTGGCTCATTACTGCCGACTCCGGGACGTCCAGACACTGGCCATGCTGTGCAGCGTGTTTGAAGCCCAGTCTCGGCCCCAGGGAATACCAAACCCCTTTGGACCCTTTCCCAGCCGGCCCTCTAACCTCGTGGTGTCCCACAGCCGATATGTAAGCTTGCGGTCTTCTGCTCTGTGTCTGACTTCTCCAAGAGGGAAGCATTCACAGGGCAGCGGGGCTGACGCCGCGCCTGTCTGTCCTTCAGCCCAGCTTTACTTCCTCGGGCTCCTGCTCAAGCATGTCAGACCCAGGGCTCAACACTGGCGGCTGGAACATAGGTTGGTATGGTGCTGACTTGGCCGTGTTGGATTTCTGGTGCTCTGAAAGCCATGTGTGTTGTTAGTGTGTAAACTTTGGTTGATAGATATGTTCCACGTTTTCCTTGTTTCTCATCTCTCTTCAGATTTCCTATGTTGGGGATGCCGTAGTCAGCAAGGCCTGGGCTTTTGTGTTTGAACAGGCCAGTTTCTGGTGTGGCTGTGTGCCTTGCTGGGTTGCTTTCCAACTTAAAACTTTGAGAAACTGATGGTGGGACTTCTCTGTGCTCATGCCATAAACCCAGCCCTCATCCTCTCTCCTTCATGTCCCCCACCCCCCTGGCCTGCCCCAGTCATCTGCCACTTCTTGTTGCCTGTGTCTTCCCACACCCCACTTTCAATACGGAGAAATAAAGATGAGACTGATTCTGCATGCCCATAAAGGCCTATTTAATGGATAAGTATATTTGTGGTTTCCAGATTTTTGCAATCTCTTTTTATTTATTTATGTATTTATTTATTTTAGTTTAGTTTTGAGACAGAGAAAAGCAGAGCACAAGTGGAGAAGGAGCAGAGAGAGACGGAGACACAGAATCTGAAGCAGGCTGCAGGCTCCCAGACTCTGAGCTATCAGCTCAGAACCTGATGCAGGGCTTGAACCCACAAACTGTGAGATCACGACTTGAGCAGAAGTCAGATGCTCAACCAGCTTACCCACCCAGGCTCCCCTGAAATTTCTTTTTAAAAATCATCTTAATTTTCTTGAGGGTGCCTGGGTGGCTTGGTCGATTAAGCACCTGACTCTTGATCTCAGCTCTGGTCTTGATCTCAGCTCAGGTCTTGATCTCAGGGTTGTGAGTTCAAGCCCTGCACTGGGCTCCATGCTGGGCATGAAGCCTATTTAAATAAATAAATAAATAAAATTATCTTGATTTTCTAGATTATAAAAAGTAATGCATGCCCAGTGAAGGAAAACAAAAAGTATTAGAGAAGAAAATAATCATCCGTGAACTTCCACCTAGAAATGTCTGTTCACATTCCAGAATGTTTTTTCCCAATCTGTGTCTGTGTGTGTCTGTTTTTAATTGGATCATGAGCATTTTCTCATGTCATTTAAGTCTTTATGAGTGATGACTGCTTTATCCAGGTTCCCTGTCACTGTGCCATAGTTTGGTGCTTGACCATTATGTGTGTACTCAATTACCAGGTTACCTGAACAGCAAATACCTAGACAGAAAGGGAAGGCTGAGAAGGAGTTCTGTTCAGTTATATTTCTCAGCATCTTCCAGGAACTAAATTGGATGCGCTCTGCATTATGAGGGTTTTCACGTACTTTCTATGCCTTCTCTGATTTCCCTTTTTCCTTCCCATTTGATTTTCTTCAGCGGGAAGGGAAGTAGAACATGCGTCTTCACCTTGGGGAGAGTCTTCTCCAGAAGAAATCCGCTTTGGGAGTCTCACCTACAGTGATCCTCGTGAGCGAGAACGTGACCAGCACGATAAAAATAAAAGGTAACGACCTTCCTGGGTGAGAGCTGCAATTTCATAACGCTTAGATTCTCTAAAATTAGGACTCTTGCTTTAAGGAAGGCATATTGAGTTCATTTGGTACCGAGGTTGTTTTTACTTAAAGGAACTGACAGGAAATCTCTTGAGTTTTATCCAGGCTTCTGGACCCTGCCAATACGCAGCGATTTGATGACTTTAAGAAGTGCTATGGAGAAATCCTCTACCGCTGGGGGCTGAGGGAGAAACGAGCTGAGGTGCTGAAGTTTGTCTCCTGTCCTCCTGACCCTCACAAAGGGGTCGGTGAGTGTGATTTTCTTGCTTTCCCTATTTGAAAGGTCCCATAATTTAATTTGTCTGTAATGTAAGACGTGAAGTGTTTTAGCTTCTCACTTACAAGCAGACATTTCTGAAGCATTTTGAGTCTATTCTAACCTTCTGAATAGAGTAAATTTCTATTCTAAATAGAAGTAGTTCTGTATGCAGGGCTCACGTACTGATTTGAAGGAGAGGTACTTATTCATATATTCCCTTATTACGTATCGAGCTCCTGTTAGGCACAGTGTTAGCACATTCCTTCCCCTCGTGAAATGCACAGACTAGCGCGGAGAAAAATTAAAGTTCTAAGTGTGATCAGTGTTTGTGAGCAGACAAAAGGGACGTTGCTGCAGGGAGGGAGAATTTTAGGTGATGTGTTGCAGAGGATTGGGAAGGCCTTTCTGAGGGGCTGAGGTGTGAGGGGCGAGAAGGGGCCATCTGTGCAGAGAGCAACAGACATTAAACAAGTGAAGGAAGATGGGGGCCAGAACACAGTGAGCGGGAGGAGAGGAACCAGATCAGATCTTAGGATCGTTAGGGACTTGTAAGTCACAGGGCAGCACTGGGCTTGTGTTCTGAGTCTAGTGGTAAGCTTCCAAAGTATTAAGAGGTAAGTGATATGCTCTGGTTTCTATTTTAAGAGAATCACTGGCTGTTGTATGAAGAAAGGAGAGCAGGGGCACCCGGGTGGCTCAGTTGGTTGGGTGTCCGACTTCGGCTCAAGTCATGCTCTCACGGCTCATGAGTTCGAGCCCCGCGTTGGGCTCTGTGCTGAGAGCTCAGAGCCTGGAGCCCGCTTCGGATTCCGTGTCTCCCTCTCTCTCTGCCTGTCCCCAGCTCATGCTCTGTCTCTCTGTCTCTCTCTCTCTGTCTCTGTCTCTGTCTCTCTATCTGTCTCTCTCTCTCTCCTTCAAAAATAAGTAAACATTAAAAAAATTTTTTTAAAAAGAAAGGATTGGAGGAGGGCAGGGGTAAAAGTTTGAAGACTGTTAGGATAGTCAAAGGGAGATCTCGGGTGATGTCAGTGGAGAGAGAGAAGGGGGTAGATGAAAAGTACATTTTAGAGGTAGACTTAACATAATATGCTAACAAGTTGGGTATGGTATTGCATGGAAGAGACAGAAAATACTAGATAATTCCTGGGTTTCCAGCTTGAGCAACTGGGTAGGTGGTGGCGCCAGGTTCTAAGATAGAAGAGACTGGGAGAAAAGAGCCCTGTTTGGGACAGCCGGAGATGTGCACGAGATGCCAGACTGTATGGTCCTGTACGGGGCCAGATGTGAGTCCGGAGCTCAAAGGGGAGCCTGGGGCTAGAACTAGGAGTTTGGGAGCCTCCGTCGTGTAGGCGGTACTGAAGCTGTGATATGGGTACATTGCTCTGGGGATGGGGAGGAAGAATACAGGGAGAGCTCTGGGCCGTGAGAGGAACCAGTGCTTGCACTGGAGTCTAGAGGAAGAACCAGAAACACACTTAGAATGAGACACCAGTGAGTTTTGAGTAAAAACAAGACTGTGATCTGAAAGAAGCTAAGAGAAGAGATAGATTTTAAAGGGTGACGTGGAAGACCACCGGAGAGGGTAGTCTGAACACGCATTGATTTCCTCTCTCCCCCAGATGCCCCAAAGCATCGATCCAGAGCTTTCCTGAAAAGGCACTGTGCAAGGAGAACAGTGTTGGCAACAGCATTTGGGGCCAGGGAGGCAGATAAGTTAGTGGTAGCAAATTTTACAGGGCCTGAACTGACAGGTGGAAAAACAGTAACACATGTGACAGAACCTCCCACCCCACCGAAGGCTCAGGATTTAGTTGCACCCAGGACCCCTGGAAGTGGAATGAAGGTGAGACTAAGCACAGTATTGTTTGATGGCCTTTTTAGGGTCCTCAGACCCTTGCACCTAGTTTGCAGAGTGGGTTAGCATCCTTCCTCTAGCACAACAGAAAATCAGAAATTTTCATTCTCCAGAGAAGGCAGACATCTTTCCAGATTGAAAGGGCCCACCAAGTACCTCGTGTAGTGAATGAAGAAAGACCCAGGATAAAGAGCATACCCCGGGAGCTTCCAGAGAGAGAAAGCAGGCACGTCCAGAGGATAAGGAAAATGGGCGGCGCCCCACTACTCAGGAGCAGTGAACTAGATCCTGGAAAGGAGAGGACAGTGCATCGGTGCCTTCGTAATTCTCCAGAAAATGATTTCTTACCTGGAATTCTACACCCAAATTATCAGTCACATGTGAAAGTAAGCCTTCAGCCTCCCCAAGAAGGGAATTCAGCTCAGGAAAACAGGGAGCTGGGATGGTGGGAAAGGAAGATCCACGTGGCGAGACAGAGACCAGGCCCTCCAGTTTGGAGCTTCAGGAACGTTGTCTCCAAGAAGAGAAAGTTAAAAAAATATGTCGTGGATTTCACTGTCCAGTATATTTATGGAGATTCACATATTTGGAAGAGGGTTCACAGGTGAATTAAACTAAGCAAACTAAGCAAATGAAAACAGCAGGACGGTTACTAACTCTAAGAAAAACCACATGTACGGGAAAGGAAAAGTCAGCATGGTCTGTGGCTCAGCTTGATTCACGTTCACCTAGGTAGATGGTGGGACAGGGTATGTGGGTAGTTGAGGGGACTGGGGAGTGGGGGAAGCTTCATGCAAAAGTCGAGATAATGCTTCAATGTGGAAATTAAGAATTAGCATCATAAATGTGGTGTTTGAGGATAAGAAGGTAGAAACAGAAGACAAAGTTAGATGAGTTGCAAGGATCTCCCCCAGAGAGCAAGGGACAAGAGAGGTGGAAGGGAACGCTGGTTTTGTTAGTAAGACAGGTGGTGTTACTTGTCGTGTGTATAAAGTTTCAATTAAAAAACCCAAATAGAGGGGCACCTGGGTGGCTCAGTCAGTTAAGTGTCTAACTTGGGCTCAGGTCATGACCTCACAGTTCAGGAGTCTGAGCCCCACGTCAGGCTCTGTGCTGACAGCTCAGAGCCTGGAGCCTGCTTCCGATTCTGTCTGTCTGCCTGTCTGTCTGTCTCTCTCTCTCTCTCAAGAATAAACATTAAAAAAAAATATCCCAAACAGTGTGCACCTGGCTGGCTTAGTCAGTGAAGCATGTGACTCTTGATATCAGGGTTGTGAGTTCGAGCCCCATGCTGGGTGTCAAAATTACTTAAAACCTTAAAAACAAACCAGAGAAATACATAACGAGGATTATTTTAATATGGATTATTTTGGTGTGTGTCCTTGAGGAAATGCAAAGGTGCAAAATGCTATTTCAGTAGTTTATTTTTCAGAGCCTCTAAACACATGAGTGTATCAGAGAGACAGTAATGCAGGCCTGGAGCAATCTGTCTTTTAGAATTAGTTTTCAGGAAAATCTGTGAATCGCAGAGACAAGTAACTGGTATATTGCACTCTCACTGACATCCACTGTGAGAGGCATCATGCCATTCTGTTGGCCGTACAAGGAAGCCCAGCGGGTGGTTGGGGCCCGGGGTGGGGGGGCATCAAGAAGCCTATAATCTAATCAGAGAAGTTAAATGGGAACTCACGAAGACTTCAGTGATCTTAAAGAATGAATAATATGTCCTAATACCTTTACAAAGAGCCCTGCAAGGTTTCGAAGGGGAGGGGTTATGAAAGCAGACTCACAGACAGAAGCATTAAATATTTTCATTGTTATTATTTGGAAGAATCGGACTGTTCAACTGTAGCAACAGCAGGTATTGAGAGAAAAATACTACACGGTCACCAGGGCTACAGTTAGTCTCCAGATCGCTGGAAAACCAGTAGTTTCCACTCGGGCTTATCACATCCATAAGGGTCATCCAGATCAGCAGCAGATTTTAGGAATAGTTTTCATTTCAGGGGTTAGATTATAGAAAGGGGTCAAGACTTCATTTACTTTGAAGGAATACTGCTAGACAGAATATTCTCTGAAAAGTCATCCATCACAAGATGGGTTTTGATTTTGTGGTTTTCCGCTGTGGCGTGTGGCGCTTGGTCACAGTGGCGGCAGAGCAAGGTGCTGGCTATGCTTTCTCAGCCCCGCCTCCCAAGTCCTGACCCAGAGGCATGCATCTACTCACCTCAGTTTCATTCAGCCATTTTCTGGCTTCTGTTTATTAATTTAACGTCTTATTTATTTGGCTGGTTTTATTTACACTTGTGTAATTGATGTTAGTCACACAACTCTTCTGTACAAAGGGCCATATGACACTAAGCCTCCGGAGCTGGCTTCTGCCTGAGGGTTCCACAAAGCTTTGGAATTCGATCGTAGTATGTAATTTGATCATTTACATGTGCCAGGCACATTTTTATTGTCCTTATTAGTTTGTCTCTTGGGAACCAAGAATGACCCAGGTCACCTCTGCCACGTCTCTCCTGCAAAGCCTATCCGTGTGGTTGTCCACTTCCTTCTCTGCGACCCCCAGGACCATCAGTGTTCCTGGAGGTGCCCTCACAGCCCTGTGACCTCAGACAGACCCTGTGGCCCTTCGCACGTCCAGACGTGGTGATGGTCAGCTCGACACCAGCACAGCCCCGACGTGTGCGCGCCCTTCTCAGCTGGTGACTGTTCCCTCGTGTGTAACGATAAGGGGCAAGAGAGAGAGACTAAAACTACACGTAGTGGCTTCGTGTTGCTGTATTTTCTGTCCTTGTGGATTTATATCCACTTAGAGATTGTTCACACCCCCCACCCCCCAATGATTCCTTAATTAACTAAATGAAATGTTAGTTCAAAGTCTTAAAGTTAATAAGGATTTTTAGGACTTACACTTAAGCTGATTCACTATGAAGAAACACTAATGACATGCTGACTTTTTCAGGAAGGTGACGCTTTAATAATTTTACCCAGATAGATATGGAGAGTATTTAAGTTTACATATGCAGTTATCTCACATGTCAAAGAACAACTTTTTTGTATTTTTTATTTTTTAATAATTTTTAAAGTTTATTTATTTTGACAGAGACAGCACAAGCAGGGGAGGGAGGGAGGGAGAGAGAGAATGAATCGCAATCCCAAGCAGGCTCTGCAGGGTCAGCACAGAGCCCAACATGGGGCTCGAACTCCCAAAACTGTGCGATCATGACCTGAGCCAAAATCAAGAGTTGGATGCTCAACCGACTAAGCCACTCAGGTGTCCCTACAAACAACTTCTTTAAAACACATACTCTGGGACGCCTGGGTGGCTCCGTTGGTCGAGCGTCTGACTTCGGCTCAGGTCATGATCTCGCGGTTCATGGGTTCGAGCCCCGCGTCACACCCTGTGCTGACAGCGCAGAGCCTGGGTCCTTCTTTGGATTCTCTCTCTCTCTCTCTCTCTCTCTCTCTCTCTCTCTCTCTCTCTCTCTCTCTCATTCTGCCTCCTTTCCCACTCATACTGTCTCCCTCTCAAAAATAAACATTAAAAAAATTTTTTAAAGATATAATTCAGTATATTGAACATGCAGTTTTTACATTCTCATAATTTTTAAATGTTGAATCTTATCAAACCAATAAAACTACTAAAGGAAAGTATAGAAATTTAAACTTAAATGAGGCTTTTCACAAGAACAAAAACTTAAAGTCTTACCTGACATAAAGAGTTACACTTAGAGGCACAAGACATGGCTGTTTTTAACCCCAGTCTAATTTGTGTCAGGATTGACCTGAACGAGGACTATCATAAAAGGTTTCCTTAGTTACCCTGTATTTTAAGTCTTTACTGGTACATTTTTGTGAGTCCCCGCTGATCTGAAGCAGGGGACTGGCTCTGGTGCAAGGAAGGCTCCTTCCTCTTTGTAGGAGGTGGAAGGAGGAGAGGAACAAATAGGGAGATTTGAAGGTTTGGTGGCTGGAGATGAAGGCGTCTCTTTTCTGAGGGCAGAGGGGAGGCCAGCAGGTGAGAGGGGAGCAGGGTGTGTGCAGGGAATGCCACCAGCGGAAAGGCAGAGAAGCTGCGGCCCTGGGAGTGGCCGTGGGTTTGGTGGGAAGCGCATCTTGACGATGGGCCTTCCCTCACGAGTGCCTGCGGCAGGCGCCGAGTCGGCAGCTGATGGGGCTCCCCGGGCTGGAGGTTCTGCCGCCGGTACTGGGCGGCCGGTTGGGGATACCTGTGAACAAGTGGCTGGGAAGCTGGTTCGCGTCACGCAGGCTGGCCTCGGGAGGGTGACGCCAGAAAGGGTGAAAGCCGCACATGACCGGTGAGGGCCTGGGAGGCCAGTGGGCAGAGGGTCGGGGGTGGGTTTTGAAGGCACCAGGGATGGCGCCAAGAACAGGGGTGGAAAGAAGAGTGAGAACAGAACAGAAGTCCTGAGGGAACGGGGAGGGTGTGTGTGTGTGTGTCCACAGTGCCACAGGTGAGAGCAGAGAGGAGACAAGGATGCTGGGGACGGGTGGAAAGGTGCAGTCTGGAGGCAGTAATGGGGTGCGGGCCTGCCTCTCCTGCCCCAGTGGCTCTTCAGGACTCGCGACCAAAGTGGCCTTTTCTCCAGAGGCTGGCACAGGTGGCAGGCTCCAGGCAGGGCTGGGCGCGGGGGGCACCATCCTGGGAGAGAGTGCAGGCGGTGGGACGGTTTGCTTCCGGGCCGGCACGCTGGCAGCCAGGCAGGGGACGGGAGGTCAGTACACGCCGCCCAGACGCGGGTCATGCCTGAGGAGGACGAGGAGGTGCGGTGATGGGCTTAGTCGCTCCCAGGAAGCCAGACACCGGCTGTCAGGCAGTCCTAACCGCAGTGGCCTGGCCCGGCTCTTCTTGTGCCACTTGGTCATTGGCGGGCAGGTAGGGAAGACACTGTGAGACTGATCAGCTGCTCCTGGGTGTCACGGAGTCCTTTAGTTCTGTCACCAAATGATTAGTGACCATCTCCATAGGCCAGGCCCCCGACGGCCGGGCATCTGCCACGCTGTCCACCTGCACCCAGCCTGCAGGGACAGCAGCTTCTCTTTGTCAGACTTAGTGAGAGTGTGGAAGAGGAGCTGCTGTTTAAGAAAAGGGAGCATCGGGGCGCCTGGGTGGCTCAGTCGGCTGAGCGTCCGGCTTCGGCTCAGGTCATGATCTCATGGTTGGTGGGTTCGAGCCCCGCATCGGGCTCTGAGCTGACAGCTCAGAGCCTGGAGCCTGCTTCAGATTCTGTGTCTCCCTCTCTCTCTGACCCTCCCCTGCTCATGCTGTCTCTCTGTCTCAAAAATAAATAAAAAACATAAAAAAAAAATTAAAAAAAAAAAAGAAAAGGGAGCATCATGGGTGTAATAGAATCTCCGTGGACTTCCCCGATGAATTCATCATTCTCACGGTGCCCTGTCCGTGCGTAGAGATAACTTACCGTGTGTCTTGTTCTGGCCATTTCCACCGTTCGCAGAGTTTGGCGTGTACTGCAGCCACTGTCGGAGCGAGGTCCGTGGCACGCAGTGTGCCATCTGCAAAGGCTTCACGTTCCAGTGTGCCATCTGCCATGTGGCCGTGCGCGGGTCGTCCAATTTCTGCCTCACCTGTGGCCATGGGGGACACACCAGCCACATGATGGAGTGGTTTCGGACCCAGGAGGTGTGTCCCACCGGGTGCGGATGCCACTGCTTGCTGGAAAGCACATTCTGACCTTACAGACCTCGGGAGTTGCCACAAATCCCAGAAGACCCCATAAATCCTGGACAACAAGTTCTCCGCCAGGAGAGAGGCTCCCAAGGCCATTCCCAGCTGGACTTGGGTTGGTCCCCTCAGAACCTGCCGTGCACCAGCTGTTCGTGGCTTTGCTCCTCTTCTGTGTGGCTGTTGATGGCGGGGATAGCACCGGGCAGGAGAGCAGATGTGCAGAGCCGCGGAGCCGGGCGGAAATTTTCTTGAAGAGTACCTGGCTCCAGAGCCGTGTTTACATTTAAGGTGTTAACCTTAAGTCACTAAACAGCCTCCTTTCGGATGCCATTTCAGACCAAGGTGGGGGACAAAGGACAGTCTCCTGAGCCGAAGGACGATGGACATTAACTTAGTTGACAAGTGGGCCTCTGATATACTTTGGTACATTTAATGGACTGATGGCTAGTGGCCTTTTAAAAATGACACTTAAATTATAAATATATGGTGTACTTAAGGAGTCTAAAGAAGTCTCTTTTGTTTGTTATTTCTCTTCAAGCTACTCCTCCTTGGCTAATAAAATTCAGGTTATTGTTTGAAAAAAAAGAAGATTGAACAATGCTTTCGTGAAATTGTTTTTACTCTGCTTCTAATTGAAGTTAACTCTTTTGGATAGGACCAAAGTCAGTGCCCAGATTTTCAAAAGAAATGCTGATTTACTCCTGTCTTCTAATAGGAGAAAATAAAATTTGACACTGAAGTTTTTTTCCAACCCTTTTAATCATTTTATTTAGCAAAAAGAAAATGAGATGGCTTCACAGCACTGATAGTCGAGTCTCCCGTTGCCACATGGTAGGTTGGCTGAATTCTGGTAAGTTCCTTTCACTCTTTATTTGGGCTCCCTCACAGACTTTGCCCTGTATTTATCTGCATTCCAAGTGACTGACTCAGATGTCCACCTCTTTTATTCTTCAGAAAGATTTTCAAACTCTTCATATATGGGCCAGGGAATTCTTGTTTTCATATCTCTACTGAAATATGTATTTGTTTCTTAGAATTTTATAGTTCTAGGGGCACCTGGGAGGCTCAGTCAGTTAAGCATCCAACTCTTGATATCAGCTCAGGTCATGGTCTCATGGTTCATGAGATTGAGCCCTAAGTCAGGCTGTGTTGAAAGCTCAGAGCCTGCCTAGGATTCTCTCTCTCCCTTTCTCTCCTCCCCTCTACCCCCCCAAAATAAACATTTTTTAAAAGAATTTTGCTGTTCCATATTGGTTAACTTAAGAAATATAACTACATGTCTCAAAACATGTCATACATCACTATGTTTTAAACTATAGGTCAGGACCTAGTAATGGATCGTGTAATTGATTTAGTGGATAAAAACTAGCATTTAAAAAAATTGAAATAGAGTAGAAGAGAAATGATGAGGATGTACCATACATAGGGTGAATATCATTTTGTGTAACTTGTTTATGAGTGCATATGCACAACATAACTTGATTTCTAGCTGAGGGTTGTGGTCAAAACATTTTGAAAACACTGTTTTGGATGATGCTTCTCCTTTGTCCCCTGTGTTGCCAGGCACAGAGCACCGTGATGTAAGGGAAGCCTAGATTGTGTGTGGTGTGAGAGCAGAGGTGTAGCCTGGGCTCTGACCAAGGTCAGATGCCAGCGTCTCCACAGAGTGAGCTGAGAAATGAGGTGCAACAGGTAGGTTGGGAAGTTGAAAAACGAGGTGGCCCAGGAAACTAAATTTGTCCACTATTTTTCACTTACTTGTGTTGAGACTGCTGTAATGGCCATTATAGAATAGGTTGGCTAATTTATACTAAAATAAAGAATCTGTCATGTTCTTCAGTGAAATCACATTGTTTGCAGAGAACAATCTTTTCTTGTTCCCCACTGCTCAGGCTAATGTAAAATCTGTCCCGGTCTGTCTTCATGAAGAATTAGATGTTTTTATTGTTTTAGTTTATTATAAGAACCTTGTCTTCTAAAACTGAAAAATCTTAATAGTGGGTATTAAGAAATTTAAAGCTTTAAAGATTACATAATGTTGGGGCGCCTGGGTGGCTCAGTCACTTGAGCATCTGACTCTTGGTATTGGCTCAGGTCATGATGTCACGGTCATGGGATCCAGCCCTGAGCATGGAGACGGCCTGGGATTCTCTCTCTCCCTCTCTCTCTGTCCCTTTCCCACTCATGTGGGAAAGTAAGTAAGGTAAGTAAGTAAAAGATTAGATAATGTCTTCTTTCAGTATGTGTGTTCCTTTTGAATTTCTAAGTTACCAGAACAAAAAGCCTAATATATATATATATTTTTCAAAAGTCTAATATTTTTTAAATATTTGAATTTCAAGGGGAACAGGAAGATGGTGGCAGATTGGGAGGACCCTAGGCTCACCTTGTCCCACGAACACAATTAGATAACTGTCAAATCATTCTAAATACACCAGAAACCGACCTGAAGACTGACAGACCAAAATCTATGAGGCAAGGTAGAGAAGAGGCCACATTGAGGAAGGTAGGAAGTGCAGAGGCATGGGTTAGGGGGGAAGTGGATCATGGCTGCTGCAGAAGGGAGGGAACTGTGGCCGCAGAGAATGGGGAGAGGAGGAGCTTGCAGGGGAATGCATGAGGGGAATATTTCCCCAAGGCCATTGGCTTGGAAAATGAGAGGGGCTGAATTTTGTGAGTGCTTGCACCAGTGGGGCTTAAAGCCTGGAGTTTTAAAGGTCAGTGAGCTTGGCTGGGTTAGAGCCTAGAAGACACCATACTGTTCCTGGAGAGAAGGCAGGCAAACAGTACAGGGGCATACAGCGTGGAAAAAGTGATCTGAAGAGTGCCTAGGGTCCACAGTGCGGATGGTATTTGCTTTTCTTAGAGCATGTCCCTGAAGAGGTGGTGTTCACAGAGACACCTCTCCAGGAACAAAGGAGCTGGCTGGCATCATTTCCCTCACCCTCAGCATAGACACAGAGCCACCAGTGGGAAGCAGTGCAACACAGACAGTGGCTGCCTAATTTGTTTACACTAAGCCCTACCCTCCCTGCTCCATTGGAAGTCACGCCTGCCGTCATGCTTGTCTCAGTCTCAGTTTGGCAGGCCCCTTCCTTAAAAGACCAACACAGGAGCGCCTGGGTGGCTCAGTTGGTTAAGCGTCCAGCTTCAACTCAGGTCAGATCTCATGGTTTGTGGGTTCGAGCCCCGCGTCGGGCTCTGTGCTGACAGCTAGCTCAGAGCCTGGAACCTGTTTCGGATTCTGTGTCTCCCTCTCTATCTGACCCTCCCCTGCTCCAGCTGTCTCTCTCTGTCTCTCAAAAATAAATAAAAAGCATTAAAAAAATTAAAAAAAAAAAAAAGACCAACACAAACATGTGTCCATACCATGTCACCCAACCAGAGTTTTGCAGGGCCTTGGTTCCAGTGGAAGTCATAACACATCTCATTTCATAAGCATACCAGAGCACTCCTAGTTAAAACTTGTCACATTCAAGCTAGGGACCAAACACTGCCCAAAGTAGGCAAGGAGACCCTCTGCAGCGACTGACATGGGAAGGCGAGGAGAAAAGAATGGATTCAAACCTAAATGACCCTCAACTTAATATGGAATGCTATAGAGGCACCTGGGTGGCTCAGTCAGTTAAGCGCCCAACCAGCTCAAGTCATGATCTCATGGTTTGTGAGTTCGAGCCCTGCATCAGGCTCTGTGCTGACAGCTTAGAGCCTAGAGCCTGCTTCGAAATCTGTGTCTCCCTCTCTGCCCCTCCCCAGCTTGCACTCTCTCTCTCAAAAATAAACATTAAAAAATCAAAAAATATAGACTGCGATATGCAGATTTTATATCATATATCCATGTATCAAACACCACTAATAAATATGCAAAGAATAAAAAGAAAGAAATCCAAATATATCACTAAAGAAAATCAGTCAACCATGAAAGAGGGAAAGACAAGAAAGGATCAGAGAAAATCTCCAGAACAACCATAAAATAAGGAATAAAATGGCAATAAATACATGTCTATCAATAATTACTATGAATGTAAATGGACTAAATACTCCAAAGACATAGGGTGACAGAATGGCTTAAAAAAACAAGACCCATCTATATATGTTGCCTAGAAGAAATCCACTGCAAACCTAAAGACACCTGCAGATTGTGAGGAGATGGAAAATTTTTATCATGTAAATCAGTATCAAAAGAAAACCAGAGTAGCAATACTTATAATGGACAAATTAGACTTCAAAACAAAGACAATGCAGGACACTATATAATAATAGAGGGGATAGTCCAACAAGAAGATATAACAACTGTAAACATTTATGTACCCAATGTGGGACACACACATACATAAAACAATAACAAACATAAAGGAACTAATCTATGACAATAATACAATAATAGTAAGGGACTTTAACACCCTGATTACATCAATAGACTGATCATTTAAACAGAAAATCAATAAGGAAACAATGGCTTTTAATGACACACTGGACCAAATGGACTTAACAGATATATTCAGAGCATTTCATCCTAAAACAGCAGAAAACACATTCTTTTCAAGTGTACATGGAACCATCTCCAGAATAGATCACATATTAGGCCACAAAACAGGCCGTAACAAATACAAGAAGATTGAAGTCTTACCATGCACAACAATGTGAAACTAGAAGTCAATCACAAGTAAAAATCTGGAAAGACCAAAAATAAATGGAGGTTAAATAACATCTTACTAAACAATGAATGAGTCCACCAGGAAATAAAAGAAGAAAATTTTAAAATGCATGGAAACCAAGTAAAAACAGTTGTCCAAAACGTTTGGGATATGGCAAAAGCAGTCCTAAGAGGGAAGTATATAGCAATACAGGCCTACCTCAAGAAGCAAGAAAAAACCTTAAGCTAACCTTACACCTAAGGGAGCTAGAAAAGAGCAATAAAGGAAAGCTAAAGTGGGGCAACTGGGTAGCTCAGTTGGTTGAGCATCTGACTTCGGCTCATGTCATGATCTCACAGCTCGTGGGTTTGAGCCCTGCATTGGGCTCTGTGCTGACAGCTCAGAGCCTAAAGCCTGCTTCTGGTTCTGCATCTTCCTCTCTTGCTCTGCTCCTCCTGCTCACACTCTGTCTTTCTCTCAAAAATTAATGAACATTAAAAACTAAAAAGAAAATAGAACAGATCAGTGAAACCAGGAGCTGGTTCTTTGAAAAAAATCAATAAAATCGATAAACCTCTAGCCATACTTATCAAAAAGAAAAGAGAAAGGATCCAAATAAAATCACAAATGAGAGAGAAGAAATAACAATGAACACCACAGAGATAATTATAAGAGAGTATCATGAAAATTTACATGTGAATAAATTGGACAATGTAGAAGAAATGGATAAATTCCTAGAAACATATATCAAAACAGAAACAGGAAGCAATAGAAAACTTGAACAGGGGCACCTGGGTGGCTCAGTCGGTTAAGCAGCCGGCTTCGGCTCAGGTCATGATCTCATGGTTCGTGGGTTCAAGCCCCGTGTCGGGCTCTGTGCTGACAGCTAGCTCAGAGCCTGGAGCCTGCTTCAGATTCTGTGTCTCCCTCTCTCTCTGACCCTCCCCTGCTCGCACTATTTCTGTCTCCCAAAAATAAATAAAAATCGTTTAAAAAAAAAAAAAGAAAACTTGAACAGACTGGTAACTAGCAAAGAAATTGAATCAATAATCAGAAAACCCCCAACAAACAAAAGTCCAGGATTGGATGGCTTCCCAGGAAAATTCTTCCAAAAATTGAAACCAAAGAAAAAAAAAGTTAAAATCTATTTTTGTCAAACTTCCAAAAAATAGAAAAGAAAGGAAAACTTCACATGTATTCTATGAGGCCAGCATTACCCTGATACCAAACCAGATAAAGACACCACTAAAAAGAACTACGGGCCCATAACACTGATGAACACAGTTGTAAAAATTCTCAATAAAATACTAGTAAACCGAATCCAATGATACATTTTTTAAAAAGTCATTCACCACAATCAAGTGGGATTTATTCATGGGTTGTGAGTATGGTTCAATATTTGCAAACCAATGTGATACTTTATATTAATAAAAGAAAGGAGAAGAGTCATAACATCTTTTCAGTAGATGTAGAAAAAGCATTTGACAAAAAAGTACAACATCCATTCATGATAAAAACTCTCAACAAAGTAGGTTTAGAGGGAACATATCTCAACATAATAAACATCATATATGAAGAACTCAGCTAATATCCTAAATGGGACTAAGGCCTTTTCCTCTGTGGTCAGGAACAAGGCAGAGATGTCCACTCTCACCACTTTTACTCAGCATAGTATTATAAGGCCTAGTTACAGCAATCATACAAGAAAAAGCAATAAGAGGCATCCAAATCAGCATGCAAGAAGCCAGATTTTCACTATTTGCAGATGACACAACACTATATTTAGAAAACCCTAAAGACTCCACCAGAAAGCTGATAGAACTGGTAAATGACTTCACTAAAGTCACAGGACAAAATTAATGTACAGAATCTGTTGTTTCTATACATCAATGAGGAAGCAGTAGAAAGAGAAATTAAGAAGCCAATCCCATTTACAATTATGCCCAAAACAATAAGCCTAATCAATGCAGAATAAACCCAATCAAGGAGGTAAAAAACCTGTACTCTGACAGCTATTAAATACAGATGAAAGAAATTCAAGATGATGAAAAGAACGGGAATACATTCAATGTTCATGGATTTGAAGAACAATTATTGTTAAAATGTCTATACTACTCGAAGCAATCTACATATTTAATGTAATCCCTATCAAAATACCAATAGCATTCTTCACAGATCTAGAACACCCAATCCTAAAATTTGTGTGGAAGCACTGAAGACCCTAAATAGCCAAAGCAATCTTGAAAAAGAAGAGCAAAGCTGGAGGCATCACAATTCCCAATATAATAAATCCTATTACAAAACCATAGTAATCAAGACTGTATGTTACTGGCACAAAAACAGACACACAGATCAATGGAACAGAATAGAAAATCCAGAAATGAACCCACAATTATATGGTCAATTAATCTTCTACAAAGCAGGAAAGAATATCCAATGGGAAAGAGACAGTTTCTTCAACAAATGATTTTGGGAAAACTGGATAGCTACATGCAAAAGAATGAAACTCGACCACTTTCTACACCATACACAAAAATAAATTCAAAATGGGTGAAAACCTTAATGTGAGATCTGAAACCATAAAAATCATAGAAGGAAACACAAGTAGTAACTTTTTTGACGTCACCCATAGTAGCTTCTTTCTAGATGTCTCCTGAGGCAAGGGAAACAAAAACAAAAAGAAACTATTGAGATTCCATCAAAATTAAAAGCACAGTGAATAAAACCATCAACAAAACTAAAAGGCAACCTACAGAATGGGAGAAGATATTTGCAAACGACATCTGATAAGGGTTTGTATCCAACATAACTTATAAAACTCAACAACCCAAAAATGAATAATCCAATTTAAAAATGGGCAGAAAGGGCACCAGAGTGGCTCAGATGGTTAGCATCCAACTCTTGATTTCGGCTTAGGTCATGATCTTACTTTTTGTGAGATTGAGCTCCATATGGAGTTCTGTGCTAACACTGCAGAGGCTGCTTGGGATTGTCTCTCTCCCTCTCTCTCTGCCTTCCCCTACTCACTCACTCTCTCTGTCTCTCTCACTCTCAAAAATAAACTTTTTAAAAAAGTGGGTAGAGGATATGAATAGACGTTTTTCCAGAGAAGACACACAGATGGCCAACAGACATGAAAAGATGCTAAACAATACTCATCATCAGGGAAATGTAAATCAAAACTACAATGAGATATCACCTTACATCTGTCAGAATGGCTGAGATCAACAACACAAGAATTAATAGGTATTAGTGAGGATGTGGAGAAAGGGGAACCCTTTTGCTCATTTGGTGGGAATCCAAACTGATGCAGACACTGTGGAAACATACATTAAAAATAGAACCAGCAATTGCACTACTAGGTATTTACCCAAAGAGTACAAAAATACTTATTCAAAGGGATACATGCACCCTGATGTTTTTAACAGCATTATCTATAATAGCCAAATTATGGAAACAGCCCAGTGTCCATTGATTGATGAAAGGATAAAGAAGATGTGGTGTATGTATATATACACATACATACGATGGAATATTTCTTAGCCTTAAAAAAAAGAATGAGATCTTGCCATTTGCAACAATATGGATGGAGCCAGAGTATTATGCTAAGTAAAATAAGCCAATAAGAGACAAATACCATAGGATCTCCATATGTGGAATTTAAGAAACAAAACAAATAAGCAAAGGGAAAATGGAAAGAGAGAGAGAGAGGTAGACCAAGAAATAGACTCTTAACTATAGAGAACAAACTGATGGTTCCCAGAGGGGAGATGGGTTAAATAGGTGATGGGGATTAAGGAGTGCACTTGTGATAAGCACTGGGTGATGTTTGGAAGTGTTGAATAAAAAGAAAAGTGAGGGGCACCTGGGTGACTCAGTCACTTGAGTATCCAACTTCAGCTCAGGTCATGATCTTCAGGGTCGTGAGTTAGAGCCCTGCATCAGGCACTGTGAGCCTGGAGCCTGCTTTTGATTCTTTGTCTCCCTCTCTCTCTGCCCCACCCCTGCATGCATCTGCCTGTGCCTGTGCATGCTCTCTCTCTCAAAAAATTAAAAAAGAAGAGGTAGAGTAAACTTGAACTCTAAAAAATTGTCGACACATAATGTTACAGTAATTTCAGAGTTTTTTTATTCATTTGTTTTTAGGTTCCTTATATCATATGGTATTTATCACTTCTTTATCCATTCATCTATGGATGGACACTTTGGTATTGTACATTAACATCTTCCATGTCTTGGCTGTTAGAAATAATGCTGCAAAAACACGTATTTTTTCAAGTCAGTGTTTTTGTTTTCTCTGGATAAATACTTGAGTAGTGGAATTACTGGGGATCATATAGTATTTCTATTTTTAATTTTGGCGGAGAGGCTCCATACTGTGTTTTCCACAGTGGCTGTACCAATTTATATTCCCACCAACAGAGCATGAATGCTCCTTTTTCTCCATACCCTTGCCAACAACTTGTGATTTCTTGCCTTTTGATTCTAGCCGTTCTGACAGGTATAAGGAGATATCTCATTGTGGTTTTGATTCTCATTTCCCTTTATGATTTGTGATGTTGAGCCTCTTTTCATGTGTCTCTTGGCCACCTGTATATCTTCTTTGGAAAAATATTCAGGTTCTCTGCCCATATTTATTTGGGCTATTTGGTAATTTTTTTTGTGTGTGTGTTGAATTGTTTATGTCTTTATGTAGTTTGGATATTAACCCCTTATCAGATACATCATCTGTAAATATCTTCTCCTATTCAGTAGGCTTTCATTTTGTTGATGGTTTCTCTTACTATGCAAAAGCCTTTTATCTTGGTGTAGTTCCAATAGTTTATTTTTGCTTTTGTTTCTCTTGCTCCAGGAGACATATCTAGAAAAATACTGTGACAGCCAATATCAAATAAATTATTGCCTATGTTTTCTTCTAGGAATTTAATGGTTTCATGTTTTCCATTTAGGTCTTTAATCCGTTTTTAGTTAATTTTTGTGTGTGGTGTAAGAAAGCTAACCAGTCTACTTTTGCCACTATTGTTATTTTTTAACCTTTTTAAGCCATTGATCTATTTTTGCAAATTGGAGATACGTTACATACAAATAATAATGAAAATGCAAATGTGATAGATAAAATACTCAATAGAGGAGATGAAATAGCAATATAGTCTTTATATGCACATGGCCTTTGAGGATATTAACATACTAATTAAGAAATGAGATATTAAAATCACAATTAATATTATGTGTCAAATTTGAGGAAAGATAGACACACACCAAATTATCTTTTTACCCTTGATGGCTGGAGCTGCAGGCCAACTGGGAACACCCATGGTTTTGAAGATCTCATTTGAGAACTAAAACTAACTGCTATAGAAGATGCTGTAGAGTTGAACTCCCCCCTCTCAAGCAGAGTTAAATGGGAGAGTGATAGGTCAAGTTTTAATCTGACCATGTGCAGATGAGAGGTGAAGAGACAGTAGAAAGGGGCCCTGGTTCGAAGTCCATTTCTGTGCCTTTATTAGGACGGCAAAGGTGGGAATACAGACGCTAAGGCAAAAAGAGATGAAAACCATCTATTGGGAAGAAGGTATGCTTAGCCTCACCACTGCTTCCCAGTGCTGAGCAGCTGTCAGTAAGAACGCAGAAGCACAGGGAGCTTATCCTTACTGTACCACTATCCTATTGTGCCAGAGTTTATTCTTTTAATCTCATTTTTAGGTTATTGTAGACTTGCATACAGTTGTAAGAAATAATACCAGAGTGATGTGGTATACTCTTCATCTTCCTTCTCCCCATGGCTACATCTTGTATAATTGTAGTAAATATCACAACTAGGAAGTTGACTTTGGTACTGTCCATCAATCTTACCAGTTTGACCTACACTTGGGGGGGGGGGTGTGTTTAATTTCTCTGCAATTTTATCACAAGTAGATTTGTTATCTGCCACCACCACAGTCAACATAAAGAGCAGTGGTCCTTTGTGCTGCCCTGTGGTAGCCAGTCACCCCCCTCCACACACACACCACCTCCTGAGCTCCAGGCAACTACTAATTTTTTTCCAGACCTGGGATTGTGTAATTTCAAGAATGTAGTTTCAAGAATGTTGAATGGAATTATACAGTATGCAATCCTTTGAGATTGGCTCTTCATTGTAATTCCCAGAGATCCAGCCAAGTTGCTTATGTGTATCAATAGCTTGTCTCTTTTTATTGCTTAGGATATTCTATGGTATGGATGGACCTCAGTCCACATTCTACATTGTTGATCCTTTGGAAGGACATTTAGGTTGTGTTCAGTCTTCAGAATTGATTTTTAAAAAAAGTTTGCTTATTTTTGAGAGAGAGAGAGAAAATGAGAGCACACACACAAGAGCTATCAGCACAGAGCCCAACATGGGGCTTGAACCCACAGACTATGGGACCATCACCTGTGCCAAAGTCAAATGCTTGACTGACTGAGCCACCCAGGCACCCCTTCAGAACTGACTTTTAAAAATTATTTTAATTTCTTCTTCTACAAAAGAAGTTTTCACTACAATCAGTGGAAAAGTACATGGAAACGTATTAATAATCTTCCTCCTGCCTCCCCAGCGACCAGAGTGAACAAGCTTGTACGTATCCTTAGACACTTTTCTCACACCCAAATGTGCAAATACTACAAGTTTTTCATTGGTAGAATAATGTGGCCATATACGCTTTACACTGCAATTAGCCTTTCTCACTTTATGAAAATACTTTATGACATCCCTTAGGATGTAAAAGAAGAACTTAACATTCGCAGCAACACTCCCTAGGAAATATCAAAGTTGGCCCAGTCATGTGCCAGGACTTCTGGTCTGGACAGGAGAGGGTAGACTTGCCCTTCCCTGCCCTTCCCTACAAAGTACAACTGTTTACTCTGGAAACCATGCAGGAGACAACCGGAGAACTCTGCAAGGTGGGAAAGGAAAGGTGAAGTGGTAGGAACGCCAGGGCTGGAGGAATGACATAGAGGAAGGACATTTGACAACCCCTCACCCACCTGAAGAAAGCAACCCGCACCCCGCATTCTCCAGCCCCCCACCCAGCAGTAGAAGGCAGCCCAGGTGGAACAAGAGCTCTCCCAATGCCAGGTGGGGCAGGCAGCCCCGGCCAGAGAGTGGTGGGAACTCGCTGGCCCCACGCAGTCCCCCAATGAGGACCCAGGTGGCTGGAGACGCCGGCAAGGGGAGTCTCACCACAACTGGCACCTGGCTCCAGAAGCCTTTCTCCACGTCTGCAGGGACCAGAGAGGTGGTCTGAAATACTCCTTTGGTCCCCTCAGGCAGCACCAGCCAGGACCAGAGGAGCCCCGGTGGCACTAGATAAATGAAGCACCCCAAAATACAGCACAAAGTCTCTGAAAATAAATTGTCATTGGAACCACAGTTCAGAAAAGTAGGGCAGGCCCCCTTATATAAACCCTAAACCTGAACAGGGTGATGACTGCCTGCTAAAATATATGACTTAAATAGGACCCAGAGCCTCCTAACAAAATAGCTGAAATCTCTGGAATACAGTAGGAAATCACCTATTAAACCAAGAGCCAGGCTGACACAACTCAAATAGAAAAGACAATCAAGTGAGCCAACACAGCGATGAGTAGATGTTAGAATCTCTTGACAAAGATTAACCAAAAATTTTTAATGTTTTATTTTTGAGAGAGACAGAGTGAGAGTGGGGGAGGGGCAGGCAGAGGGAGAGAGACACCGAATCTGAAGCAGGCTCCAGGCTCTGAGCTGTCAGCACAGAGCCTGACGCAGGGCTTGAGCCCATGAACCATGAGATCATGACCTGAGCTCAAGTCACAGGCTTGATCGACTGCCACCCAGGCGCCCCTAGGATGGTGCAGTCTTAGAGGAGCCCCATGGTAACTCTGCGTGGTGGTTCACCCATCTTAGGTTCTAGTTTCTCATTCCAGTTTTAGTCCTTCCACTCTCCGTTCCCTTATGGTGGTTGTAATTGTTTTCCAGTAATACCTGTGGTCGAAAAACAGTTAAAACTCTCAGGAATAGATGGCAAATGTGATGTCTGCCATCACTTTGAAAATATACAACTCATCCTGGGAGACTGCCTCCGAAACAGACATCAGAAATCCCCAATGCTGCCACCAGGGAGATTGACTGTTACTGTTCAGGTAAGGCCTATGGATAAACTCTTCCAGATTGGACTAACAGAAAAACGGTAAGAAAAGTACATTTCTTATATCATTAAAAATTCTCTTACAGTAGCGTAATCTGAAAATCTCTAATCGCTATCTTTATTTTGCAATATTAAGCCCAGATACAATATAAAGGAATAGAAAATGATTAGATTAAAATTGCCTGTGTTGAAAAATAAGATGACCTATGTTTTGTCATTGAACTCAGCTCTTGGCTGCCATGGCTCTGGGTTGCCTTTCAGGAAGGCATTCTCTCTCACCCCCAGGGATTTCAGAAGGTTGAAAGTTTGCCAGAACTCCCTGGCCCACACTGGGGCTGACTCTGGCTTAAAGGCCCCAGGACCAGACATGACTTTCTTCTGTGACTTTCTTAATGTAGAGCATTCCGCAGTACTATGTTTTTTATTCTTTTCCTAATGGAAATCAGAAACAGAAAAAAGACAGAAAACAAAACAAAACAAAACCAACAGAGGTGAGTTTTCTTTCCCATCTGAAAAATGTTTTTGCTGGCTTTAAAAGGCTTGGGCCCCTGAATAGCCAAAGTCATATTGAAGAAGAAAACCAAAACGGGAGGCATCAGAATCCCAGACTTTCGCCTCTACTACAAAGCTGTCATCATCAAGACAGTATGGTATTGGCACAAAAACAGACACATAGACCAATGAAATAGAACAGAGAACCCAGAACTGGGCCCACAAATGTACGGCCAATTAATTTTTGACAAAGCAGGAAAGAGTATGCGATGGAAAAAAGACTGCCTCTTTAGCAGGTGGTGCTGGGAGAATTGGACAGCAACATGCAGAAGAATGAAACTAGACCACTTTCTTACACCATACACAAAAATAAACTGACAATGCCTGAAGGACCTGAATGTGAGACAGGAAACCATCAAAACCCTCGAGGAGAAAGTAGGAAACAACCTCCTTGACCTCAACCTTAGCAATTTCCTACTTAACACATCCCCAAAGGCAAGGGTAATGAAAGCAAAAATGAACTCTTGGGACCTCATTAAGATAAAAAGCTTCTGCACTGCAAAGGAAACAATCAAGAAAACTAATAGGCAACTGACAGAATGGGAAAAGATAGTTGCAAATGACATATCAGATAAAGGGCTAGTATCCAAAATCCACAAGGAACTCACCAAACTCCACACCCAAAAAATGAATAATCCAGTGAAGAAATGGGCAGAAAACATGAACAGACACTTCTCCAAAGAGGACATCCAGATGGCCTACAGGCACATGAAACGATGCTCAACATCACTCATCATCAGGGAAACACAAATCAAAATCACACTGAGATACCACCTCATGCGAGTCAGAGTGGCTAAAATGAACAACTCAAGAGACTATAGATGCTGGCGAGGGTGTGGAGAGACGGGCACCCTCCTACACGGTTGGTGGGAATGTAAACGGGTGCAGCCGCTCTGGAAAACAGTATGGAGATTCCTCAAAAAATGATCGCTAGAACTCCCATATGACCCAGCAATAGCACGACTAGGGATTTACCCAAGGGATACAGAAATGCTGATGCATAGGAGTACATGGACCCCAAAGTTCATAGTGGCACTGTCAACAATAGCCAAAACATGGAGGGAGCCTAATGTCTGTCGCCTGATGAGTGGATCAAGAAGATGTGGTACAATGGAGTTTTACATGGCAATGAGAAAGAATGAAATCTGGCTATTTGTAGGAAAGTGGATGGACCTCGAGGGGGTCACACTAAGCGAAATAAGTCAGGCGGAGAAGGACAGATACCATATGTTTGCACTCATAGGTCTAACAGGAGAACAGGAGAAACCTAATGGAGGACCAAGGGGAGGGGAAGAGGGAAAGAGAGTTGGGGAGAGAGAGGGACGCAAAACTTGAGAGACTATTGAATACTGAAAACGAACTGAGGGTTGAAGGGGAAGGGGGAGGGAGGAAAAGAGGTGGTGGTGATGGAGGAGGGCACTTATGGGGAAGAGCACTGGGTGTTATATGGAAACCAATTTGACAATAAATTATTTATAAAAAAAAAATAAAATAAAAGGCTTGGGCCAATCTGTACCTTAAATGAATCAAAACGTTTTTCCTTTTGTAAACATTTTAGACACATTTGATACAACAGACTGTAAACGTTTTTTGCAGGACGATTAAAGACATTCTGTTTTTTGTTTTCTCCATAAAAGGCTCTGAAATAGTTGGAAAATCTGAAGTAGAGATGGCAGAGTGGAGCTCAGGGTGTAAGTTTTAGAGCCCAGGGCTTCCCAAACATTTATAAATGTGAAGTGGAGAAATTATTACCACCAGGTGGCAGCAAAGACCTCATTTGAAGAATCTGATCAATTCCTCAATCTGAAATGAGGTTGAGGATAAAGGTTAATCCAGACTCGCCTATACCTGTTTCTGTACTCGTGAAATGGAAGATTTGCTCACCTGTATGTAATTCACCCTAGATTGATTGGTCCAGTGATTGAACAAACCTATATCATCAGAAAAGTTGTTTCAAATCCTGCCCCACACCTTGAGTATGAACATTTCCCACATATTGCCAAAATCTGACCTTTTAACATTAATTTTAAATTGCATTTTTAAATGAGAAACCTTGTTAAAATACAGTTATAAATGAGGAATATGGATGTGGCCAAACCAAATCTAGGAGTCTGTGTCTGAGGCAGTGCAGAAGATTTTACCAATATCAATTCTGGAAGTGAAGGAGGAAGGTAGAAGCTGAAATAAGGAGAAAATAAAATATCAAAACCAACCTGGAGTCAGGTGTATGTCTTTTTATGTGCTTTCACCATTGACCTCCACCAGCCCTCTACCAGGTACAAAGCCCATTTTACAATTGGTAAGACTGAAACCCAGAGACATTCTTTCTGAATGACAAAGCTGGGATTAGAACCCAGGTTTCTTGGGGCATCTGGGTGGCTCAGTTGGTTGAGCGTCTGGCTTCGGCTCAGGTCATGATCTCAGGGTTCGTGGGTTCAGGCCCCACGTCAGGCTCTGTGCTGACAGCTAGCTCAGAGCCTGGAGCCTGTCTTTGGATTCTGTGTCTCCCTGTCTCTCTGACCTTCCCTGCTCACGCTGTCTCTCTCTGTCTCTCAAAAATAAATAAACATTTTTTTTTAATTAAAAAAAAAACCCAGGTTTCCTGTAGGTTTGCCTGACTCACTATATCACTTTGCTTTAAGCAAGAATGTGCAACAATTCGTGATGGATGGCTTATATGAAAAGTTACTTAAGATTGGCCCATGACACAGAGCTGAGATGCATAATTCATATATTGGATAATTGCATCAAATCATGATTTATGGGGTGCCTGGCTGGCTCAGTCGGCAGAGCTGTGACTCTTTGAGTTTGAGCCTCATGCCGGGTGTAGAGATGACTAAAAAAAAATAATAAACGTCTTTTAAAAAATCAGCAAATTTTATGGTTATGGATCCAGACTAAAAAGATTAGTTTTATGATAACTACAGAGTCTGCAGTTAGTTAGAAATAAGTAGGTGTAGAAGTACAGGATGCAGGGCTTTGTACAGAAAAGGCCTAGAGATTCTAGCTCACTGCATGGTCAGTATGTGCCAACAATGTGTATTTATAGTCAAAAGTCAACAAAATCTCAGCCTTCATTGTTTGGATGGAGAGAAGTAATAGTCCTTTTTATGCCCAGGTATGGATCATTCTGTTCAATTCCTGGGCATTTTTAGAGAAACAGAGTTCAAAGAGTAAGCAAAGTGGTGAAGAGTGTGGAAACTATATAAAATGAATAATCGTAAAAACTGGAAAATTTTGACTTGGTAAAGAGAAGACATGAATCACTCACTTTCAATGGCTGACAGATTTGATCTGCGGTTCCGGAAGTCCAAAGTAGGATTAATAGAAAGAGAATGCAAGGAAATAAAATTCATCTCCATAGAAGAATAGCAGGAAAAAATGAAAGCAATTGATTGTAACGACTTGCACATATTATGGGTATAACATAACTTATGTTAGAGTACTTCGGTTTAGGGAAATAACCTTGATGAGCCTCTTAGGGTATGAGAGACTCATCCAGCTTAAGTTTCCTGTGTAGTCAGATGAGAAGGCTTGCATGTGCCGTGGGGAGCTTTGGGGAGAAGAGAGAAACCTGCCATAAGGTCTCGCCCCACAGAGGGACGCACTGAGAAATTTGCTGAGGGGGGAATGGCTGAAAAGTTTCTCGGAGCAGTGATCCTTCACAGTCAACTTGAAGTCATTCCCCATTCTGAGCCACACTTACCTCAACTGCCGGAAGCTCCTCTGCCAAAGTCTGCCACACACAGTAACTTTGTGTCCCTGGGGTGCGGAGGAACGAAAGAAGAGGAAGGAGTAAGAGGATGGAGTGACAGGTAAAAGAGGGCAATAAATGTGGGTGCTGAGGTGCAAACAAGCGAACTGCAGCCTGGACCGCCTGGATCAACGTTAGGTTCTGGGAAAGCCGTGAGAGCGCGAGGAGAGGCAGCCCAGAACCTGCCTTCCGGAGATATTAAAGGTAAAAGTGACCTCAGCCGGATGGGGGACCGGGGGGTACCTGGATTACACCAGGGGAGACTTGAACTTTAACTTGTTCAGCAAAAGTCAACGAGCTCCCGTCACTGGAAGAGTTAGTAGCACCTGCTAAGGGTGTAGTAGAGGGAATTCTTGCATTGATTCGGAGGCTGCAGCATAAGAGCTATGGGAATCCTGATGAAGGAAAATCACTGCCTTTCCCTCTTTCTGCTTCATGATGTCCTTCTGTGCCAAGATCAACTTTGGGTTTCCAAAGTATGCCTCGATATATTAATACTTAACGGATTATTTTCTTAAAGGGTATTCCACTGATTCTGATTCTACTTTTCCACCCATTCACTTAACACCTATCTGATCGGTCTCAGGCACTGTGCTACCCTTTGCAAGGACACACTTATTAGACATGGCTCCTGCTGTTTTATGATCTTGCATCTTAGTGCACACTATAAGGAGGGCTTTCTGGGTTACAGATTTGGAGCAGTGGGAATGGCATCTGCGAATCTGGAGACCTTTGTTCTCACCCCAGCTTGGCTGTGTGACTGCAGAGAGGGCACAGGACTTCCGTAAACTCTAATCATTCATCTGTAAAGTAAAGGTGCAGAACTATTGCAGGGGTCACAAACTCCAAAGCCTGGGGAGTTCAGGCAGGTAACATAAACACATGCGGCAAGCACGTGTCACAATTTGTTTCATAATGACACCTTAAGCAGAAGTCTCTGGAAAGACACTTGGTAGAGGTAAGCATGCAGTGTTTTCTCTTCCATTAAGAATTGTGTACTCTCCTAATCTTTTTAAAAATTTTTAATGTTTTTTTATTTATTTTTGAGAGACAGAGAGAGATAGCACGAGCAGGGGAGGGTCAGAGAGAGAGGGAGACAGAATCTGAAGCAGGCTCCAGGCTCTGAGATGTCAGCACAGAGCCCGATGCAGGGCTTGAACCCAAAAACTGTGAGATCATGACCTGAGCTGAAGCCAGACACTTAACCAACTGAGCCACCCAGGCACCCCTCTCCTAATCTTTTCTTGAAACTGTTGAGATATTTCACTTACCTTCTCACACTGATAAAGTCACAGTATAAGAGGTTTTAGTGTCACACGTCAGACTCTACCACAGCTTTTTGAAGCAGGGAAGAGATTTATGAAAGAAGTAAGTTGCAGAAGCTCCAGGTGGGCTGGCAAGTCAGGCCTAGGGGGATATTGTAGCCAGAGGGTAGGTTGCCAGATAAGATACTGGATGCCCAGGCAAATTTGAATTTCAGTCGGAACATGCTTATTTGTGGTTAATCTGAAGTTCACATTCAGGTGGGGATCTTGTATTTTTGTATGCTGAATCTGGCAAGCCTAGCCAAGGGACTAACCAAAATTGTGCCCTGAAATTAGTCCAGCTGCCGGCACCAGCGTGGGCACCACCCCTCCGTGTCTCTGGCAGCTCCGATTCTGGCTCTCATCTTGTCTGTCCCCCCCCCCCCCCCCCAGGTCCTCCTTTGTATCCCTTGTCCAAACTGAAGTCTTGAAAAGAAGTCAATCAGCTAATAAACCAAAGGAAAGATAATCCAGCCTCACTAATAATCTGGGAAATGCAGATTAAGACTAGTGAGAGCGTTGGCCAGGCTCTGCACACAGTGGTTGATGTAAGGCTGGACCCTGTGCCCAGGCTGCATGGTCTACGGCACAGCTCACCCATTTCCCTGACACTGTGCCTTGGTTTCCTCCTCTGCAGAGTATGAGTAACAGTTCAGTAGTCCCCCCTTATCTACTGTTTCACTTTCCGTGGCTTCAGCTACCCACGGTCAACCCCCGTTCTGGAACAATGCTCCTCCGCCTGATGTATGGTCAGAAGGTCAACAGTAGCCTGACGCTTCATCACAACACCCACGTCATTCACTTCCTTTATCTCAGCACGTAGGCACTTTATCATCTCCCATTATCACAAGAGGGGCGAGTATGGTACAGTTAAGATTTTGAGAGAGGGGGGCGCCTGGGTGACTCAGTTGGTGCAGCATCTGACTCTTGATTTCGGCTCAGGTCATGGGTCAAAGATTGTGGGATCAAGCCCCATGTTGGACTCAGCTCTGAGTGTGGAGCCTGCTTGGGATAAAATAAAAGATTATTTAAATGTATTTTAAGAAGGGATTTAAAATTCCTCTCAGTGACAGTAATAACTTTCACAACTATTCATAAGAGGTAAGGAAAAGCTTGAAGAATTCCTACACTCACCTTTCTATTTAGCCTGTTCTTGAGACTGCTTGTTTCACATAAATATACAATATGAATTTGTCATCATTGTCCAGATTACAAATGACATCTGCCAACATTTCTAAATAACAGGATCAAAAATGTAACTATTTCCTATGTTATCGGGGTAGTAGTTCCCTTTGATTCTTAGCTTGATATGTTAACGTTAAGGAACAATCTGGAAGTGACACAGAAGCACTGCTCAGCATATAATTAATCTTTCCAATTTAGGCCACAAAGGCAACTACTCTTTCTTAAAAATAAATATAAACTTTTTTAACTGTTTATTTTTGAGCGAGAGAGAGAGAGAGAGCATGCAAGGGGGGAGAGAGAGAAGGGGACAGAGGATCAAAGTAGACTCTGCCCTGACAGCAGACAGCCCAATGTGGGGCTTGAACCCACGAACCATGAGATCATGACCTGCTAAAGTCAGACGCTTAACCAACTGAGCCACCCAGACGCCTCTAAATAAGGATAAACTTTTGAAATAGCCTACATTTCTGTTACTACCCTGATTTTATTTAACTGGGTCACTCCATGCAGAAATGGTAGTAACCTTGGACTCATTGTGTAATGTCTAAAAACATGCACACATGGAACGTACCATTTCCCATGTGGGCGAAGATAAAAAGAAGTTGAAAAACCAGTGTTGGCCAGCCTGTGGGGCAGCATGTGGTATATGTCATATGCTGCAGGTGTGGGTGTTAACTGGCGCTGCCTTCTTAGAAAACAATTTGGCAATAGCTCTCAAATGGTCCAATTCCCAACCCTTTGACTCCATTTTATTAATGGGGATTTATTCCACAGATGCTCTTACACAAATGCACAAAAACACTAGTATAAAGCTGTTCACTTTCCCATTGTTTATCCGAGCAGAAAAAAATGAAACCACATACATGTTCATCAGTAGGTAGGGGCCTAATTAAATAAACGGTAGTATGTCCATACAGTGGAATATTATGGACCATTGGAAAAACATGGACACAGATTATATGTGCTGCCATATATATTAAATGGAAGAATACCCAAGCTGTGTGTAAAATGTGGTCCTATTTCTGTCTTTATTTTAAAGAATAATATTTACATATATATTTATAAATGGAAGCATACACTACTAATAAGAATGTTTTCTGGAGAATAGGCCTGGAAGGGTTTGGGAGTGATAAAAGAGTTTTATGTTTTATTTTTAATTTTTTGTCCTGATTTTTTTACTGTGTCAAAAATGCTTTGCTCACTTAGTATGCTTTGACTCTAAGAAAAACAATTTTAATTTAATATTAAATTAATATAATATTAAATATTATAAGTCTTCCTTGCCAAAAGCAAACAAGCAACTTTTTTGTTTCAATATAGAAAAAGAAGTTTTGCTGGCTGCTCAGTGCCTAAGAATTCTGGGTGTTGGAAACAGCTGGGCATAAAGCACTTGAGTCCCTCAATTTTGTTTTAAATGGGACAGCTGTACGTGAAGCAACGTGTTTATATGGGTCAGGAAAGCCCACACCCAACGAGTATGCGCTTACTCCTTTAGCGAGTGTGTTCCCCGTTTCAGATGCCATAGCACTGTGGTCTAACATAGGCACAGTGTCATCGTTACCTTAAGGTTAATAGCTTAGTTGATAGGTAGTGACGATTAAAAGCGTATTTTAAAGTCCTTCCCTAAAAATGCTGGCATTGTGCATTTATATAATCCTTCCAATAACAATGGCACCCAAGAAAACTTGACTTCTAAAATAGTCTCAAAAATTGAATATAAAAAGTAAAAAAAAAAGAGAGATTTACCTCAAACAGGCTAGCTGAGGTCTGTCCCAAGAAATCTGAATCGAAGAAATTTGGAGCAAATCGTAATACGTTAAGTATTTTATGTAATCTATTTTACATTAAGTAAAAAAGACATGATACAGAACTTATATTTATGTTAGATTTCCAATTTTATCAAACAAAACCCTGTACATGGACACATTTGAACATGGAATACTAATCATTTCCAGCCCCAGTTCATCTTACATCGAGCAGCTGTGAGGTTCTCGGGCTACTGGGTGTCCTAAGGACCTGGGTCCACCCAGCCACCGGGCAGGCTCCTGCACTGTGGTCCCAGTGGCTCCTTGGGAGAGGGGCTCTACACTGGCCCCATAGAGGACTCGAGTCTCTCGGGCCACTGGTAGCCAACGAGTGGAACAGGTAGGCTGAGGGTGGATGGTTACCCAAAAGAAGGAAATTAGTGGTTGTTACCAGGAGAGATGGGAAATGGATATCCGGAAGGTGATCACTGAATCCGCTGTGGGAAGCAACCATTGATGAGGGTAGATCTATGAGTATTTGAGGGCAGGATCCACTGTTTTTAAAGTTTATTTATTTTGAGAGGGAGAGAGAAGGGGAGAGAGAGGATCCCAAGAGGATCCCACGCTGTCAGCACTGAGCCCAGCTTGGGGCTAAATCCCACGAACTGCGAAATCATGACCTGAGCCGAAATCAAGTGTCCAACACTTAACCGACTGAACCATACAGGCGCTCCAGGATCCACTGTTTTCAAAGTTTTCAAGAAAAAAGCCTTGTGAGGCTGAAGATCACCAGGAGCATCCCTGTAGGTAAACAAGCAGGATTTCCTCTTTGCAGGGAGGGAGAACGTCACCTTGGCACTGGGGCAGAGGTGCCCTGTGAGACGTGGGAGCTCAGTACAGGATTTGCGCTTGCGTTAGGTGATTGCTGTGGGTTCGTGGAAGTGAAGGTTTGCTCTGAGTTGGATATTATTCTTCTCTTGGAAGCAAGGATAGTTCTATGATTCGATACATTAATAAAAATTATAGGAAGGAGACCAGAGAGAGACTAACAGCTGTTACTGGTGAAACAGCAACAGCCGCCGCTCATAAGTGGCTGGGAGAGGGGGAGCCTTTGGACTTTGTAGCTTGATGGTGTTGGGCTTACCTGTGTTCAGGTGCGCTTGTTTCTGTCTCGCTCTGTCCTGGTCTCGGAGTGGCCCTCTCTGATGTTGATGTTCTGTGCAGCTGTTTATGTTCAACGGGAGAACAGCAGGACCTCAGTGAGCGCACAGACCAGCCTTCCGACATCAGGGTCTCACCCAAGATTACAACAAAGTTTGTCAGGCAAATGCCGCTTGCAAAGTAACAAACCAAGTTTTATCTACTAAACCAAATTCTTAGCATCTTGGCAGTTTTTCTTATTCTCAAGGAGTCATTTATTTTATTATTACTTTATACCAGATATTGTATAAAAGGGTCACAGATATTATCAATCAGTATCTTAATGATCACTTAACATTTACTCAAGGGTTATTTGCCAGTCAGATGACAGCAAGAAAGCTACTCAAGACAAGTAAATAAGAACACAATATGATGCTATGCACTTTATGTGGTGCATGTATGTATCTATAAATATGTAGGAAGCAGGGGCGCCTGGGTGGCTTAGTCGGTTGAGAGTCTGGCTTCAGCTCAGGTCATGATCTCACTATACGTGAGTTCGAGCCCCGCATCGGACTCTATGCAGACAGCTAGCTCAGAGCCTGGAGCCTGTCTTTGGATTCTGTGTCTCCCTCTCTCTCTGACCCTCCCTTGCTCACACTATCTCTCTCAAAATATAAAATAAAATAAAAACATTAAAAAGTATATATGTAGGAAACGTTCTGGAAGGACACATGTTAAACTGATAACTGGGTACTTCAGTGCAGCAGGCAGACCAAGATAGGCTGTGACACCTTACTTTACAAAAAATAGGCTTAGGGCGCCTGGGTGGCTCAATCAGTTAAGCATCTGACTTCAGCTCAGTCATGATCTTGTGGTTCAGGAGTTTGAGTTTGAGCCCTGCATCGTGCTCTGTGCTGACAGCTCAGAGCCTGGATCCTGCTTCAGATTCTGTGTGTCCCTCTCTCTCTCTGCCTCTCTCCCCCTCGCACTGTCTCTCTCGATCGCTCTCCCTCTCAAAAATAAATTAATGTTAAAAAATAGGCTTAAGTTTTAGTTTTAGGTTCGCAGCAAAGTTGAATGAAAAGTACAGAGGGTTCCCGTATCCCTCCTGCCCCACATGGTCACAGCCTCCCATGATCAACACCCTCACCAGGGTGACTCATTGTTTACAATCGATGAACCCAGCACTGGCACATGGCTGTCCTCCAAGGTCCCTGGTTTACCTTAGGGCCACTCTTGCTCTTGTACGCTCTCTGAGTCTGGAGAAATGTATGACGTGTACCTGTCATTATGAGATCATATGTAAGTTATGGTATCATACCTTAAATATTGTGAGAAGTGATTTGTAAATATTTGCTAAAATGTTCTAACCAGGTGTGAAGGTGCACCAATTACCCTCTTCTTATTTACAGGTTTTCTCACGAATTGCTAATTGCATCTTGAGGCTTCTGCCTTCAGGTATATTTTCTAGCCGTTGTGGAATTAGAGTATGGTGCATAAATTTTTCCGCATCCTTGATGTTTCTTTCCCTTAGCCCCTCCATCCTGTTTTTTTAAAATATTTTATTTATATTTGAGAGAGAGAGAGACAGCATGAGCAGGAGAGGGTCATAGAGAGAGGGAGACACAGAATCTGAAGACAGGCTCCAGGCTCTGAGCTTTCAACATAGAGCCCGATGCGGGGCTCAAGCCCACGAACCGCGAGATCATGACCTGAGCAAAGTGGATGCTCAACGGACTGAGCCACCCAGGCGCCCCCTAGCTCCTCCATCTTGAAGCCGACCTTCCCCACCTACATTTCAATCCTATTCCTGAGAACCTCCAAGACCTTTCTTTGTTATGCTAACTTTGGAGTTCCTAATCTAAAATCTGTGGACTCTCAGGGTTCCAGAGAAGTCTCTGGGTGGATTCAAGGAGTCTGTAAATAGATGGGGAAACAAAAGCATATTTATTTTCACTAAATTAGAATTTAAATCATATATATTCAATTATATATAATTCAATTATCAAGGCATGCATATTTATATTTATGTCTTAATATTCTGTTTAAGTTGTACATTTAGGTCTCAGTTTTTCTTAAATACCCCTTTTAAAAACTGTTTCAAAAGTTCAAATATATACAAAATTAAAATTTAAGATTTTAATTTTTTAATGTAATCTCTACATCCAACATGGCACTCGAACTCACAACCTCAAGATCAAGAGTCACACGCTCTGCCAACTGAGCCAGCCAGACTCCCCAAAATCATATGATATAAAGAACCATTTCCCACCTAGCTTCAGCACCTGTCAGCACCTGCTGATTTCATTTCTTCCCAGTCCCTTTCTCCTCCCACCTTGCCCCAAGGTTATCTTGAAGCAAATCGAGGACATCATATCTTTGCATCCATAAGTCCTCAGTATGTATCTTCAGGAGATCAGTATCTTCCTGTGAAGCACAGCCAAGACACTTAAAAAATTTTTTTAAGTGAGGGCGCCTGGGTGGCTCATTCAGTTAAGCATCTGACTCTTTGTTTCAACTCAGATCTCTGGATTTGTGAGATTGAGCCCGGAATCCTGCTCTGCGCGTACAAGGCAGAGCCTGCTTGGGATTCTGTCTCCCCCCTCTTTGCCCCTTACTCCCTGTCTCAAAATAAATAAAGAACATTAAAAAGATAATAAAAATGTTTAAGCAAACTCTGCCCAGGACCCCTGAGATCAAGAGTCATAAGCTCCACAGACTGAGCCAGCCAGGCACCTTGACACTTAAAACTTTTAACAGTAATTCCTAAATATTCAGTTAGCATTCAAATTTCCTAAATTGTGGGGCACCTGGGTGGCTCAGTCGGTTAAGCGTCCGGCTTCAGCTTAGGTCATGATCTCCCAGTTTGTGGGTTCGAGCCCCACATCGGGCTCTGTGCTGGCAGCTAGCTCAGAGCCTGGAGCCTGCTTTAGATTCTGTGTCTCCCTCTCTCTCTGACCCTCCCCTGCTAGCACTGTCTCTCTCTGTCTCTCAAAAAAAATTAATTTCAGATTTCCTAAATTGTATCACAAATGTTTATTCAAATCAGGATCCAGCATCCATACATTAAATTCATTGCTATGCCTCTCAGTATCTTTGAATCTAAAGGAGCTATAGGTTTCTACTCTTTTCCATTCTTGCAATTTACCTGTCAAAGAACAAATCATTTTTTTCTTCCAATTAGCAAAAAAAAAAAAACAAAAAAAAAACCCAACCTATTGTTTCTACACAATTTATTTGTTGAAGGATATTTGTCCTGTACAATTTTCTCCATTCTAGATTTTGCTGATTGCATGCCTATGTATTTCCTGTAAACTGGTAGGTAGACCTGGCATAGGGTTTCCAGAGAAAATACAGGACACTCAGTTAAATTTGAATTTCAACAGTGAATAATTTTCTGGGTGTGTGTGTAAGAATGCTCCATGCAACATTTGGTCATCTTGTATTTTTATTTGCTAAATTTGGCAACCATAATCTAGAGATTTGATGACATTCTTTCAGTATAGTGTGTACTTCCATCAGGAAACATAATAACTGCTTGTTGCTCTTTTTGTGATGTGAAGAATGATCTATGGACTTAGGTTTTGCTAGATGTATCCTTTGTTAATGTAACTTCAGCTTTTCACTGCTGGTTTTGGCAGGTGATAGTCACTGCCCCAAATCATTGCTTTATTCAGGCTTGTAGAATGATGCCTTTTCAAGTCTATCATTCCTTCTGAATTCATTAGCTGGTATTCTTCTAAAAAGTACTCATTCTTGTGGTGCTGGGGGGGCTTAGTCGGTTAAGTGTCTGACTCTTGATTTCAGCTCAGGCCATGATCTCCAGGTTTGTGAGTTTGGGCTCTGTATTGAGAGCATGGAGCCTGCTAGAGATTCTTTCTCTTTTTCCCTCTCTGTCTCTGCCACTCCACCACTTGCTCTGTCTCTCTCAAATAAATGGGGGCACCTGAGTGGCTCAGTTGGTTAAATGTCTGACTCTTGGTTTTGGCTCAGATGAGGATCTCATGGTTTGTGACTTGGAACCTCACATTGGGCTCTGCGCTGACAAGGTGGAGCCTGCTTGACATCTCTTTCTCTCACTCTCTCTGCCCCTCCCCCCTTTCTCTGTCTCTCAAAAATAAATAAATAAATAAATAAATAAATAAATAAATAAATAAATAAAAACAAATATAAATAAAATTTAAAAAATAAAAAAATAAATGAAAAGAGTAGGTCATTTAAAAAAAGAGAACTTATTCTCAGGGTGCCTGGGTGACTCAGTCATTTGGGCGGCTCTTGGTTTTGGCTTGGGTCATGATCTTATAGTTTGTGGGATCAAGTCCTGCGTTGGGCTCTGTGCTAATGGTTCTCTCTCTCCTGTCTCTGCCCCTCCCCTACTCTCACGAGTCCAATTGCACTCTCTCAAAATAAATGGATAAACATTAAAAAAAAAAAAAAAGAGAACGTATTCTCCTGTACAGTTTATGTAGCAAAGTTAAGCTCTTTCCTTAAGTCTGAATTTTATAGGCACCTAAGAAAAACAATTTACAAATCTAGTTATACAATTTTACTAGAGATTTAGATAACTTTTACCCAATAAATCAAAATATACATTTTAAAAAATTTTTTTTAATGTTTTATTTATTTTTGATACAGAGAGAGACAGAGCATGAGAGGGGGAGGGGCAGAGAGAGAAGGAGACACAGAACTGGAAGCAGGCTCTAGGCTCTGAGCTCGCTGTCAGTACAGAGCCTGATGCGGGGCTCGAACCCACGAATGTGAGATCTGACCTGAGCCGAAGCCGGAGGTTTAACCGACAGAGCCACCCAGGCGCCCCAAAATATACATTTTTAAGATAAAAATCTTAAAGCACTCCTATGTATTAAAAATCAAACTTATACATTTAGAAAATCAGAACTCCTCTGTATTTAAATGTTGACTGTACACTTAATTAGTTAAATCTTCCTTAGGATTACAATTAAAATTACGTGTTAAATTCTCTAGCATATCAGATTGTCTGAAATGAAAACTGAATGAAGCCTATAAAAAGAAGCACAGGCATACAACTTTTCACACCAGGGTTGACAGTTTATATCAAAACTCTATTTCCTCATCATGCATATGTTTATTATTTATGCCTTTCCAGGACTGCAAACTCAGTTATCCACTTAAGGAGAGCTGAGTAAGCTTCTCAAACTTGCCACAGCCCCCCCCCCTCCCCCGAGAGTAGTTCAGGGCACCTGGCCAAGAAGGGCAGCCAGAGCTGGGGAACTCGGGTCCCTCAAACCACACATGGATCGCTTCTGGCTTTTCTCAGTCTGGCGCTCAAGTCCACCTCTTTGAGTTGAAGTTAATTATAAATGTCTGGACCCAGGTCATCATTCATTCTGGTCGTCTTTCACTTCTCAGCCTCACCAGTCTTGCTGAGCTTGGCCACACTTCCCTAGCCCCAGCTTGGTCTTCCCACTGCCTGTTAGGAGCTCACTGGATTCTGTACTTTTACGTTTTGTTTCTGTAGCCACCTCGTCAACCCCATTCCACACTTGTGTGTAGACAAATTGAACTTAGAACTCCAACTAAAATGTAAAAAGTGTCCCCTGGTCATTTCTCATTCTTACTGATGTTTTTTAGGTAAAGAAATAGCCACTGAGAAATGAAGCAAGTGTCTCTCATTACAAGTTTTCAGTGGAAAAGCCACGGCTCTCACCTAGGACTACTTTCCCATGACTAGTAAGTCAAGAGTGAGCAGGACGTGACCTGGATTCTTTCCTTGGGAATTCATCTTGTTAGCTCAGGTGGATGGCTCTAGAGGTTTGATGACATTCAGGTGGATGCCCTCTGCCCTTTAGCATCTTACCTTCTACGCTCCCATTTCCTCATACCTGTGGGTGAGAGATCATTGAAAAAGAAGGAGCTTACATGCAAAAATGCGATGGTGCAACAACCTAATTGTGCCACCGGTGTTCCTTGAACACAAAAATATCTTTAACATCATTTTTCACTCAGTTATATCAAATAATGGCATCCAGCGATTTGTCGAAATGGAGGGGCGTTCAGGTAAAGGTTTTATTTAAAGTAACCTGTATTATTCCCTTCAGTATAAGCAACACATTTCTAATCTAAAGATGGACATAACTGCTGTCTCTCAGCTCACTTAGTCCATGTTTATTGTTGGTTTGTCCTATGGAAGGACATTTGTACTTTCTATGACATGTGAAATAACCATCTATTTTATAAACCCATAAATGTAAGCTATATATAAATATATATATAATGCTATGTATATAGCATTGCCTAATTCTATTCAGTAGCTTTAAAAAGTCTATGTAGTTCTTTAAAAGCAGAACACTAACCCTGAAACCAATATTACACTATATATTAACTAATTAGAATTGAAATGAAAACTTGAAACAACAACAAAAAAAGCAAAATGCAAGGTAGAATCTACATTATGCCATTCTACATTGGGGCATTAATTATTATATTCATAGGGGTGACTATAAAAAGGGCTTTTATTTATCTTTCTGATTCCAATAGCTTCCTTTCTTTATCATGGACTCTGATATATTTTTTTTTTAAAGACTTTTGTCATTAGGAACATTGTGTAAATGTTGGCAGTGTAGCTGGAAATTTCCCAAAGGAGTTAACCAGCCAAAGGACAGATTTTGGCCAGCTCACAGAGCAGAGAGACCAAAAGCACCCAGTACCTCAAGCCTTTTCAAATATTTATGCAGCTTAACCCTAGAGGGATTTTGCAGACTCTCAGATGTTCCTGTGGCTGGTTAGCTTTGGCTACCATATGCCAAGTTGGGTAGGTAACAAGAACTGAGCTAATAAAATCAGAACCAGAACTAAAATTCCATTTTCTATTCACTTGTAAAAGCAGTATTGTAGGCAGTTTACAGCTTAAAAATCTCACCGAATAATGAATAATGGCCCCCAGTGATGTACACACCCTAATTCCAAAACCTGTGAAGGTGTCATCTTATGGGGTGTCTTAATCTGTTTGTGCTGCTGTAACAAAATTCCATCGACTGGGTGGCTTATAAACCACAGAACTGTGGAGTGATGTGCTTTGAAGATGGAAGGAAGGACCACAGGCCAAGAAATGTGGGTGGCCTCCAGAAAGGACAAGGACACAGACTCTCTCCTAGAGTCTCCAGAATAAATGCAGCTTTGCCAAAACATTGATTTTAGTCCCAAAGACCTCTGTTGGACTTCAGACCTCCAGAACTATAAGATAATACATTTATATCATGTTAAGCAGAACAACTGCACAAATGAATATGTCATAAACAAATGAACAAATAAATTAAAAAAAAAAAAACACTTGTTGCTTCCTCCCTTGGCTCAGAAACTACGAAGAGGTCACTGAGGCAGAGAGAGGAGAGCAAGAGTCCTGAACCCCCACAAGATGAACATCCTGTTTGACTGCAGCCTGGCCAGCCCTTAGAAAGAGAAATTAATGATCTAGGATGTGTGAGATGTGGGAAAACTTTCAAAAGCTACAACTACTGATAAGCAGTTGGTGTTGATAAGATGAAAGTGACTCTTACCACCTTGGAAAATGACAACAGTATTACTCAAGGTTTCCATTCCCAAGGGTAGAGTAAGTTCTCAATGATTCTTTCTCTCTACCCCTTCATGGTGCCCTTCACAGTTTTTTAAGTCGACCCTTTACCTAAACCCAAAAAGGTTTAAGTAAATCTATGAGAAACTATAGAACAAATGATACCATAAAAAACCAAAGATAATTAAGGACAAATCCTGGCTATTACTTCTCCATATGGCAGCTGTGAGAGGTCACATAGATCAACCAATTTGTTAGCCTCTACCGGTTCTAGCTAGAAATGCTTTTCAACAAGAGTAATTAGAGAAAGAGTCTTTGTAGGAAAATGTCTTCTTCTCTTGAACTACTTAAGTCCTAAAGATCCCATGAAGGGGTGCCTGGGTGGCTGGCTCGGCTCAGTAAGTTAAGTGTTCAACTTCGCCTAAGGTCATGGTCTCGTGGTTCTTGAGTTTGAGCCCCACATGGGGCTCTGTGCTAACTGCTCAGAGCCTAGAGCCACCTTCAGATTCTGTGTCTCCCTCAAATTTTAAAAAACTTAAAAAAAATTTTTTTAATGTTTATTTATTTTTGAGAGAGAGAGAGAGACAGAGTGCAAGCAGGAGAGAGGCAGAGAGAGAGAGGGAGGCACAGAATCCGAAGCAGGCTCCAGATCCCAACAGGGGGCTTGAACCCATGAACTGCGAGATCATGACCTGAGCCAAAGTCGGATACTTAGCCTACTGAACCACGCAGGTACACCAAATTCATTTTAATTTAAAAATAAGTAAATAAATAGTAAATAAAGATCCCATGAAAGGAAGGTTGGTTGAATGTTTGAGTAGCTAATGAATATCTGCATTCTAAGAGGGTCCATCTATTAAGAATTTATTGTTGATAGTTAACAACATTGTTATTAGTTTTTAAGTTTGTTTATTTTGAGAGAGAGAGAGAAAGAGAGGGTGTGAGTGGTGAAAGGGCAGAAAGAGAGGGAGAGAGAGAGAGAGAGAGGATCTCAAGCAGGTTCTGTGCTGGGAAGCACAGACCCTGATGTGGATCTTGAACTCACAAACCAAGAGATCATGACCTGAGCCAAAAGTTGGAAGCTCAACAGACTGAGCCACCCAGCCACCCCAACAACATTGTTATTAACAATAATGTAATTACTAGTAGCAGGTAATTAACAATGTAACTACTAATATGGCATCATTAATAAGATAAACATTATTGTTACTAGGAACTGGTCCTTAACTGTCTCTCCTTTTCTCTGATTTATTCTGAGGAGTAAATATTTGTTTGCTTTATACTCATTGCATGACTCTCCTACCAAATTTTGTAAACAACACTCAATCTTGTTTAATACAAGAGTGTATACTAATGATGTATTTTTCCCATTTTTTCCAGTTTTTAGAATTAGATATAACTGACATATAGCGTTGTATTTATTTCAAATGCACACATGATTTGATATGTATGTACTATAAAATGGTCATTAGTTAATATCCATCACCATGAAGTTATATTTTTTCTTATGAGAACTTTTAAGATCTATTCTCTTAGCAACATTTTTGTTTTGTTTTTGTTTTTGAGAGAGAGAGAGTGCAAGTGAGCGAGGGGCAGAGAGAGAGAGAGGGAGAGAATCTCAGGAGGGGCAGAGAGAGAGAGAGAGAGAGAGAGAGAGAGAGAGAGAAGCAGGGCTTGCATTTATCTGAAGCACAGCTTGAGCTCACCCAGTGCGAGATTCAAACTCACAAACAGTGAGATCATGACCTGAGTAAGTCAATGCTTAACGACTGAGCCACCCAGCGGCCCTCACTTGGCAGCTTTTTTTTTTTCAGTTCTTGGTTCTTTTTTTTAAAAAAATTATTTATTTATTGTTAAATTTACATCCAAGTTAGTTAGCATATAGTGCAACAATGATTTCAGGAGTGGATTCCTTAAGCCCCTTACCCATTTAGCTCATTTCCCCTCTCACAACCCCTCCAGCAACTCTGTTTGCTCTTTATATTTAAGAGTCTATTATGTTTTGTCTTCCTCCCTGTTTTTATATTCTTTTTGTTTCCCTTCCTTTATGTAAATCCATTTAGTATCTTAAATTCCTCTTATGAGTGAAGCCATGTGATATTTGTGTTTCTCTCACTAATATTGCTTAGCATGACCCTCCAGTTACATCCACGTAGTTGCAAATGGCAAGATTTCATTCTTTTTGATTGCTGAGTAATACTCGTGTGTGTGTGTGTGTGTGTGTGTGTGTGTGTGTGTGTGTGTGTGTATCTTCTTTATCCATTCATCCGTCAGTGGACATTTTGGATCTTTCCATACTTAGCTATTGTTGATAGTGCTGCTATAAACATTGAGATGCATGTGCCCCTCCCTTTGAAACAGCACACCTGTATGTGTCCCTTGGATGAATGCCTAGCAGTGCTATTACTGAGCTATAGAGGAGTTCTATTTTTAATTTTTTGAGGAACCTCCATACTGTTTTCCAGAGTGGCTGCACCAGTTTGCATTCCCACCAGCAGTCCAAAAGAGTTCCTCTTTCTCCACATCCTTGCCAACATCTATTGTTGCCTGAGTAGTTAATGGTAGCCACTCTGACAGGTGTGAGGTGGTATCTCGTTGTGGTTTTGATTTGTATTTCCCTGATGATGAGTGATGTTGAGCATTTTTTCATACGTTGCTTGGCCATCTGGATGTCTTCTTTGGAGAAGTATCTGTGTCTTTTGTCCATTTCTTCACTGGATTATTCATTTTTTGCATGTTGAGTTTGATAAGTTCTTTATAGATTTTGAGTACTAACCCTTTATCTGATATGTCACTTGCAAATATCTTCTCCCATTCCACTGGTTGCCATTTAGTTTTGCTGATTGTTTCTTTCGTGATGCACAAGCCTTTTGTTGTGATGAGGTCCCAAGAGTTCGCTTTTGCTTTTGTTTCTCTTGCTTCCAGAGACGTGTTGAGTAAGAAGTTGCTGTGCCCAAAATCAGAGAGGTTTTTGCCTGCTTTCTCCTCTAGGAATTTCATGGCTTTCTGTCTTACATTTGGGTCTTTCGTCCATTTTTAGTTTATTTCTGTATGTGGTATAAGAAAGTGGTCCAGGCTCATTTTTCCGTGCGCTGCTGTCCAGTTTTCCCAGCACCATGTGCTGAAGAGACTGCCTTTATCCCACTGGGTATTTTCTCCTGCTGTGTCAAAGATTCGTTGGCCATACATTTGTGGGCCCATTTGTGGGTTCTCTATTCTGTTCCATTGATCTGAATGTCTGTTCTTGTGCCAGTACCATACTGTCTGGATGAGTATAGCTTTGTAATATGTCTTGAAGTCTGGGATTGTGATGCCTCCAGTGTCGGTTTTCTTTTTCAAGATTGCTTGGGCTATTCAGGTCTTTTCTGGTTCCATACAGATTTTAGGATCATTTTTTCTAGCTCTGTGAAGAATGCTGGTGTTATTTTGATAGGGATGGCAGCAACTTTCAAATATACAATATAACACTGTTAACTATAGTCACCAGGTTGTATATTACATCCCCAAGACTTAGTTATCTTATAACTGGAAGTTTGTACCTTTTAACCACCTTCAAAAGGTACAAACTTTTGAGAGGTGGGTGAAATGGGAAAGGTGGTCAAATGTAGTTCTCAAGAGTAATGTAATGATGATAGTGTATAGTCTTTTCATTTTTATTCTAATGTAATGTAATGATGATAATGTATAGTAATGTAAAGACTATAATGTATAGTCTTTTTATTTTTCTTCTGATAGCCTTTGTAAGGTTATACCCGGTGACCATAAGAGTGAAGCAATGGAACGATGCCATGGAGTGGTTTTTCTGAACTCTCAAGTGAAGAGTTTCTAGGGGGAAAGCTGTCATTCCAAAGTTGAAAGAAGAGATGTGTAGTGGACGTGAGCTTTCCTCCTCTCCAGCTGTGGGGGCCCCCACCCCACTCACAGCTCCCTGTGCTGTCCCCAGCTCCTACCTTCGTGCATCTCTCCCTGACCACAAGCTCCTCCAAGACAAGGACCACTTTTGTCCACCTCCACATTCTCAGGTCTGGCATAATCCCAGGCACGTGGTAAGTGCTTTAACAAATGTTCGCTGAAAAAATAAAATGTAGAGTGAGGTGTAAAAACTTTCCAGAGGAAGAGTAAATGAAAGTGGAAAGGCTGTTTAGCATCAGTTTTGTGCTTCTTGAAAACTAATCAGAGGCTAGACACTGACTTTCAAGGGGTTGCATTAGCAGTAATAAACTCAAATCTGCTGGTTCTTGGCCATAAGCATTTCTAAGGGACATCTCATCTCTGCGCACACACACGCACAGGCAATTCGGTTAGCCCCTCACAGAGTATCCACTCGGTGGACTTGGGAGATGGGCACAGGCAACCTCAATTCCATTCATCAGTTACCCAGACCCCCACTTAACAGCTTGGGAAAATGAGTTGTCTTGCTGCTGTTCCCACCAGATCCCTCCAGGGTCCTTGTGATGCACTTGAACCCTAGAGATACTCCTGGCTGGACGCAAAGTAAGGGGGTGTGTGCTTACTTTCTCTCTTCCTGCTTTCTGGTAGAGAGAACCGGTCTCAAACAGCTCTGTTTAGATCAACCAGATGAATAATTCCCTTCCCTGGGATGCAGAGGTGGGTCTTGAGATCATATTGTGTATATTGGGACACATTTGGGGGCAAGGTAGTTATCAGTCCTAGGGATGATTTAGTTCTGTGATGAAGGTTTGGTGTTCAGGGAAGCCTCCCCTTCCACCTGAGAGGGTCAGTTAGATGATAAGTGAGTTATATCTCAATAAAACTTCTATTTAGAAAAATAAAATGCTTAGAACAGTGTCTACACATCAGAAATGTTAGCTGTTCCTAGTATTATCATCAGAATATATGTCTCCCCTGAGCTTATTAGAATCTATTCTGCCATTACTGAGGCCATACACTGTCCTTTTTAAGGTCTTATTTTAGGGCCCTGCCTGTGAATCTTGATTCTTTTATCAGTCAGTGTTCTCCAGAGAAACAGAACCAATAGAATGGAGAGGTCCTCATCTCTATATCTGTATCTACAACTATATTTCCATATAAGATATATGTATATAATATATACTTTTAATATACATAAAATATATATTAAAAATATTTGCCTATATATATATATATATATATATATATATATATATATATATATATATACACAGACACATTCATAACAAAACAAGAAGGAAATACTCATGACCTTGTTGCAGATTTTGTTTCTGTAACTGGTCACATGGTATGGCTGATATTTCTAACTTAACTTCTTTTATTGCCCGTTGTGTATTCCCTTTGTCTTCAGCAAACATTTCAGCTGGTTGCGGTTCTTTACTTGGACAGACCATTCAAACCTTCGTTTCTGAGGGGTTTGGGCCATTAGTAGTCCTCCCTGGATTGAATGGTTATCATTTTCCATTGACCTTAATCTCAAGTCATGGTAATACTGAAAGACACCCTAAGGGATCTCTTGTACTCCACATGCTCTCTTTCTTATCTTCATTGTTGAATAGTGGTCCAGTCTGCCCCTGGGGGTCAGGATCAAGCACCTCAGCCCAAACAGTAACTCCCTTCTTCACCTGTTGATTCATGAAGACCCAGAATGGCTAGATGGCAGGCTTAGCTTCCTGTTCAGTGGAGTCATTGTGTCTCCTGGTGGAAGCATCCCTCCCTCTGGAACAGATCTCTAGGCCAACAGAGTATAAAGATGTGGGGACAGGAAGCAAAAATGTTGCTAGCGAGTCAGTAAGGGTGATAGTGAGTGGTGCTGCTCCTGTTTATACCTCTTGATTCATGGGCCAGTGAATCCAGGCTACCAGATAGAAGCACCATGTGTTGGACACAGACCCAGAGCATATATGGACTCTGGAGAACCTTGGGTAGCTCAGCAAGGTAGTACTACCTAGTTGGTGCTGTGATTGCCATTCTTTTTTAAAAAATTATTTATTTATTTTTGAGAGACAGAGCGTGAGTGGGGGAGAGGTAGAGAGAAAGAGACAAACAGAATCAGAAGCAGGCTCCAGGATCTGAGCTATTGGCACAGACATGGGCCTCAAACTCATGGACAATGAATCATGACCTGAGCCAAAGCCAGACACTTAACGAACTGAGCCACCCAGGCGCCCCTGTGACTACCATTCTGTCCAGCCAGCTGCTTCAGGATGGTGAGGAACATTATAAGACCATTGAGCATGGGCCATTGCCGTACTTCTTTTTCCTGAGAGGTGAGTTTCTTAATCAGCAGTGATGTGGTGTGGAGTACTATAGCAGGGTGTTGCAGGGGGGTTTTGAAAAGACCACCAAACGCTGAACAGAAGCGAGGTACAATTTTATTTATGGCTGGGCCAAACCTGATCCCCTGATCTTAAGGAGAAAAGTGCAGAGAATGGCCAAGAACAAAGGCGGCAGTGAGATGATATGGACAGAATACGTCATTATTTAGTTAACCAGTTACAGCCCATAGCATTCCATGGGAGCCAATTACATTGTAATACAGACGCCGGCTTTGGCGGGAACCCACCACCTCAAGGTTCTTTATCCCTTTAAAATGACCAATCATAGTTAGACATCTAAGCTATCATGAGACAATGACTAAGCAATTTCTCACCAGTTAACTCTGTCTTTGCCATGTCTTAGTGAAGGAGTGGGGTTACTTAACAGAATCTAAGTTACCTGCTTAGAAAGTAGAAGAAGTTACAGAAGCAAGACAAGGTGGTTAGTACCTTCTGATAACTTTAACAGGGAGCTACATAGGCTTTTATCTCAATAGTTTAGCAGTTACCACGCATCTTTCTATGAATTAAATGGAGAAATGGGTAAGAGACAATAATATATGCTGGTAGTTTATGTCCTCACTTTAGTCAGGGTCACTTACCCACTTCCAAAGACACAGTTATAATGATTCTATTTTCTAGAAAGATGTGAGTGGAGAGAGCCTGTGGGTCTGAGTTTTGTGTGTGACTTGCAGTCAGTTGAGTTGGTGCATTAGTAAATGTTCATTGAATGAATGAATGAATGAATGAATGAATGAAATTTCATAAGCCATCAACATATCTTCTACAGGGATGGACCACAAGGAGGAAGTAAGATAAGAATGAGTATGTTATGTGAATTGTGCAAGGTAAGGTGGGGAGGAAAATTTCCCATTTAAATTCTCCTTCTTTTAGCTTCCCTGATGTTATTGTAATGGAGGAGATCTGACCTTGAGAGCTTGTTTGTAGGTTCTCATAGGGTTGCTCAGGTACTCATATACCCTTGACAGAAGAAGGGTCCTCCTCTATCAGGGAAGGTCGTCCTCTTCCCCCGAGCACACAGCTTCGCAGCTTCGGGAGGGACACACATGGAGTGGTGAGGGAGGAAGGGGACACCCGTCTAGCCAGCCAGATCAGCCGTATCAACCCTGACAATCAGTGGGGTGATGGATGTTGCAACCAGATCGCCCTCATATCTGGAGGAGCTCTGACCAAGGCAAGGCATGGGACATGAAGTGTCATTCTTAAAAGTGCAGTTAGGGAAAATCCCTCTGTTTAAATTGAAGGTGCGAACCTTCAACATTCTCTGAAGCTTCCTATAAAATCCACCATGAATCTCTTCAACAACCAGTTTTCAAACACAGTAACCTTGACTCCTCCAGGTATCCAGGTACTGAGCTCATGCAATGACATGCCTATGGGAATTTGCCCTGTTTTTGTTTCCTGTAACTTTGATGAAGAGCAAGGATCAGTATGGCTTCATCTTTTGTGAGTAATCATCCCAAGACATTAGGAAATGTTTTGAAAAGATTATATCCAGGCAGCCACCAAGAAGTATTTCATAAAAGTAAGCCTCATTAATCAGCACTGTTATATTGCAGAAGTCATTCAAGTTGACATTTGGCTTCACGCAAAATGCAAGTGAATAAGTGAGCAGTGTGAGCAAAAATGCAGGAAAGCTGTTGAAACTTCATGTAGAAAATGTTCACCTCTATAGCAATACATCAAAACAGTTACACATTATTCTTGTGCATTCAGCAAATCATTTTTTAAATGTTTTATTTTTGAGAGAGAGAGAGAGGGAGGGAGAGAGAGAAAACAAGCAAGCATGAGCAGGGGAGGGTCAAAGAGAGAGGGAGACACAGAATCTGAAGACAAGCTCCAGACTCTGAGCTAGGTGTTAGTGCAGAGCCCAACGTGGGGCTCAAACCCACGAACCATGAGATCATGACCAGAGCCGAAGTAGACACTTAGCCAACTTAGATTCTTAGTTTGGTTTTGCACATTGTTTACACTTGTGTCAGTTGTGGGTCCCCAGGAAAACAGGAGATACACTCAAGACTTTGCCTACTATTCGTTTTATTTATCAGAGAGAGAGACACACACAGAAAGGGAGAGACAGAAACATTGGAATCCTGTACCTCTGCCCTTTGAACGGACCCCAGACTCCCTGCCACGGGAGACCGGGATTTGCAAGACTGTTGGGATCCCCTTGCTTCCAATTTTATCTTCTCAAGCTGTGCTTCTGCTTGCTATTCCTGAAACATCTCATTACTGTCTTTGTGTTCAATAGGCATTTCCTACTGTGCCATTTTAATTCCTTTGTCATTTGTTTACTGTGTTTTTGAGTTTTTGTTTTACTGGTTGCCCTGAAAATTACACTTAACATCTTACCCTATCAGAACCCCCCATTCTGACTAATACAACTTAATCTCAGTAATAAACAACATCTTTGCCCCTATATGCCTTCATTCTCTTCCCCTCCCTCCTTTGTGTTATTATTGTCAAACAGAATACATCTTTATGGATTAAGAGACATTGACATAGACTTATAACTAGTGCTTGATGCAGTTTTCTTTTAAATCAGTCAGGAGAATAAAGGGACTTACAAACAAAAACACAGGAATACTGTGTTTTATCCTTACCTCTATCCCTGCCTTTACTTTATTTCTTTGTGCGGGTTCAGGTTACTGTCTTGTATAATTTAATTTCAATGTGAAGGACTCTGGCTAGTATGTCTTGCAGGGTCAGTTTGCTATAATGAATTCTTTCAGTTTTTTATTTATCTGAGAATATCTTAATTTCTTCTTCAACTTTTACAGGATAGTTTGGCCAAATATAGAATTCTTGATGGACCTTTTTTTTTTTTCTTTTAGCACTTTGAATGTGTCAACCTATTGGCTCTGGCCTGCCTGGTTACAAGATATTAGCTGATAAACTCGTTGAATCTCCCTTGAATGTAATGGGTCACTTCTCTCTTGCTGCTGTTGAGATTCTCTCTTTGTCTTTCAAAGTTTGATTATGCTGTGTGTTGGTGTAGCTCTTTCTCTGTTTACTCTATTCATCATGGCAGCTTTTCTTGAATAAATGCTCCTTGATTTGTTGCAATATTTTGGCTAATTTTTAAAATTTTTTATTTAATGTTTATTTTTGAGAGAGAAAGAGACAGAGTGCAAGCCAGGAAGAGGTAGCAGAGAAGGAGACACAGAATCCAAAGCAGGCTCCAGGCTCTGAGCTGTCAGCACAGAGCCCAATGCAGGGCTTGAACCCATGAACTGTGAGATCATGACCTGAGCTGAAGTCAGATGGTTAAATGACTGAGACACGCAGGAGTCCCTAATTTTTAAAATTCTGAAAAATACCGATTCTGGAACTTTTGTCAGTTTTCTCATACCTTTATGTAGAAGAAAATTTGGGGAGGTCCCATAGGTTTGTGAGCCCACTCTAGCTATGTAAATCAACATCTCAGAGGATTGGGGCAAAAAGCTGCATTTTTATAAGCAAGTGATTATAATCCCAAGTGAGTCTTACATACCTAAAATTTGAGGAGTCACCACTTCAAAATCATTGTTTTGTCACCACATTTAAAAAACCAGCCTTACAGAGCAGGCAAACCAGTGGAATTTACATAATACCAGAAATTGTAAGGACTTCAGAACCTGCAAGCAATGGTCATATCACTCTTTTCTTGCTTTCTCTAAGCACTTCTCCAAAGAGAATAGAAAATATCTCTAATCTTAGGGATCCCGTGTCCAAATAGTAGAAAACATCACAAGAGCCTAATGTCCTTGCTTTCCCTAGATGGATATGCACAATTTACACTGATTCTTAATAATATTTTAAGGAGTCAGTGATGTTGTGGTGGCAAAAGTTTATTTGGCCAAAACAAATACATATTTACAGTTCAATCTTTCTTAACTTAGCCTGAGAGAGTGTACAGGTAAACTTATTTTTCAAAAAGACTTATGTTAGGAACCTGCTTAGCCAGGTGGGTGTGAGAATTTGGGGAAACAAGGTGGAAGCTATTCAGGAAGGCAGGTTCTGCCTAAGGATCCTGGCCTGGCTCCTTCACTCAGCAGCTGTGTGGCTTTGGGCTAATTTCTTAATACCTCTAATACTCAGTCCCCTCGTGTGGAAAGTGAGCATAATAATGGCATTTATTCAAACGACTGCTGTGAAGATTAAATGCAATAATCCGAGAAAAACTGTTAGCATAATGCCTGGCATGACATAAATAGAAAACATGCAATACGGTCTGATTATTATTGTTTTTATTATGGTGACTGTTGTGTGTAGCAGCTGCCCTCAATCTGTGCTGCTCAATACAGTAGGATCTGGCCCCTTGTGGCTACTGAACACTAGAAAAGTGGCTACTCTGATTTGAGATGTGCTTTGAGTATAAAACTCATACTGAATTCTAAAGACTTAATACATTAATAAAGTAATAAAATATCTCATTAAATGTTTCTATAACCAGAAAAGGCCACCACACACACACAAAAGAAAATTATAGGTCAATATCCCTGATGAACACAGATGCAAAAATCCTCAACAAAATATTAGCAGACCAAATTCAACAACATATCAAGAGGATATGATCAAGTGGGATTCACTCCAGGTATGCAAGAATGCTGCAACGTATGAAAATCAATAAATGTGCTATACCACATTAACAGAATAAAGGCTTAAAAAACATGATCATCTCAATAGATGCAGAAAGTGCATTTTACAACATTCATCCTCTCTCATGATAAAAACTCTCAATAAACTAGAAATAGAAGGAAATTATCTCAACATTATAAAGCCCATGGCTAACATCATACTTAATGGTGAAAAACTGAAAGCTTGTCCTCTAAGATTAGGAATAAGACAAGGATGCTCACCCTTCCCACTTTTATGCAACATAGTGTTGCAAGGCCTACCCATAGAAATTAGGCAAGAAAAGGAAATTAAAAGCATCCAAACTGTCACTGTTTGCAGATGACATGATACTCTATATATACATATATATGTGTGTGTGTATATATATATACATATATGTGTGTGTGTGCATATATATATATAAAATGCTACAGACACCACCAAAACCCAGAACAAATTATTCAATAAAGTTGCAGGATATAAAATTAATATATAAAAAGATGTTGCATTTCTACACACAAATAATGAATTATTGGAAAGAGAAATCAAGTAAACAAGCCTGTTTACAGTTGTATCAAAAAAGAACAAAATACCTGGGAGTAAATTTAATCAAGGAGATGAAAGACCTGCACATTGAGAACTGTAAGACACTGAGGAAAGAAATTAAAGACACAATAAATGACAGATATACCATGTTCATGGATTGAAAGAATTAATATTGTTAAAATGTCCATACTGCCCAAAGCAATCTACAGATTCAGTGTAACCCCTATGAAAATTCCAATGACATTTTTCACAGAACTAGAGCAAGTAATTCTAAAATTTGTATGAAGCCACAAAAGACCCCAAGTAGCCAAAATAATCTTGAGAAAGAAGAATACAGCCAAAGATCCCTGATTTCAAACTATTCTATAGTAATCAAAACAGTATGGTATTGGCATAAAACCAGACACACAAATCAATGGAACAGAATAAAAAGCCCAGAGGGGCGTCTGTCTGGCTCAGTCAGAAGAGCATGCTGTGCCTGATCTCAGGGTTATGAGTTCAAGCCCCATGCTGGGTGTAGGGGTTAGTAAAAAAAATAAACTTTGAAAAAAAATAAAGAGCCTAGAAATAAACCTACAAATATTTGGTCAATTTATTTACAACAAAGAAAGCAAGAATACACAATGGGGAGAGGACAGTCTTTTCAATAAATGGTGTTGGGAAAACTGGTGGCAAAAGAATGGAACTGGGCCACTATCTCATATCATATACAAAAATCAGCTCAAAATGATCAAAGACTTGATTGTAAGAAGAAAAACCATAAAGCTCCTAGAAGCAAACATAGACAGTAAGATCCATGACTTTGGTTTTAGCAATGCTTTTTGGATCTGACTCCAAAGGCAAGCAAAACAAAAGCAGAAATAGACAAAAGGAATGACATCAAATTAAAAAGATCTGCACAGCAAAAGGAAGCCATCAACAAAATGAAAAGGTAACTTGCTCAATGGGAGAAGATATTTGCAAATCATATGTCTTATAAGAGATTAATATCCAAAACATGAACAACCTCTACACTCAATAACAAAACCCCAAACAATCCAATTAAAAAATGGCCTAAGAATCTATATAGACATTTTTCCAAAAAAGACATCCAGATGGCAAACAGGTATATGAAAAGACATGTCACTAATCATCAGGGAAATGCAAGTAAAAACCACAATGAGATATCACCTTCCACCTGCCAGAATGGTTATTTTCAAAACACACACAAGAAATAACAAGCGTTGGGGAGGATGTGGGGGAAAGGGAACCCTCACGCGCTGTTGTAAGAATGTAAATTAGCGCAGTCATGATGAAAACCAGTTGGAGTGCCCTTAAAAAATTAAAAATGGAAATACCAGGGGAACCTGGATGGCTCAGTCAGTTAAGCATCAGACTCTTGATTTCAGCTCAGGTCATGGTCTCACCGTTGATGAGTTTGAGCCCCACATCAGGCTCTGCACTGGTGATGCGGAGCCTGCATGGTATTCTCTCCCATCAGTCTCTGCCCCTACCCACTTGCACTCTCTTTAAATAAACTTTAAAAAATGTTTGAAAGAAAAATAGCATATGATCCAGCAATTCTATCATTGGGTATCTACCCAAAGAAAATGAAAACATTAATTCAAAAAATATATACACCCTATGTTCATTGCAGCATTTCTTAGGATAGCCAATATATGGAGACAACCTAAGTGCCCACCGATTAATGAATGTATAAAGATGTGGCAAATGTATATACTGGAGTCATACTGGGCCTTAGGAAAGAATGAAATCTTGCCGTTTGTGACAACATGGATGGACATTGAGAATGTTATGCTAAGTGAACTAAATAAGATAGACAAAGACAAATATTGCATCATTTCACCGATAGGTAAAACCTCAAAAACAAACAAACAAACAAGAGGAAATAAAACCCAGACTCATAAATACAGAGAAGAGATCAGTGGTTGCCTGGGCAGGGGGCTGTGAAATGTGTGAAGGGGATAAAGTACAAGTTTCTAGTTATAAAGTAAATAAGTCATGGGGATGTAATGTACAGCATGCAGAATATAGTCAATAATATTGTTTTAATGTTATAAGGTGACAGCTGGTAACTAGACATTGTGCTGATCATTTCTCAATGTATGCAAATGTCAAGTCATTAGTTTGTACACCTGGAACGAATACAATGTTGTATGTCAATTATACCTCAATTTAAAAAAAAAGGTTTCTACAGTGATTGTATACTGTTTTGATAATATTTAGTATATATCAGGGTGCCTGGATGGCTCAGTTGGTTAAGCATCCGACTTCAGCTCAGGTCATGATCTCATGGTTCATGGGTTCGAGCCCCGTATCGGGGTCTCTGCTGTCAGCGCAAAGCCTGCTTCAGATCCCCTTTCTCTTTCTACCCCTCCCCCACTCACACTCTCTCTTTTTCTCAAAAATAAACATTAAAAAATACATTTTTGATGTATTGGGTTAAATAAAATATTAGAATTAATTTTACCTGTTTCCTTTTATCTTTTTAATTGTGGCTACTAGGAAATTTAAATTTTCATAGGTAGTCTGTATTTGTGGCTTCCAAATAATTCTCTGTAAAACATACTTTGTTAGGCTTATGCTTAGCCAATTTATTGAATATCAACTCTAAGGCAGGCTGTGCAGAGAGGAATGTGCCAAGTACCGCAGGAGAACCCAGGGAGGAGAACTCTGCCCGAGCCATCAAGGGGGCCATCATGGAGGAGGTGGTCTCTGAGCTGGTGCTCACTCTCTCTGGAGATGAGCAGGAGGCTGTAGGGTGCTCCCTTGCGGTGAGTTTTGTTCCCTTCAAGACCTTGGCCCACATTTTAAAACCCGTGAGAACCTGAAGGTGGGAAGGCCCTGAGTGCACACGGCCTTCTATCCGCGGTTTTACTTACTCTGTGAGTAAAACACAGCTGTATGTGCCCACATCCCGCTTGTCCGCACCACACACACACTTCTATGTCCACACCACAAGTCATCTCAGGAAGAAACAGCTTTCTGCTTCCACGTTGGGAGTGGAGCTAACTTAAAAAAAGAAAAAAAGAAGCTTTCTGTAAGAGTTGCCATGGGAAAGCAACTGAGCGGCCACTTTGCTGTGGAGAGCTGCCAGCACTGACAACCCCCACTTGCAAACCTGGGATGACCCGAGCCATTTGGAAAGCACCAGCGGCCATTTTATTGCAGGCCAGGTAACAGATCCAGGCGCCACCAGGACTGACGACCCCCACTCTCAATCTGGACTGTCTCAAACTGGAATGCCTCACCATGGAATTCCAGCATCCCCCTCCCCACCGAAGCGAACAGCCAATTGAATCCTGCCACCGTCCAAAGAAGATCCTACGTGGCTATCAGCCCACCTAAGCTCAAACCCGGAACTTCTGCACCCATAAAAGACCTTGCTCTCCCATATCAGGCGCGACTTCCCTGACTCCTCGCTCCAGAGTCACGGAACCTCGCCCGGGAATCGCAGATCCCAATAAAGGCCTTCTTGGCTCCATAACGTGGTCTCTTTGTCCTCCCATCTCTGCTTCCATCTATTAAACCTTACACTTTCTATAGTCAAATACTACTCCTCCCATTTAGCAGTGAAGGGAGGAGAGGGGCACCCTGCGTGGTCCTTGGGTAAAGCAAGCTATGAAGGAGTCGTGACCATGGGTCAACAGTGGACCCAGCGGGGCAAGAGAATGATGCTCTCACAGCTGTACCCTGGGGTTCAAGTTGGTCCTAGCCTCGTCATTTGTGCTTCGATTGGACTCAGACGGCTACTGGCCTGGAAGTTTCCCCAGGGTTACCAATCAGTCACAGAGCAAATCCTCTCTTGAATCCCCAAATCCTAAACCCAGCCTCAGAAGTGATTTAGTCTGAAACATTCTAGATGTTCTTCCTAATCCAAATCATTCTTCCTAATCTCTTTTTCCCACCCCCAGCCTACTCCTGAACCTGACTGGCTCCTTGGGAACTCAGCTTTAGATGGGCTAACGTAGGGAAGAGGGGGTTAACTTGTTTTTTTTTTTTATTTTGGGATGTCTCAGAAACTTTAATATGAATGTTGAGGAAACTTTCAGAGGTCCCCCCACACCCAGAAGCAAAAGGGGCTGGGCCGTTTTATACTCTTATCCATTAGTCATTGACCATAAGCTGCCCCAGAGGGCAGGACATAACCTTGGAGATATTTCCAGGCAAGGCAGCCCTGACCAAGGATAAGAGAACAGCGTTGGCGTGAGCTGCTGGTTCAGCCCCTGGGGCGGGGGGAGAGGAGCACCCGGCCGGGTGGGGGATCCGGGCGGGGCCCCAACAGTCTGCTACAGTCACACTTTGGGGGAAAACCACCCCTGCCCCATCTATCACTTGTATCACAAAGAATCAGACGCGTCTTTGGAGTGCCTGCCGCTGTTCACCCCGCCTGTGCACGCAGTATCTTTATTATCTCTAAGAGGGAGATAAATGATCTTAGTGATAACTTATCAAGATAAAGGGGACATTTCATCTTGAAGTTGCAAGTCTGTGAAGGAAGGACAAAAGGTTCCCATCGGTGTGAACGGGTTTGAATGTGTATATAGACTAGAGGAAGTTTCCTAAGGAAATGGGCTTTTAACCAAGAAGTGGACAAAAACTCTCATGCCCCACTATCCATTTTAATTTTTTAAAATGTTTTTTTATTTATTTTTGAGAGACAGCTCGAGCAGGGGTGGGTCAGAGAGAGGGAGACACACACAGAATCCAAAGACAGGCTCCAGGCTCTGAGCTAGCTGTCAGCACAGAGCCCGACATAGGGCTTGAACTCACGAACCCTGAGATCATGACCTGAGCTGAAGTCAGACGCTTACCTACTGAGCTACCCAGGCGCCCCACCCACAACCCATTTTAGAACAACACAGAGTCTGAAAGAGATGGGAGCTCTGAGCCTTATCCTCAGGGTGGCCCCATTTCTGGAAACATAGCAGGTAGTACTATTTGGAGCTCCCGGGGTCATATGTTGGGCGTGGTGTGGCCCCAGCTTTTGCGAGGGCATAACGATGCCCAGTCCCCTGTTGGGGCGGCGGGATCCAGATCAAGGAGGAGCTCCCAGGTTCTAATATTTGGCCCTTGTCCTACTGTCCTCAAGGACAGCAGCAAACAATGGCCATTGTCCTCTTTTTCTCTACTTCACCTAAACAAGTCCCGTCCCCCCCCCCCCCCCCCCCCACCGCAATGCCCCCAAGGTGAGTTGGCTTTCCAGGCAATCCTGATGCCTGAGCTATTTCAGAGTGCCAAAGAGGTTTGGGCCTTTGTACCTTCGACTTTATGAGCTTTTGCTTATTGGCATGTGGAGTCTTTTGCAGAATCTGAGGAGGCTGCTGTTGGGCTTCAACATACTCATTTCTAGGAGAAATTTGGGGAGCAAAAGTGGGGGATTTCCTGCCCACCACCTGACCATAGGAATTGGAGTTGGAGCAGATGCTGACTGTCCTGAGGATTTGTTTCTGACAATGCTGAGAAACTCAAATGCTCCTGAGAAACTCAAATGCTCCAAGAAGCATTTTATTGTGAATTTGTTAACTTGGGTACCTGACCAAAGAAAATTAATAAAAGGGAAAAATGCCTGTATGAGGGAGAATAGAGAGGCTAAGGGAATCATTAGACCCTGATGTAAATATGAGCCCAAGTGGGGAGAGGGAGATGGATGGAAGAATTCTAGGCTGCTATGCATCCAATGAAGGTTTAGCCAAGCCACTGGGAAGTGCTTGAGCCAAAGTTGGCTGTCAGAGGAGTCCTGTGTCTCCTAGGAACAGGGCTGCCCTAGTATTCATGCCATGCATGGAGCACAGCAGGCATGACCTCAGGACACTCAGTGAGGGATTTCAGGGCGCCACAGCTCGGACCCTTGTGGCTGTGGTGGCTGGCACCTGAGTCTGGGCTACCTGCCTTCTCGGCTTACTTTGCCCCTGGTTCTTCATGGACTCAGGTCCAGGTGTACCGTTTCCATCCTACGAAGGGCTGCCCTGGCCTGTCCGACCTTTGACTTGGTAGGTCCAGTCTACTGTCTCTCCTCCTCCAGCTTACCCTCTGTGCTCTGCCTCACGGTGCTGGGCTGAGACTCCGATAGCCACATCTCTGCTCTGCCAGCTGGCTCCACACTGAGCTCTGGAAATAATGGTGCCAAAAGGAAAGGAAAGGTGGGGTCAGGGGAGGAGGGAGCTGCTCCATCCGGTTCACTCTCTCTTCCTACCAGCCTCCCCACAGCAAGCGTGCTCTGCCCTGCCAGGCACTTTCTGCACTTCCCAAACCAACTTCATCAACTCCTTCAAGACAACAGCCAAGCAGTGCCCACTCCTTGGCAACTGGGGGTCCAGCTCTGGAGGGTGTGTCCCTTAGCCTTCCGAAGTACCACATTAACCTGGTCGGGACTTCTCCCCAGAGGTCTAAGCTGTAGCACCCTGGACTCCTTCCTATAATCCTCTGAATTCCAATGGACCCAACATCCCCCCATTGTTATCCCAGCCCTTGGGGTGGGAGATGCTTCCTAAAGTTACAAGGTCTGTTACATCAGCATCCCTTTTTTGCCTGTATGATGCTCCAGTACCTGCTGAATTCTGCATAGTGAATTCTCTCTGTTAAGATAACCATTGTGGTTGCCCTTTTCCTGGATGGACCCTGACTATCTTGCTAAAGATTGAAACACTTCTCAGAGTTCAGACCAAATGAGATAGAGTGGGGCAAAGATCAAAAGCAAACAAAGGAGGAAACAGTTCGGTGGCTCCCAGAGGCAGGAGAGGGGGGAGTGTGTGAAAATGAGTAAAGGTGGTCAAAAGTACAAATTTCCAGTTACAAGGTTGACAAAAAGTCTCGAGGCTGTGATGCAAAGCATGGCGACCATAGGTGACATACTGTACTGTGGATTTGAAATCTGCTAAGAGAACAGATCTTAAAGGCTCTTATCACAAGGGGGAAATTATTAATAATTATTATTAATTTATATTATTAATGTTAATTTCTTTAACAAGGAGCCCTGCGTTTTTATTTTGCAGTGGGTGCCACAAATTATGGCAAGCACAGAAATGGGTGAAGGATCCCTGATGGGGGTCATGTTCATATTCTGGTCCCCCGGGTGGTTCTGGGAATTACTTCTAGTTTATTTGTTCTGTTTCATTTTATTTGTTTTAATTTTCTTCTTTTTATTTGCAGTAGTTGACACAGAACGGTACATTAGTTTTTAGTGAACAACATAGTAATTTGACAAGTTACAACACACTGTGGTCACCACGAATGTACCTGCCACCTGTCCCATTAAATCGCTATTACAGTATCATTGACTGTACTCCTTGTGGTCTGCCTCTTTATGCCTGAGACTTCCTCATTCTGCCCCAAGGCCTGTATCTCCCTCTCCCCTTCACCCATTTTACTTACCCCACCACTCCCTCCCCTCTGGCATCTGGCAGCCATCAGCTGGTTCTCTGCATTTATGGATCTGATTCTGCTTTTGTTTGTTTGTTCACGTGTGGTCTATTTTTAAATTGTACTTATGAGGGGAATCATATGGTATTTGTTTTCCTCAGTCTGACTTATTTCACTTAGCACAATATCCTCTAGGTGCATTCCTGCTGTCTGGGATTCGGTTTTCAGAGGGAATGGCGCTGACCTCCTCGCGCGCCCCTCCTGGGCAGGTCAGCCCGCGCTGACAAGGGCAGATGCGAGGCCTCGCCTAGGCGAGTGCGCCACCTAGTGGTGAGCAGAGGCAAAGGCGTCTAGCAAACCATATGTCTGCACCCGGCCCCCAGGAGGTCCCGCGCCCACACTAGGCTGGACATCCGCTGCCAGATGGTGATGACCCCTGACACACACTCCCACACACATCCGCAGGGCCCCGGGTTTAAATGTTTGTTCTCCTCTGCACGTCCTTCTAGGTTTCAGCGTGGGAGGCTTTATAGATGATGCTCTGTGGGCTTGGGCAAGTGGAGACGGGGCAGAGGGACGGGGCGGCAGGGGAGGATCTCCCCAGAGAGGGATACATCCCAAGGTCATGAGTCAGAGAGAGGGTTACATTCCCATCCAGTCCTCCAAACACAACTTTCTAACCTGGTGTGTGTTCACAAAGCCTTTCTGCCCAGAAAGCTTTTAGGGTGCTGGGGACAGGCCCATGGCATATACAGTGGGTGGGAACACTTGCCAGGGGCATATGCAGGGGGTGGGGACCCTCACCAGGGGCATGGACAGTGGCCTTCCTTGCTTTCGGAACTCTATAAACACAGTCATTACCACCCCGATGAATTTTGCCATCCCATTGTTATAACTATGCAGTAATTTTCTTTAATAGACTCAATTTTTTACTGAAATAAATTTATATAAAAAGAAAACTATACACCACTATCATGGATGGAAAGCCCAATATCTCTTGCCAAAAATATAAAGTAGCTGTAGAGATAAACAGCAGGGGCCCCCGGGTGGCTCAGTCCATTGAGCTCAGGTCATGATCTCATGGTTCAAGGGGTCGAGCCCCACAGAGGGGCTTTGCACTGACAGGGCAAGACCTTTTTTTGATTCTGTGTCTCCCTCTCTCTCTGTTCCTCCCCTGCTCACAGGCTTTCTGTCAAAAATAAATATGCATTAAAATTTTTTAAGATAAACAGAACAAAAACAAAAGTATTACATTATTGTTAATAAATCTAGCTAGGTTTTGGTAGGCTTCCAAAGACTAATCTTCAGCAAGTTATTAAAGATTTAGTGGCGTCAAATAGAGGCTTTCTCTCTCTTTTCTTTTTTTAAGTAGCCTTCATGCCCAACGTGGAGCCCAACACAGGGCCTGAACCCACAACTCTGAGATCAAGATCTGAGCTGAGATCCAGTTGGACACTTAACCAACTGAGCCACCCAGGTGCCTCCAGAGGCTTTCTCTTTGACGAAGGGAAAATTGACAAAGAAATGGCTTTCTTACTATGCCACTCACTGTTATTGTGGTGAAATCATCTCACCTTTTGGGGAATACAGGGAGCAAAGCAGAGCAGCTGGTGGCATCTCCACATTCAGAAGTAGCACCTTGAGGGACTGGCCAAAGAGACCAGGTCCTGGGTTAGGTGCCCTGAGAGCTAGAGGGATGGGTTATTTATGGGCTCTATCGATGGGAATTTTGGAGGGCTTCTCCTTTTCACCAAGTAAACCTACAAGTCCATTTCCTGGGCTGAAGCTTAGAAACCACTTGGTATGTTCCCTGGCTGTGGGGTTGGACTCAGGGAAGCTACAAAGATGGGTATGGTAGCAGACAGGAGAGAACTTTCTAGGCCTCCTTCCCACAGTTCATTGTGCAGATCGTGTCCTTCCACAGGTCCCTGCCCTACAGTTTGTGCCAGGATTTAGCTCTATAGACTACTCCATTCAAGACTTGCCCACCAGATTTCCAAAGAGAAAGAATTTCAACATGGATCTGGTAGAACTTAGGGTGAACTAAGGTACCGAACGAGAATGGATGTGTGTGGGTGTGGGTGTGGGTTGAAAACTGCAGAACTCTGGCCCCATCAGGACTCCATCTAACTTCTGGAATGGCTTTCAGCAGTTTAAGGCCATGTGCCTAGGATGACCTCCCTAACTCCGCTCTATGAAATACCTGCCTACGAAAGCTCAAGTCTGCCAGAAAATTTTACAGTGTGTTCCAAGCTTACAGTCTGTTTATTTAGAATAGTGAATCCTTCCTCTGTTTCTTTTGAGATGTATATGTATCTCCTACAAGTCAGGAGTGTCTTTCTCAAAGACCTGAAAGCCATTCCTCTGCCTCCAGGTCTCTGTGGGAAGATGGGGTCCTAACTTCAATAGTTGCCAGCTAACAGACACAGCTAGCCTAATCATATGTACACTGACCAACCACTTGTAATTTTCACTAGAGCCTCACTCTCTTCCCCTCCTTGTTCCTTTCTCCCTTTAAAAGATCTGGTCATGATGGGGTGCCTGGGGGGCTCAGTCAGGTAGCTTTCAACTCTTGGCTCAGGTCATGATCTCACAGTTTATGGGATCAAGCCCCATGTCAGGCTCTGTGCTGACAGGATAGAGATTGACATTCTCTCTCTTTCTGTCTCTCTGACTCTCCCCTGCTCTCAATCTCTCCGTCTCTCAAAGTGAATAAATAAACTTAAAAAAATAATAAAATATCTGGTCATGTCTGCACAAGTCAAAATGGGGCTCAGTCATTTCCCCTACCATCAATAGTTATGGAATAAATTCTGTTTTTACTGCTTTAATTAATATCTTGCATTATCTTTAATACTGTGTATACCTGTGTAGGCAGATGTTTATGCCTGCATCTGCACAGCTGGTTACAACTAAGGGGGGTCAGGCTAAGGGTTCAATCCACTTAGCTTAGATCTGCCCTTCTATTGATTGTGCTTGATTACCTAAGCTGTGTCCCTACTCTGTGCTACAAATTTTGGGTAGAGTATGTGGACAGATCTCCCGAAAGCTATTTGGACCTCTAGAAATACATCCTCAAATCTATGTTTTCTGGTAGTCCATCAGAAGTTTCTCTTTGTAGGCACGGAAATGTATTTTCTGTATCTAAATCCACTTAATAACATTCCTAGAGCTACTACTGGGTCAGTCACTGGTAAGTGCTACCAAAGTCACAGACTTTCTGGATAGTTGAGGGTTTGTCTCTGATTAAAGTTACCATCGTGTGTGTGTGTGTGTGTGTGTGTGTGTGTGTGTGTGTATAAACATAGTGTTACTTGTGATTATTTAAATCTGTGTAATACCTGCTGATAAGCTTGGGACTGCACCCAACCAATAGCATCTCCAGCAGCCAGCTATACAGATCTGCCCAGCTGGGTGGCCTGTTATCAATAGTACCATCAGGAACATGACCCTTCCTTTTGGTTCCAAGCTCTACTGATACTTGGGGCCTTGCCTCAGACTTCATTGAGAACATAGCAGTGTTAGACATGACTCTGTATCCACGCTATCGAAATCATCTTGCATTCCAGACTCTCTCTGCCATGTATGAACCATCCTTACTCCTATTGCAGGCCATCTCTCTCCTTTGTATCATAGAGAGAGAGAGAGATATAGATATATATATTGATATATATACGTACATATATATGTATGATTGTATCATGTGATTGTAAAATAATATGTATATGATTGAACTTATATAGAAATGAAATGTACATGACAATGACAGTCCAAAGGAGCTAGATAGGAGCAAAGCTGTCCTGGAGAAAGGAAATGATACTGGACAGTAATTGGAATCCACAGGAACAAATGAAGAGAATGAGAAATGGTAAAAAAAAAAAAAAAAAAAAAAAACGGGGCGCCTGGGTGGCTCAGTCAGTTGAGCGGCTGGCTTCAGCTCAGGTTGATGGTTTGTGGGTTTGAGCCCCAAGTCGGGCTCTGTGCTGACGGCTCAGAGCCTAGAGCCTGTCTTTGGATTCTGTGTCTCCCTCTCTCTCTGAACCTCCCCTACTCACGCTGTCTCTCTTTAAAATAAATAAAACATTAAAAAAATTTTTAATGGCTTAAAAAAAAGCTCTATAAATACTATAGCTCTATAAACATACTTTCTTTTGTCAGCTTCTTCAGTAGACAAAATTATATAAAGTAGTAATTACAACAATGTATTGTAGGGGTTATGTAGGGGTTACATCTCTGTACGTAACACATACAGAGATAATATATATAATAATAGCACTAAAAATAAGAAAGTGGAATAGAACTATATAAGATTAATATTCTTACATATCCCTGGAATTAAGTTAATATAAATCTGAAGTAGACTCTCCTAAGTTAAGATGTATATGTAAGCCCTTGACCAGCCACTGAAAAAGAACACAAAGAAATCTGGTGGGAAAAAAAATCATTAAAGGAAATAAAATGTTACACTAAAACATATTCACTTAATGCAAAATAAAGTAGTAAAGGAGAAATAGAGGAACAAAACAGCCACGAAACATATAGAAAGCAAAAAGTAAAGTGTCATTTAATTCCAACTACATAAAAAATAACATTATATGTGAATGGATTAAACAATTCAATGAACAGGCAGATATTGTCAAACTGGATATTTCAAATTTGTTTATGTTTATTTAGTTTTGAGAGAGAGACACACACACAGAGCACAAGTGCGGGGGGAAGCAGAGACAGAGAGAGACACACAGAACATGAAACAGGCTCCAGGTTCTGAGCTGTCAGCACAGAGCCCAACAGAGAGCTCAAAGACAGGAACCAGGAATGGCGAGATCATAACGTGAGCCAAAGTCAGACATTTAACTGACTGAGCCACCCAGGCAGCACTTGGGCTGGATATTTTAAAAACCAGAAGATTCAACTATATTCTGTCCACAAGAGACATTTTTTTCCCAAATGTTTATTTACTTTAAGACAGAGAAAGCAAAAGTGAGAGTGGAGGAGGGACAGGGAAGGAGGGAGAGAAAGAATCCCAAGCAGACTCCATGCCGTCAGTGCAGAGCCCAATGTGGGGCTCTATCTCACCACCATGAGATCATGACCTGAGCTGAAATCAAGAGTCAGGGACTTAACCAAATGCCCAAATAACAAAAGAAAAAAGAAATAAATTGGATATCATAAACATAAAAAAAAACTTTTGTGCTTCACAGGACATCATTAAGGAAGTGAAATGACAACTCACAGAATAAAATTAAAAATTTGCAATTATAGGGGCACCTGGGTGGCTCAGTTGGTTAAGCAGCCGACTTCAGCTCAGGTCATGATCTCACAGTATGTGGGTTCGAGCCCTGTATCAGGCTCTGTGCTGACAGCTCAGAACCTGGAGCCTGCTTCAGATTCTGTGTCTCCCTCTCTCTCTGCTCCTGCCCTCTGCCCACACTCTGTCTCTCTCTCTCAAAAATAAATAAATATTAAAGGAATTTTTTTAATTTGCAATTATATATCTAATAAAGAACTTGCATCTAGAATATATAAAGAACAGTTACAACTCAATAATAAAAAGACAAATAGCCCAATTTCAAAATGGGCAAAGGATCTGAATAGACATTTCTCCAAAGAAAACAAATGGCCAATAAGCATATGAAAAGATGCTCAACATCATCAGCCATCAGGGAAGTAAGGATGAAAACTGCAATGAGATACCACCTCACACCACTAGGATGGTAACAACAGCCAATAACAGATGGTGAGGATGTAAAGAAATTGGAACCCTCATACCCTTCTGGTGAAAATGGAAAATTGTGTATCCAATTTGGAAAACTGTCTGACATTTCCTCAAACTGTTAAATATTGAGTTGACACAGTTCTACCCCTAAGGAAATAAAAATGTATATCTACAAAAAACTTGTGAGGGGCGCCTGGGTGGCTCAGTTGGTTGAGCGGATGACTTCGGCTCAGGTCATGATCTGGTGGTTTATGGGTTCAAGCCCCCCGTTGGGCTCTGTGCTGACAGCTCAGAGCCTGGAGCCTACTTCAAATTCTATGTCTCCCTCTCTCTCTACCCCTCCCCCTCTCATGCTCTCTCTCTCTCTCTCTCTCTCTCTCTCAAAAGTAAATAAAGCATTAAAAATTAAAAAAACAACTTGTAATGAATGTTCATAGCAACATTACTCATAATAGCCCAAAAGGGGAAACAATTTAAAGATTCATCAAGTAATGTGTGGATTAATAATGTGTTATCCATACAATGGATTATTACTCATTAATAAAAATAAGTTAAATACTAATTTGTGCTACAACTCAGATGGACCTTGAAAATCTGCTGAGGGAAGGAAACCAGACACCAAAGGTCACATATTTTACCATTCCATTTATAGGAAGCGGAAATAGAATTGGCAGATCTATCGAGGTAAAAAGTAAAGTAATCATTTCTTAGGCCTGGTTAGGGGAGGGTAATGAGAAGAACAGAAATTTACTTCTAAAGGATATTGGGTTTCTTTTCAGGATGATGAAAATGTTCTAAAATTGATTGTAGTGTTGATTGCAAAACTTGGTGAATACTCTGAAAACCTTTGAATTATTCACTTTAAATGGACTAACTATACGATGTGTGGATTAGGTCTCAAGAAAGTTATTTAAAATACATATTTGAATATATCTATTTGCTTTTTTGTTTTTTATTTCTAGAATCTGGTTTAGCGTCTATTTATTTTTTATCCCCATTATAATGCTGCCTCAACTACTGGACCTTTATAATAAGTCTTGAAATCAGGTAGTATAAGTCCCCCAAATTGTTCTTTTTCTAATTTATTTTGCCTAGTCTAGGTCCTTTGGGTTTCCACTGAATTTTAGAACCTGTTTGTGAATTTCTATAAAAATAGTCTGCTGGATTTTTAGTAGAATTGCATTAAATTTATAGATCAATTTAGGGAGAACTGGCATCTTAACAATACTAAGCCCTCCGATTCTTGAACATAGTGTGTCTTCTTTTATTTAGTTCTTCATTAATTTCTCTCACAACGTTTTGTAGTTCTCCTGATGCAGGTTTCACACATCTTTTGTCAGATGTATTCCTAATTACTTCATGTTTTTAAATGCCTTGTAAACAGTATTGCTTTTTAATTTCAACCTATTTGTTATTAGCATATGGAAATATAATTGATTTCTGTACATTGACCTTATACCCAGTAACCTTAACTCACATAATACTTCTAGTTGCTTTTTTTTTTTTTTTTTTTGTAGATTCCATTGGATTTTGTTCATCATGTAATCTCTCGAGGACAATCTGACTTCCTCTCCAATCTGGAGACCTTTCATTTCCTTTTGTTGTCGGCTGCCCTGGTTATAACCTTTAGTAGAATGTTGAATAAAAGTGGTAACAGTGGAATCCTTGCATTCCTACAGACATTAGGAGAAAGTGTTCAACTTTTGCTTTTAAGTTTTATGTTAGTCGTAGGATTTTCAAAGATGCCTGTTAGGAGATTGAGGAGGTTGCCTTCTAGTCTTCCTTTGAAGAAGGGATATGATGGGAAGGTAGAGATGGCTATCAGTCAACAGAGGAATTGGCAAGCAGCATGTAGTACACACAGGGAGTACGATCCAGCCTTAAGGAAGGAAGTTCTGACCCAGGCTACAACGTGGATGAAACTTGAGGATGTTATACTAAAGCAAAATAAGCCGGTCATAAAGAGACAACTGCTGTGTGGTTCCACTTACGTGAGGTGCGTAGAGTAGTCAAAATCACAGAAAGTGTAATGGTGGTTGTCTGGGGCTAGGGCTGGGAAGGAATGGGGAGTTATTTTTTACCTGGTATATAGAGCTTCAGTTTTGCAAGAAAAAAAGAGGCATGAAGACGGATGGTGACAATGGTTGCACAACATTGTGAGTGTATTTAAAACTACTAAACTGTATACTTCAAAGTGGTTAAGATGAGGGGGCACTGGGTGGCTCACTTGGTGGAGCATCTGCCTTTGGCCCAGGTGGTGATCTCCTGGTTTATGAGTTCAAACCCAACATCCAGCTCGCCGCTGCTGCTGTAAGCACAGAGCCCCCTTGGGGTCCCCTGTCCTCCTCTCTCACTGCCCCTCCCCTGCTGGCGCTCGCTATTTCAAAAACAAGTAAACATTTAAAAATGGGGGAAGATTGTTCAGCCTGAAAAATGACTCAGGTGCCCATACATGTTACGACATGGATGAACCTTGAGAAAATGATGCTTAAGTAAAAGTAAGCACACAAAAGGTTGTATGTTGTATGATTCCATTTATATTAAATACAAGAACAGGCCAGTCCACAGGGAGGGCAAATTACTGGGTAGCCAGGGCCTAGGGGGGGGGGGGGGGCAGAAGGAAATGGGGCGGTGACTGCTAACAGGCACGGACTTTCCTCTTGGAAAATGTTTCAGTAGAGGTGATGGTTATACAATGGTGTGAACTAAACGCCACTGAATTGCACATGTTAAAATACTAAAAATGATACACTTTATGTTATGTGAACTCTAATTCATTTTTTTTTTAAAAAGAAAGAAATCAGTGCTTAAGAAACTTGCTAACGTCACTGGGGCCAATATCAGGACCAAAGTAGACTTGGGGCTTCTGGGTCACAAATCAATGCTTCCACCTCTGGTAACCACAAATCTGATCTTTTTTTCCTCTAGGTTTGGGCTGTTTTCTGGATTTTATAGGTAAGTGAGATCATACACCTTAAACTCACACAGAACTGCGTATTAATTATACCTCAGTAAAACTAAAACAAAGCAAACAAACACCCAAACTCAGTGCCTCATCTAACACAGCGCTGCCTTTTAGCAAACCAAATAATCAGCCAACGAAAAACCTCGGGTTTGTCCCACAGTGAATGAGGCACATATTCAGTGACACGTGGGATAAAAAGATATCCTAATATCAGCAAAATGTTTAGGATTCAGATGAGTGCTTAAAATGGGTATGTGTCTGGATGTTTTCTGTGTGTGCACGCATGCTAGAGGCAAATGTGTGTTTATATTTACTGGTATAATTGTTAGAAGGTATTTGCTGATTTTTCCTGTGTGCTGAGAGCTGGAGATTCAAACTAACATACGAAACATTCCCTGGCCTCAAGCCCGGCTAGTTAGTTAGGGACCCGTCTAGTTAGGGACCAGTCTAGTTAGGGACCAGTCTAGTTAGTTAGGGACCCGTCTACTTAGGGACTCGTCTAGTTAGGGACCTGTCTTGTTAGGGACCTGTCTTGTTAGGGACCCGTCTAGTTAGGGACTGGGCAGCAGTACAGGACACCGTATGCTGAGAAGGCTCTGTGGACAGGTGGCCCTTGAACCTCGGGGTCAGACCAGCCAGGTGGAGAGACAGAAGGATCTCTGCATCTGAAGGAGCAGGAGGGGAGTTAGAGGAGGGACTTGGGGCTTGCTTCCCAAGTTGAATTTGTATCTTGTTGTTCTTGCAAGAGGAAACCTCTGGCGATGTCTGACCAGAGCGACACCAGGCACTGAGTGAAATGTCTGTTCTTCGTGGTGCTGAAGGCGGACGAAGGGGTGGAGCTCGGTGGAGGAGAGACTGTCGGGAGTCTCAGCGTGAGGGCAGCATCTGAGCTAGTGAAGTTCAGTTTCAGCAGATATTTACTGAGCACCTCCAGTGTCCGCAGCTCTGTTCAGAGCAAAGCAACAACCACATAGGCAAGATGGGCCCTTGAGTTGCTCAAGTCCGGTGGTGATGGAAGAACGAACGTTTAACCTTAAAGTGAAGGAGAACCTGGCTCCTCGCTGTACTTCTCAGCAGTGGGATCATTTTTCTCATCTACCAAAGAATAAGATTGAGCCATAGTCCTTCTCTTGGGCCATTTTTAACTTTAACATTTCTTTTCTTTTTAAAAAAAAATTTTAATGTTTATTCATTTAAGAAATTTTAATGTTTATTTTTGAAAGAGAGACATACACAGAGTATCAGTGGGGTCAGAGAGAGAGGGAGACACAGAATCCAAAGCAGGCTCCAGGCTCTGAGCTGTCAGCACAGAGCCCGATGCAGGGCTCAAACTCACAAACCATGAGATCATGGCCGGAGCTGAAGTCAGAGGCTTGACTGAGCCCCCCAGGCGCCCCTTAACTTTAGCATTTCTAAAATGAAAAGGAAATGAGAGGTGCCTGGCTGGCTCAGTTGGAGCAGTAAGCGACTCTTGATCTCGGGGTCATGAGTTCAAGCCCCACGTTGGATGTAGAGATCACTTAAATAAAATAAATAAACATTAAAAAATAAAAGGAAAAATAGGAGATGCCTTTTAAAGGAGGAGGCTGTGGCATTGATGTTGGGTGACTTTAACGTTTTAAACGTTGGGGCTAGGTGAATGGTAATATCATGTGCCTGGGTGGCTCAGTTGGTTAATCATCCGACTTCAGCTCAGATTATGGTCTCATGGTTCATGGGTTTGAGCCCAGCATCGGGCTCCGTGCAAACAGCTCGGAGCCTGGAGCCTGCTTAGGATTTTGTGTGTCCCTCTCTCTTTGTTCTCCCCCCACCCTCTCTCTGTCAAAAATAAATAAAAACATTTTAAAAACTTTTTAAACAAATAAGACATTCTGGAAGGGGCTACTGACCTAAGGGAAAGCTGAATTCAACTTTTCCCTTGCAATAATTTTTTAAGCTTCCCAATCTTTAAAAGACCAAAGCTATTAGTCGAAAACATTTTAAAAACACACTATTCCCTGATTACAAGAGAGAAACCTAAACATATGATTATGGAAAAAGTAAAAGTTAAAAAAAAAAAGCATGAACAAACATATACTAGGCTTGTACTTGCCAAAATATGTATACAGCTGGTAGAGGGATATTAAATAGACAGAAAAGCAGAAATCATTGAGATGAACAGGTTTACTCTGTAATGATAGAAAGTTAAATTCACAGGGAAGGTATCACAATTTTGCATTTTTTTTGCAACTAGTAATATGGCCTCAAAATATATTAAACAAATATTTATAGGACCACAGGAGACACAGACAACCCTGGATGATGGTGGAAGATTTTGCCAATTTCCCTTGATGAGCTATAGCCCAGGGGCACCTGCGTGGCTCAGTCAGCCTGTGTCCATGAGTCTTAATTTCTGCTCAGGTCATGATCTCAGAGTTGTGAGATCGAGTTCCGAATCAGCCTCTATGCTAGGCGTAGAGCCTGCTTGAAATTCTCTCTCTTCTTTTCTCTCTGCCCCTCCCCACCTCTCAAAAAAAAAAAATCTTGAGATACAGCCTAAATGTGTATATTAGAACAGAAGCTGAAAATCGATCATTTAAGTATACATCTCAAGAACTTAGAAAAAGAACACCAAAGCAAACACAAAACAGTAGAAAAGAAATGTATAAAAATAAAATCAGCAATCAATGAAATGAAAAACAAAGGTATGATCTATAAAATCAAGAAAGCCAAAAACAGGGGCGCCTGGGTGGTCAGTTGAGCATCCAACTTGGGCTCAGGTCATGGTCTCATGGTTTGTGAGTTCGGGCCCCATGTCAGGCTCTGAGAACCCAGAGCCTGCTTCTGGTTCTGTCTCTCCCCTGCTCGAGCTGTGTCTCCCTCTCTCCCCTCCTCTCTCTCTCAAAAGTAAACATTAAAAAAAATTTTTTAATAAAAAAAAAAAGAAAGCCAAAAACTTGGTGCTATAAACCACTGGCAATCCTGATCAATAAAAGAGAAGAAGGCCAAGTTACCAATATTGGAAATAATAATAGCAGATTGTTATAATAGCATAATATATTTATAATATTGGCTATTATATATTATATATTGTTACATATAGCTGTATATTATATATTAGCTAGTTTATATGTATTATATATTTCAGATGTAGCAATATATTTTATGTATAGCTATATTAGCTGTTATTTATATAATATATAAAGTAGCAAATATATATATATATATAATGGCATAAAAAACATGAAATTCCTGGAAAATCTATTTTAAAAATTTTATTTTAGAAAGAGAGAAAGTGTGAGCTGGAGAGAGAGAGAGAGAGAGAGAGAGAGAGAGATTCTTAAGTAGGCTCAATCCCATGACCATGGGGTCATGATCTGAGCTGAAATCAAGAGTCGGATGCTCAACTGGATATAAACTCTACTAGGTTTATATCCAGGTGGCCCTGAATATAAACCTAGTAGAAGATACAGAGGCCTCTGCATGGAAAACTGCGGAAAACCCTGAGGTGAGTTAAAGAGGCCTCATGTGATTGCAAGGATACGCCACACCGACAGAGGAGAAGACCCAATGATGTAAAATTGTCTATTCTCCGGGATGTATAGAGTTGATGCAACTCCAACCAAAATCCCATCACCGGGGTTTGCTATTTTTTGTTTGTTTTTTGCCTGGTCATTGTTGCTGTTGTTGTTGTTTTTAAGCAGGCTTCACGTTCAGGTTCAACATGGAGCCCACACGGGGTTTGCACTCACAATCCTAAAATCAAGTCCTGAGCTGAGATCAAGAGTCAGATGCTTAACCAGCTGAGCCACCAAGGAGCCCCACCCATCAGCTTTTTAAGGTGAAAATGAACCAGCTAATTCTAAAACGTACATGGAAACTAAAAGGGCCATGAACAGCCAAGTTAATCTTGAATAACGAAGTTGAATGATTCATCATACCGGATTTTACGATGTATTAAAAGTATGTAGTACTTAAGTAGTACAGTATTGGGTCAAGAATAGACAAAATATATTAATGGCACAGATTTGAGACCCAAGAAACTGATACCACAGAGAAGTGGAGAAAAGGCTGTTTTTTTCAATAACCATTGCTGGACAAATTGCATGTCCATATGGAAAAACATGAATCTTGACCCCATACTTTACAGCATCCTCAAAAATCAATTTCAATTTGACTGTAGATCTAAATATGAAGGGTAGAGCAACAAAGCTTCTAGAAGATAATATAGAATTTATTATTTGGAGGCAGGCAAATATTTTTAAGGAAGACACTAGAAGCTCCAATAATAAAATTAAAGTCAATCTACTTTGTAATAAAATAAAACTCATGTTCTTCAAAAGACACCATTAAGAAAAAAAACAGAGGTAAGGCACTCTTGGTAAAAACTATTTGCAATACACATAGCTGACAAAGAACTCCTCTTTAGAATAAAAGAGACTCATGTAATTAATTTTTTAAAGACATAAAATTTGGGGGCACCTGGGTTGCTCAGTCGATTAAGAGTCTGACTCTGGATTTCGGCTCAGGTCATGATCTCACAGTTCATGAGTTCGAGCCCACAGCGGGCTCTGCAATGGCAATACGGGCCTGCTTATGATTCTCTCCCTCTCTCTCTCCCTGCCCCTCCCCTTCTCTCTCTCTCTCTCAAAATAAATAAATAAACTGGAAAAAAAAAAAGACACAGAATTCAGTAGGAAAATGGACTACAGGAGAACCAATAATTTAAGTACTCAATCTCAAATACAAATTTAAATCACACCCACCAGAACAACTTAATAAAAACATTTCTTAAAGATGAATAATACCAAGTGTGGCAAGGATGTGGAGACATTGGAGTTTCTGGTGGGAGGGTAATTTGGAGGGTAAACTGCTTGGCGGTATCTACTGATGCTGAACACACTCAAGTCTATTACTGAGTATCTACCTGACAGAAATACAGTCAAATATTTATCAAAAGACACACACAAGAGTGTTCGTAGCTGTAGTACCCTTAGCGGCCCCAGGAGGGAAGCAGCCCAACGAGCCATCTGGAACAGAGTGGCTAAGTGTGGCATTTTCACAGAGGGGAACAGCGTCCAGCAATAAGAGCATGCAGATGATCACTACACCCCAGAACACGGATGAATCTAACGAACATAATTCGAGTAAAAGGAGAGAGAAAGAGAGAGAGCACACTCAGTGTGATTCCATGAATATGAAGCTCGAAAGCGGACCAATACCGTTTTTGAAAACAAAAGGGTGATTTTCTTTCAGGGAAGAAAAACATTGTAACTGTGAAAAGGGCATGAGTGCTGCTGGTGTCTGTCTTCTGATTCGTGTATGTTCGTTTTGTGAAAATTCATTGAGCTGCACACTTAGGATTTTAGGTACTTTTTTCTATGGATGTCACACTTCAACAGAAAGCTTACTTTAAATAGAAGCCATTTTCGTGTACCTGGGTAGCTGCCTCTGTTAAGCATCTGACTCTTGATTTCTTGGCTCAGGTTCATGAGTTCAAGTCCCACATAGAATCCCCACTTAGGATTCTGTCTAACTCTCTCTCTGCTCCTCCCCGCGTGTCCTCTCTCTCTCTCTCTCTTTCTCTCTCTCAAAATGAAATAAAAATAAACTGTAAATAAATTAAGAAATTAGAGCCCCTGGTTGGCTCAGTTGGTTAAGTGTCTGACTCTGGGTCAGGTCATGATTTCTCAGTCTGTGAGTTCGAGTTCCGCATCAAGCTCTGTGCTGACAGCTCAGAGCCTGGATTCTGTGTCTCCCTCTCTCTCTACCCCTCCCCTGCATATGCTCTGTTTCTCTCTCTCTCTCTCTCTCAAAACATAAATAAACTTTACAACAGCAAGGAAAAAACCCTATAAGGTATACCCGGGAATTTATTTGCATGCATGTGTAAGTCCTATACGCAAAAAACTTTAGACTTTTTGGAACAATATTACATATGACCTGAAAAAGTAGAGATTTGGCTCAAGTTTGTAAATAGGAGGACTCAGTACTGCAAATATATTAATCCTCTCCAAATTAATCTATAGATTCAATGCAATTCCTTTTATAATCCCCATAGGATCTTTTCATGGACATTGACAAAATGATTCTAAAGCTTAAATACAAGATAAAACAAGACACTTTTCAAAGAGAACAGGGTATGAGTAAACAGGATTTTTGTAAAGCTGTAGTAATAAATAGTGTGATATTGGCAAAGAGAGAGACAAACCTGAACATTACCATTGTATAGGAGATGCTCAAACTCATGTAATTATACATTACAAAAGGCCAAATTTTACTGTATATAAATTAGATCTCAATAAAAGAGCACAATGACCTTATATGTTTGGATCTACTTCTGGACCCTTCTGTTCCATTGATTTATTTGTGGTTTCTAATGTGAGTACTACCCTGTCTTGAATTTGTATGTGTGTTTATCCATTTTTGAGGGGGAGATGGGTAGAGAGGGAGGGAGACACAGAATTTGAAGCAGGCTCCAGGCTCTTAGCTGTCAGCACAGAGCCCAATGTAGGGCTCAAAGCCATGAACCACAAGATTATGACCTGAGCTGAAGTCGGGCACTTAACCAACTGAGCCAGCCAGGCACCCCTTGAATTTGTAGTTTTATATTGCATCTCAAAGTCAGGAAGTCTAATTCCAGGAACTTTGTTCTTAATATTGCTTTGGATATTTTAGATTCTTTATATTTCTGCATAAATTTAAAATTAGTTTATCAGTTTATCAATTTTTTCCTTTTATTTTCTTGTCATTTATTTGGTGAGGACACTTAAGGTCTACACTCTTAGTAAGCTTCAGTTATATAATAGATTATAAATTTCTAAGGAGAAAAAACCCCGGTGGGATTATGATAGGAACCGTGTTAAATTTTCAGACCAGTTGTAGGACTAGAGATCTTAATAGTGAGTCTTCCAGCCCATGAACTTGGAACTTTTTGTATTTGTGAACTCTTTCATTTCTCCCAGCAGTGTTTTGTAGTTTTCAGTTAGAGGCCTTAGGTTTTTTTTTTCTTGTCTAATTTATTCTCACATATTTTGTGCTTTTTGACATTATTATAAATGGGATTTAAATTTTTCATTTTGCGATTGTTTGCAGCAAGTATAAAACACATTAATTTTTGTATTTTGATCTTGGGGCCTGTGGACTTGTTAAATCCACTTATTAGTTCTAGTTACTTTGCAATTAGTTGACATTTTCCGTGTAAACCATGCTGTTATCTGCAAGTAGAAAGATTTTTGACTCGTCACCTCTGCTCATTGTACTTCTGTTTCTTTTTTTCTTCTTCTTCTTCTGCCTTATTATCACTGTCTACGACCTTTAATACAGTGTTGAATAGGAGTGGTGTGAGTGGGAATCCCAGACTACAGGTTAGGGATTTTCACGTGTCTCCCGTAGGAATGTAAACTAGTATAACCACTTAGAAGTTAAGTTAGATTATCTTGTAAATTTGAACACTTGCATATCTATGACTCAGCAACTGGATCCCACAGGCTATAGAAACTCTTACCCATTACCTCATTCTTACCCTTAAGAATGCTCATAATAGAAAAAGAAAAAAGAAAAAAAAACCCTCAAGAAAATGGGGGGTGCCTGGGTGGCTCAGTCAGTTGAGGTTCCAGCTTTGGCTCAGGTCATGATCTCACGGTCTGTGGGTTCCAGCCCCGTGTTGGGCTCTGTGCTGACAGCTCAGAGCCTGGAGCCTGCTTCAGATTCTGTGTCTCCCTCTCTCTCGGCCTATCCCTCACCCATGCTCTGTTTCTCTCTGTCTCAATAATAAATAAACATAAAAAATTTAAAAAAAAGAAAATCAGTAAATAAATTCACATAGTGACAGTGACCCTCAACAACATGGATAAATCTTAAAATGATATTGAGTCAAACATGCAAGGCCACATGCAGTAAAATACAGTATCATGTGATTTTCATAAAACTCAAAACAAAGCTAATCTAAGTAATATATTGTATACGCATATTCTTAGATGTGACAAAAATTTTTTAATATTTTTTAAAGATTATTTATTTATTTTGAAAGAGAGAGAGTGAGGAAGGGACAGCGAGAGGGAGAGAGAAAGAATCCTAAGCAGGCTCCACACTGTCAGGGCAGAGCCTTGTGCAAGGCTCAAACTCAAGAACCACAAGATCATGACCTGAGCTGAAGTCAGACGCATAACTGACTGAGCCACCCAAACGCCCCAGTTGTGATAAAAATATCAAAATAAAAAACGAAGGATAGGCACAAAAGTTAGGACCATATTTACCTCTTGGGAAGAGGCAAAGAGATGGAAGTTTTGGAGTACAGAGGCAGGTGCAGGTTTTTGGTAATGTCCCAACTCCTGATTAGAAGGCAAATTTATTAAGTTGAATATACTATTTTTGCTTTGAAATGTACAAAGACTCTTTTGTTTGCTTTCAGAATATTTTTTTAATTTTTTTAAATGTTTTATTTATTTTTGATACAGAGAAACGGAGCATGAGAGGGGGAGGGGCAGAGAGAGAAGGAGACACAGAACCGGAAGCAGGCTCCAGGCTCTGAGCTAGCTGTCAGCACAGAGCCTGACGCAGGGCTCGAACCCACGAACGTGAGCTCTGACCTGAGCTGAAGTCAGAGGCTTAACCGACTGAGCCACCCAGGCGCCCCTCAGAATATTTTTAAAGATTAAAGATTTAAAAATAGCAAACTAATGGTTAGCATGCACACTATTGTTGTTCTCCACTTACAATGTCCTGGAGATTATTCCCTATCAGTACATACAGATCTATGTAGTTCTTCCTAATGGCTACACACAGGCTGAATGCACCATTAGTTATTTAATTAGTCCTCCATTATGATGAGTTGTCCTCCATTGGAGTTGTTTCTAGTCTGTAAACAGTGTTGCAATTAATACTATTACATATACATCCTTATACAGTGTATCTATAAGGCCAAATTTCTAAAATTGGAATTACTATGGTAAGGGGTGTTTTACAACTCTGAATAGATGCCTTAAGCTACTTGTTCAACTTCAGGTAGGTGTTTAAGGCAATGGTGCAAAATGCAAATAGGGAAGTCCCACAGACTGCTTTTGCACATGCAAGGCAGTTGAAACAAGAGGTGTGGAAATGGGGTGAGGGTGACTATGTATTCACCACTTGAGAAAAACATTTGTGACCTAAGGCCCCTAGGCCTATTGGACAGCAGTTCAATCCAGACTAAACTCACCTCTTGCCTACTCCCTGAGAATACACCAGGAGAGAACTAGAAGGGAGAGAAGGAACAGGCAAGTGTCCTAACCTTGGATACCTCTATTGTTGGGCTGGCCCAGATGCCAGGCTTTCTCACAGTGCCAGATGGGCACAGGTGCCCAGGCCCAGAAGAGCACAAAGGTGACCCTGAAGATAACTTCTAAGAGAGAGAGATGCTAGCTGGATTCTCTGTTCTCCCCTCAGGATCCTCCCCCTCTCCCCAGGACAAGATTAAATGAGGCCGACAGTCTGGGCCAAAAAAACTTCATAATCAAGATAAAGAATATTTTAATACAGTGTTTTTAAAATTAGAAATTAATGCAAAAAATCCGTGGTGAGCACAATACCAAAAATTTAAATATTGAAGACAAAAGCCAGTCCTCCACTTTTCTACCTTGCTTCTCTCGCCTCACTAGTCCTGGCTCCAATAAAACTTTATTTACAAAAACACGATTTTAAAAAGTCTTTATTGTATATTGTTATTGTGATAAAATATACACAATACAAAATTTACCATTTTAATCATTTTAAGTGTACAGTGGTATTAAGTAGTACATTCACGTCGTTGTGTAATATTTTTAAAATATTACATTAAAATGTTATGTATTGTGATTACTGACTTTGGGGGCTCCCAAGCCCAGAGCCTCACTCGCCTTACTCTAGTCTTCGCCCTGCCTCCCCCAAGCCTCACCCCCTCCAGGAGCCTAAGAATCTAAAACTGTAAATTTCTCCCAAAAGGCAGCAGCAGAAGAGTTATTCCAGTACCAATCACGCCACCGAGAATGTCCGTCCAGGCAGCCACCCGCGATAGGAAGAGTTGCTCCACCTGCATCCGCCAGTCCCCTTCGCTTTCTTGCGACGAGATACACCTGGGTGGCGCGCCCTCTACCTGCCCAGGGCCACCTGGGTGGGGGCCCGCAGCGGGTGGCCAGATCCCCACGGGTCGCCCGTGCTTCCTGCCGGCCAATGGGGAAGAGGGCGCCTCCGGGCTCGAGCAGCGCCCGCCGAGCGGCCAATGGGAGCGCGACATGCAAATGAGCAGGTGCGGTGGCGGCCGGCCCATCGAGGCGGCAGCGGCTCCGGGGATGTTAGAAGCGGGCTGGGCGGTCGCGGAGCACAAGTCCGGGCTTCCAGCTGCGAGCTCCGCTCTCCCGCCATGGTCCCCGCTCCGCCCCCCGCCGCCTCCTTCTCACCCGCCGAGGTCCAGCGGCGCCTGGCGGCCGGCGACTGCTGGGTCCGCTGCGGGGCCCGCCTTTACGACCTCACTGGCTTCGTGCGACACCACCCGGGGGGCGAGCAGCTGCTGCGGGCGCGGGCGGGCGAGGATGTTAGCGCCGACCTGGACGGGCCGCCGCACCGGCACTCGGCCAACGCGCGCCGCTGGCTCGAGCAGTACTACGTAGGCGAGCTGCAAGGAGACCCTCAGGTACAGACCCGCCCGGGGTCACCCCCCTCTACTCTCCTTCCCCGGTCCCTCACTCTCCGCTCACGGGCAAGCCAGGTTCACCTGCCCTCTAGGAGGACCCAAGGTGACAGCCTGCGGCCTCACCTTCGCTTCCCCCTTCTCTCCAGGTAACAGGTCACGACCGGTCCCCCTCGCTAGGACTTGCTCTCCAGCATGTCCCCTGACCGGCTTCTATCTGCTACTTCTGCCACCTCCCAGGTTGCTCCCTCTTTCCTACTTGTTCCGTCTGCAGCCTCTGCCATCTGACAATTTGGATCACTTTTTACCAGCCCCTCTCACTCTCAGTCTTTCCTTCCTTTCCTGTTTCCTTATGGGCCTCTCCCTCTCTGCATCTGTTCTTCATTTCTGTTGACTAATAGCTTCAACTTCACCTGTCCTCCCCTCCCCACTCACCCTGCTCCTGCTTCCAAAAGCTATAAATCAGTTCCCTTACTCGCCAGTTTGGATCTCCTGGTGTTGCCCTGTTCTGCACTAGGGCTTCCCTGGGTAGCTAGAGGTTAGGGCAGTGTTTGGGGTGGACTATGGCCTCTCATCCTTAGGATTTCTTATCTTGCATGGGTGCCCAAAAGATCGAAATGACAGGAGAGAGCTACTTTTTTAGAGACGAGGGGATTCACACTGTGAACTGCACGTCTCTCTACAGCCTCGTTATGGTTGTTAAGCCGCCAGCTGATCCTGGGGTAGATTTCCCTATTTCACGATGTGGAAACTGAGGCTCAAGGAGGCTCTGTAATTGGTCCAAGGTCAAAGAGCTAGTTAGTGCAAAAGACAAATGTACCTGGCTCCAAAATCGATGCTATCTCCAGCCCAAGGATCTTTGGGTATGGGAGATGGCCCCTATCCACAGGGCTCCAGGTGGGCTGAGCAAGAGGCCAGCTGAGTCCTCTGGCCCTCCTCAGGTCAGCTGTAGGACTGGTGGCAGTGGGGCCATCGCGCTTGGGCATTAAGCCGATAGCTGCTCCATACTTCTAGCTCTTGGTTTCAGGGTGGACCCAGCAAGTGTTTTAGATCTTTGAATAAAAGGACTTGCCTCTCACTGTTGCCAGGGGCTCTGCACTGGACCATCTCATTTAATACTTCAATCCCTTAATCACTCACTCGCTTGGTCCTTTAATGGTTATCAGCATTGACCTAGGCACTGGGGAGGTGCCAACAGTCAGAACCAATACAGTCTTCATAGAGCAAACAGGCTAAGGAGGGAAATATCCTAATTACATAGTAATTATTTAATTACTCAGTGCCATCGGAATATAGATTTGGAAGTGAGAAGTTGAAGAAGAGCTTTCTTGAGAAAGTAACATTTGCTCTGAGAGCTAACCATAGATAGGGTATTAGCCTGGTGAAGTGTGGTGGGAAGAGCATTCCAGATGGAGGGAACAGCATGTGCAAAGAAGGCTCTGAAGGGTAAAGGGTAAAGGTTCAGCACAGTCAAGGGACAGAAAAGCAATGTGGCCAGAGGCTGGCGGGCAAGGAGAGAGAAGTGGGAAGAGGCCAGAGATCAGCCAGGGCCACATCATGCAGGGCCTCCTAGGCCGTGGGCAGGATTTGGGACTTGATTCTAAGAATGACAGGAAGTCAGGGAAGGGATTCAGGAAAGGGTGTGGTGTGGTCAGATTTGCATCTTTGGAAGATCACCCTGGCTACAGTGTCAAAAAGGAATGCAGGGAGCCCAAGTGGGTTCCTGAGGGATGCCAGGCGGAGGCTACCGCATAGCCTGGCCATGAGGGGAAGGTGGCTTGCATGTTGGTGCCTGTGACCAAGGGGGGAGGGGGTTGAATTTGAGAGATTTCACTGGTGAAACACCAGGGTTTAGCATTCTGCAATGGAAACCCCACTGAAGCTTAGAACGTGGTGTTTGGTGTCAGGTCGTGCTGAAGGGGCAGAGGGTTAGCGATGGATATAACTGAGGCTGCGTGTAGGCAATGAGAGGCTGGGACCAGAAGACTAGAGATTTCGGACCTGTGATGGCTAAGGGGAGCCCTCCTGCGTTGTAACTGTGTTCTAGAAACAGGAGCCTTCGGGTGTGGCTTCTCTTGCCAGTACCCTAGTATCTCCCTGGCAGCTGCCCGAGGCGGCCCCCCCCCAACTCTGCTACCCACCTGTTGTGGGTATGCTTTTGCTTCGCTTTGCCTTACCTGACCCTCAGGGAGGACTTAGAGAAGACGAGACCAAATTTGCTTCCTAGGCCTGCACTCCCCTAGTACCCCAAGAATCCCAATGTGGCCATCTTGCAGGCATCCTTATATCTGAGCCCCAATCTGAGGATGTGGGAAAAACCCTAAAAAGCAGCATGTTTTTAGGCTCAGTGTAGTGGTTATCGTGTTCGCCTCACAAACCCATGGCTCAAACTTGACCAGGAGGCATACTTACCCAAAATGGCAGTGGCCTGTGGGCTTTGTCTATAGATTTCTATACTAGTTTAGTTTCTATACTAGTTTAGTATAATGTTGTCTTTAAAGTGAGAAACTTAAGGCCTCAATGGAGACATTTCTATTCTTTTTTCTTCACCTCCCTTCTCTCCTCCTGCTAGACCAGCGATGCTGACATCTGTCGAGCTCAGAGCCTCGCTCCAGTAATGTGAGGACCAGGAGGGGGGATGGGAAAGGAGAATGTCATGACCTAGCTGTTTGTTTGGAGTTCATTTCTCTTTTATTTATTTATTTTTTGAGAGACAGAGACAGCGCGAGCAGGGGAGGGTCAGAGAGAGAGGGCAATACAGAATCTGAAGCAGGCTCCAGGCTCTGAGCTAGCTGTCAGCACAGAACCCGATGCGGGGCCCAAACCCACAAACCGTGATACCATGACCTGAGACGAAGCCGGAAGTTTAACCAACTGAGCCACCCAGGCACCCCTGGTGTTCATTTCTGAACGATGCCCCTTGGAGGGGTCCTTGGAGGGGAGTGTCCTGGAGCTCTGCTGTGAGATCTCCAGGCGGAAGTCCTGCTCCCTTTACTTTCCCCCACTCCCCAATTTGCCACACATCCGTGTGTACTCTTACACACACGTTCACACTCACACAAAGGCATGCACACACACACACACACACACACACAAAACAAGTCAAACTTGTTTGAGCCCACGTACTATGGGGATAAAACAAAGTCTTGCTGTGGCTGTGGTCTTGGACTTGAGGAAGCCGAGCTGCTTGGGCAAGTGAGAGAGCTATGGCTGAGTAGAGAACGAGGGCCCTCTTCGCATCCTGGCCCCTTGGAGGCTGGTGGGGCCAAGCGCCTCACCCCAAGCTCAGGTGAGAGCAGCGTTCTTCCAACTGTAGCTCATGTTGTCAGTGGGCGGTGAGGTCCCTTTACTGCGCTGCAACCAGCATTTAAAAGGAATAAGTAGGAAAGGAAGGAACTCTTGAGTTCAAATCTCCTCCCAAGATCATAGACACTGTGTTTCCCAGACTTGTGTCATCGATGAATCACTGTCAAGTTTCTTTCTGAATTGGTATACCACTTGAACTATTATACATAATATTTATCTTTAAGTAGACTCACTTTTCATCTTGCCATTGACTCACCCTAGGCAGTAATACCAGTGAAAACACATGATTTGCATGCAATTTAAAATAGAGAGCTATTAAGATAGGAAATGTTTACCACTTGTATTCCCTAAAATCATCTTGGGTACATCAGTGGAGTAAGTATTATACTTTGGAAAACATCCAAAGCAGAACTTCTTTTTTTTTAATTAATTAATTTATTTTGAGAGGGTGAGAGAGAGCAGGGGAAGGGCAGAGAGAGAGGGAAAGAGAATCCCACACAAGCTCTGTACTGTCAGCTTAGCACCTGACTCAGGACTCAGTTTCACAAACCATGAGATCGTGACCTGAGCCAAAATTGGATGCTTAACATACTGAGCCACCCAGGCACCCCCAAAACAGAGCTTCTTAAACCTGGGGTTCTGTGGATCATTTTCTGGAACTGAAGAAAGAGATGAGTTTGTGTATAAAATATACATGATTGTGCATTTTTTTAGTGGGAGAGCTACAGCTTTTACAATAGTCCAACCAGGACCTCCCCTCCCTCTGAGCCTGCCTGGGCTAATAGCTGGGAAACGGCAGCTGGTACCTCCCATCTCACACCCACAGACCCCCGAGGTCCTACTGCAGGTGAACATCTGACCGAGCCTCTGGATAAAAAGTCCTCGAGAGAAGACCCTGGAGGAAGGCAAACCACAACTCCCCAGCCACTGCTGTCGGGTCACCACGATGTCTGAGTATCTCTGGGTGCCGAGTCCTAATCCCCCAGGGGCATCTCTGAGTGGCTGAGAAGTCCTCAGATTCTGCCATGCCTGTGGCAGCTGGCCGTTCGGAGCTCCAGGGCTTGAGTAACTCAGTGGGTAGGATATCTAAGTGCAGGAGGACCCAGAGTTCTCACCCCGCCAATGAAGCTGACCTTGCCGAGGTCACTGAGACCTTCGCCTCACTAAACCCGGTCACCGGGCTGCACCTTGCCTCACCTGGCCTGGCAGCAACTTTTGATGCTGTCACCGCTTTCCTTCCTTGGTACGCTTTCTTCACGTGGCTTCCTGATGCCACACCCCTTAGTTTTCTGCTAAACTATCATTTTCTACGGCTGTTGTAACAAGTTGCCATAAACTCAGTGACGTAAAGCAACACAAATGTGTTTCATCACAGTTCTAGAGTTCAAAAGTCAAAAATGAGTCAGTAGGGCAGACTTCCTTGTGAAGGTTCTAGGGAAGAATCCATTTTCTTACCTTTTCCAGGTTTTAGAAGCTGCGGGTATTCCTTGGCTCAGGGCCCCCTATCAGCAAGTGCGTTGTTCCAACCTTTGCTCTCATGTCTCTTCTTCTCTGACTCTTCTGCCTCCATAGTTCACTTCTAAGGACACTTCTGATTACACTAAGCCCACGAGGATCATCCAGGATAACCTTCCCATCTCAAAGCCCTAAATTGAATCACATCTGCAAAGTCCCTTTTGCCATGTAAGGTAACATATTCACAGGTTCCAGGTATTGAGACACAGACTGGTGACAAGGGGTTACTCTACCTGCCTCACCACCGGACCCCCCCAGTTATTACTTCTCAGTCTCTATTGCTTGTTTCTCTTGCTCCTCATTTCACAGACACATTCGGAAAGTTTAAATGGAATCATACAATGTGTGCTCTGCTAGATGGCTTCTCTCCTCACCACTAGGACTTAGCAGATTATCTGCTTTTTCCTTACTCTTAACAATAATGGTCTCCACTCAGCCCTAGAGAATCCATGGGCTCTAGAAGGGGGCAACGGGGAATCGCTGGGAGGACAGGGTGCATGGCTTGCACAGACCATGCCCTGGTCCTCAAGAACTTCCTCAGCTTCCCTCCAGAATGTCTCCCCAATACTCCCCTGCTTTGGCCAGAGCCCTGCTCTGCTCATTCTTATAGCCATCTCCCAGGCGGATCTCTTCCTGCCAGTACGTCCTGCATCCTACTCCCTGGGACCTTTTCTAAAGAGAACTTTGTCGTGTTACAGCAGCCTTCCCAAGCCTTCATGGGCTCCCCGTGGCCGCTCCCTTAAGTCCACGTCCAATGCTGCTGCTTCCACAGAACTCCCACACTGCCTGACCTGCGTCACAGCATTCATAATATTCTTCCTTATTTACTCTATTTTCACTATGTGTCTTATCTCCTCGACTAAACTATATAACCGCCCCCCCCCTTTGCCAAGACTGGAATCATTTGGCTCATCTGGGTTTCTCCAGGACACAGTAGCACACTGACGAATGCCAACAGGAACTAGTAAGTGTTTGAATAAATGAATGACTGAGCTGCTTGGAAAACTGAGGTGTGTGCATAATTGAAAAGGAAAGCAGCGCCTGGGTAGCTGAGTCGGTTGAGGGTCCAAATCTTGATTTGGGCTCAGGTCAGCATGATTGCACGGTTCATGGGATTGAACCCCACATTGGGCTCCATGCTGACAGCATGGAGCTTGCTTGGGATTCTCTCTCTCTGCCCCTCCACCACTTGTGCATGCTTGCTTGCTCTTTCTCTCTCTCTCTCTCTCTCTCTCTCAAAATAAATAAACTTAAAAAAAAAAGAAAAGGAAAGGAAAGTGGTAATATTAGCACACACAAGATACTTTAAGAATTACAAAGTTGAGTCTCTTTCCAGTTCCTCTTTGTTGGCTAAAAGACTTGGGATTTGATGGGAAGGATGGAGGGCTAGCGAGTGAGTCACTCATTTCTGCCTTTGCCCCCCGTTATTCTCAGACAGACAGAGGTGACAAAATGTCTTCCATACCAGGCTACTGCTGTTCACCCATGCCCATGAGCCCCCTTACAAGACATGAAGTGAACTATAGAAAATGCCAGTCAAGGGGCACCTGGGTGGCTCAGTCGGTTAAGCATCTGACTCTTCATTTCAGCTCAGGTCATGATCTCACAGTTTGTGTCCCACATGGGACTCTGTGCTGACAGTGCAGAGCCTGCTTAGGATTCTCTCTCTCTCTCTCTCTCTCTCTCTCTCTCTCTCTCTCTCTCTCTCTCTCTGTCTCTGCCCCTCCCCTGTTTGCTCTCTTTCTCTCTCTCTCAATAAATAAGTAAACTTAAAATAAATAAATAAATAAAATAAATAAATAAATAAATAAATAAGTAAACTTAAAAGAAAATGTCAGTCAAGAGCCTTGTTTGCTGTCCAGGCCGCCAGCAGCCCCGCGTGGCCGTGAGGCCTGCAGGACGTGCTCAGGCAGAACCCAGGTGGCCTGGATTTCCAGTTGCGTTTACTCTTTTCTGGGTCTTGTCACGCACATTTCTCTAGAACGTGTGTCTCGGAACAGTAGTTTCCAATCTTCTCTAATCACTGCTAATCTAGTTAGTTATTATGTCTAAACTTTTGTTGTGAAGTGTAGTTCTCCGAATACTTTGTTTTCTTGCCTTGATTGTATATTGGAAAGCATTTAAATAACAGTACCCGATAAGCAAATTTGGGGGCATTTAATGTACGTGACCTGCGATTCATATAGATATGCCATAAGGCCCTGTCACAGAAACACTAGTAGCCAGAAATTCCATTCATAAAGAACACGTGACTACAGACATAGACTAAACCATGCGATTTGCAGCAAGCTGGACTGATAATGACCTACATGGAGTAGTCTTAATTTCTCCTCTAAAGGGAACATAACTTAAAAGGAGTAGAGTTCTAGTTCTCTACCCTTTTCTGTGCCCAATAGAACCTTCTCCACATTGCTTAGCATTGCATGGTGCTCAGATTTTCCTACTGGAAAATGGAATCGGGTTTTTAGGGATCTCTAGTAATGGCTAGTTTCAGTTTTACAAGTTCCAGGTGTTATGGGTCCATAATAACCCACTTAGTTGCTAAGATCTAAACCTTAGTGTTATGTAATAATGAAAGGCTACGAAACGGGCATCATTTATCCATAAGAATGAAAGACAGACTTCACATCTTTAAGTCAATTCAAGGCGCCCACTGTGAGACTGGCTGCCATAGAGGAATATTAAGGAGCATCTATACGGGGCTGAATCAAGACTCTGTGTGATCCTGTACACCACTCCGCGCAGGCCAGAGAAAGGTCAACCTACCCTGGTTGCGTGGTTGCTTTCTCTTATCCCTGCAAGACCCATTGGCCTGTCAAGTGTAATGGCTTTTGCAGGTTGGAAAACAGGGTGCCTTAAAAAAATTCAGTTGTTCCTCAGACCCACATGGGAAAGTCCTTGAGTCCTAGGAAAGAAGGTCACTTGAAAAGCATCTACTTTAAAAAAATTTTTTTAATGTTTATTTTTGAGAGAGAGACAGCGTCCAAGCAGGGGAGGGGTAGAGAGAGAGGGGGACACAATTTGAAGCAGGCTCCAGGCTCTCAGAGGCCGATGCCAGCTCAGACCCACAAGCCGTGAGATCATGACCTGAGCCAAAGTCGGATGCTTAACTGACTGAGCCACCCAGCTGCCCCAAGATGAATCCACTTTAAATGAAGACCAAACTTTCATAGAAAACAGGGCAAGGGCTTAGAAGAGGGGAAGTGATTATCTTTTCAAACAAAATGTAGCAGATGCCTGACTGGCTCCGTCAGTAGAGAATGCAACTCTTGATCTTGGGGTCATGAGTTTGAGCCCCGTGTTGGGCATAGAGGTTACTTTTTTAAAAAGGAAAAATTTAAGAACAATTAAAAAATAAAAATGAAATTTAAAGCTGTTTTGGTTTATTTTAACCTGATGGCAAAATTGAGATTGCAGTCATATGCAGGTCCTTAAGTTGAGCAAATTATAAATCAAGTGGTGGTGGTTTTGTGCATTATGTGTGGTTTTTCTGACAAAACTGTATGAAAGTGACGATGGGACATTCCAAACTTCACATTGGCCATTCGCAGCATGGTCGTAAAGAGAGTCATTTTAGCAAGAGTATTTAGGTGCCAAGGATCTCTCTTGATCCTTAATAAACAGGCCGTTCACTCATTCTCTGTGGAAGAGCCTCGTCCTTTGTTGTTTGCCTGTGTTTCAGTGTTAAACAGCCCAACTTTGCCAAATCCTTATTTTGCAATAGAATTGTAAGTAAAACAGTTTTCTTCAGTTTCACCGACTTTATTAAATTCTTTGTATGTTGGCACTGATTTTCAATTTCACTTTGCAGTGAGCTTGCGTGTTGTTACACTGCATGTTGTCAGGTGATGGCAACCCCAGCCATCACTTTGCGTAGGTAGACGGTGGGGATTTGGGGAAGGCGCTGGTCAGTCTTTGAGCAGGAATCAAATTCATAAATGGTCAGTTGACTTGTGAATAGTTATACATTAAGGGGACTTTTGCAACTTGAATGTTCAGGGACTCAGATAAAGAACACTTGGAAAGTAGTGATCCCTGTAGGGCTAATAGTAACACATCCAAATGTATAGAGCGATTTACATTTTTCTAGATATTCCTCATTGATTTCTAGTTGAACCCTTAAGGTAGGTGGGGCAGACGTCCATTCTCCCGTTTCATAGATGAGAAACCTGTGGTTCTGAGAGATTGGGCAATGTGGCTGGTGTCAGGTACCCTGCGTTTCCACTGCACGTGCATTAGGGACACATCTTAGGCATGAGATTAAACCAAGGGGGATCTTTTTCTTATTGATTTATAATCACTTCTTACATATAAAGGATGTTAGCCCATTTTCCATCGTATATATTACTATTTTTCCTTCAGTTATTTGTTTTTTGATTTACCTAATGTTTTTTCTCTACTTAAACCTTAAAAATTTCCACATCATAAAACATATTTTATTATTCTTAGAAAGGACACCTCTACCTTATGATTTTAGACATAAAAGTATTTTTAGTATCTTGCTAATAATGTTAGGCTTAACATTTTTGCTATTGTTTGTATTTGCCTAAACTTATTATCTACCTGAAATTTTTTTGGTATCGGGAAAAAATAGAGGTTATTTTAGGTTTATATTTTTCCAAATGATCCACTGGTTATCCCAGGAGATTTATAGAATAATTGCTTTTCCCACTGGTTGGAAAAAATACCTTTATCACACATCACAAAAATACCTATATCACACAGATATACTTTGGTCCATTTGGGGGGTTTATTCTGAAGTGAATGAAGTCACTCATTTTTGGTTAGGTTTTGGCCATTAGAGGTTTTTTATCTCCTTGTTCCATTCCAGCCAGGATTTTGCTTTTACCTGCTCCACCAGAGAAAGCGAAGGGCAGGACAGCGGCTGAGCATCATTTCTGGGCTGTGTTGCTGGCCTTGGGGAGACAGACAGTCTGACTTTCAGGGGCTGGGGCTGCCTGGCATGCCCTGGACCCTGAGGTCGTGTGGCCAGAGCCTCAAGGGAGCAGCTCAAGGAAGCCCACGCAGGCCACAGGCCTCAGGCACCCATGCTGGAAGGGAGGGGGGCATCCAAAGTGGGTGTCCAAGCGGCCATGGAATGGTAGCAATTTCAGCGGGGAATGCAGGGGCGGGGGGTGGGGAAGGGGTGTAGTGAAAGCAGCCTTGCGGCCACTGGAGCTCTGCACACAGATGCGTCCTGTGTCCCTTCCCTGCAGCGTGTCCACAGCCTGTGGCTGGAGGCTGGAAGAGCAGGGAAGCAGCCATGTTTGCTAACAGGGAACCTGGTGTCTTTGTTGCAAAGCGCTGTAAATCTCACACTTCTCGTCCCTAGGGCCAAGGGAACTGGATACTTATTCCCCCACCTTCCTTCCTCAAAATCAAGTGAGAAGTTTATTAAAAATAGATTCTGGACTGATAACTGTCCTGCATCTTGACTTGGACATTGGCTTCAAGGAGGCATGTAACTGTCAAAACTTAGCGAACTAACTTAACTAACACTTAAGATCGGTAGTGTTTTACTATATGAGAATTAGACCCAATCTTTTTAAAGGGAGGTAAATAAATGTAACCCTTATTTAGTAACTCACAACTATAGATATGACCTCATAATGACAAGAGCTAGGTGTTGATATATACAAACCTTTAAAGATTGCTTCTAGAATAAGATGCTGTAGAATGTAAATGTAAACGGTAGGACTTTAGGTAGTGGGGATACAGGTGTTCACGTGAGATTCTTTCAGCTGGACTACAGTTTAAATTGTTCCAATAATAAAACATTGGAAAAAATACTAAGTAGTTACATTGCAGACATCACACAGAGATAAGTTCTTAAAGGATAAATGGAAAACTAAAAGAAAACCACAGCACATGCACGTGGAAGTGCAACAAAGCATTACATTTCTAGTAATATTGTATTACTTTCCTCTAGCAGCTGCAACAAAGTACCACAAACTAGGTGACTTAAAACCAGAGACATTCATCATCTCACAGTTCTAGAGACTGGAAGTCTGACGTCGAGGCACGGGCAGAGTTGGTTTTTCCCGGAGGCTCTGCAGGAGAACCCGTTCCCCATTCCTTTCCTGGCTTGTGGCGGGGCGGGCACCTCTTCTCTTGTAGCTTATTTCACTTCAGTCTCTGCCTCCACCCTCACACATTCGTCCTTCCCTGTATCTCTGCATCTGCATCTCCAAATTCCCCCTCTTCCCTTGAGGATACCAGTCATAATGGAGTCACAGCCCGCCTTAAGCCAGTAGGACCTTAAATTCACTGGGTTCCGTCTGCAAATACCCTCTTTGCCAATAAAGTCACATTCACAGGTTCTAGGTGAACATGAATTTGGTCTGGGTGGCGGGAGCAGGGGACACCATCCCACCCTGTGTAGATGTCATTGATCAACTCTACCACTCGAGCAGCCTAGATGGAAGTGAGTGTGGGGTGCGCTGGAGGACTGTGTTCGACTGCAGGAGAATGACTCTAGTGGCAACAGATTCAAAGATTGAAGACTTGTATGAAGAGTTTGATGTTTTATTTGAATGAAAAAAAAAACACGCATGTAAACTAAATCAAAGAATTACTTAGTATCCTAGAATGTATAATTGTATGAGTATATATATTATATATATTTTTTCTCCTGGGGGCACCCCCCAAATCTATAAAATTAGAATCTCTGGAGGCAAGACTCCAGAAATCTATGTTTTTTAACACTGTGTATGGCTCAGAAGCATTGTAAAGTTTGCAGCCCACTGCCCTAGAAGGCTAAGGGCAGAGGGAAATAGGGATGGAAAACTAGAAACATGCAAGTTTCTTAGTGAGCAGGACTCTTGGGACTCCTAAAGACTCTGCAGCCCCGGCACCTGGCATGGGGCGTGGCACGGAGCAGTTGTGCAGACAGGCCACCCTCTCACCCACCGTCCAGAAAGAGGAGGAGCCTGGAGTCTGCAGCCCAAGACCTGTGCCCTGGCTGTGTGACGCTGGAGGGGTTGTTCAGACTCTCCCAGCCTCAGTTCCCATAGTCCCTGCCTCCCTCTCAGATTTGTGTGGTGACAGTGAAATCACGTGAGATCTGTAAAACAGAATATGTAGATTAAACCAAAATAGATGATAATCCCTTTCAGTTCCAGCTTCTGCCAAGAAAAGGTAGATTTCTGTTAGGTGGCGAGAGATGGATGTTTTCTGAACCTGGGTTGCTATGTGTTCAGACCCTCTTGGGCAATGCCGCACACCCCCCCCCCACCCCCAGAGAAGCTGGAGAGTGGTGACATCCCAGTCACCCAGTGCGGTCCCTTCCCCCAGCTCGGGCTTGTTGGGTCTGTTCCGACCCGCTGCCCTCAGTCCATCCTCACCTGGACAAGTGAACTGGACCAGGGAACTAACTGTCAGGATGGACAGTCTCCAAAGATGAGGCTGGCAAAAGCCCCACGTGGCCGCAGGGACATGCAGGACTACCTTCCTCTGCCTGCCACTTCCTTCCTTATTCGGGTGCAAACATAGTAGATATCTCCTCATGCTCAGACTGGGCTCCGTGCTGGGGATCAAAAGACAACGGATCGCTGCCCTTATGGGGCATACCTGCCAGTGGAGGGGAGGAGACAGATAGGACACTTATAGGTGGTGATAAGAGCTACAACAGAATATCACATATTATATAGACTGTTATAGTCTATGTGTGTATACATGTACATGTGTGTATATACTGTATACAATATAATATATATATTATATGACAGAATAGATAATGTATTTTAGAACAGGGGCTGTGACAGAGTAACAGCTGCAGCTTCTGACAGGTGTAGTCTGGGAAGTCTTCTCTGAAGAGCCGATATCTGATGGATACAAAGGAGTTATACAAAGGATATAAAGGATATAAAGGAGAACCGGATAAAAAAAGCAAAAAATCTAGGCAGTGGGAACAGCAAGTGTAAACGTCCTGGGGTATGATAGGACTTGGTGGCATCAGAAATCCAAAAGGAGGCTCTTATGCTGCTAGAGCACTGCAGGTGAAGAAGGGTGTGGGGTGAGGTGGAGTGGGGAGGGGAGGGGAGCAGGAGCCCTACTTCTGTAGAGTTCATGGTCATCGTTAGGGAGGTTAGATTTTATTTTCAGAATAGGCTGGAGGATTTTAAGTGGGAAGACTGACACAGTTGGTCTGTATTTTACTAGATTATTACAGCTGCCGTGTGGAGGGAAGAGTGAAGGGAGACAAGAGTGGGAGCAGGAAGAACGCTAAGACATCTCTGTTGTCCAGATGACAGGGGGAGGTTGCCTGGACTGCGTGCCCATTGAGACAGAAGGAAGTGGCTCGGAGTTGGAATTGACTTGGAGGCAGAACCGCTATAACTTGCTGATGGACCAAATGCCGGGAGTGAGGGAAGGAAGTGAGGATGGTGCCGAGGTGACTTGAACAGCTGGTGCTTTGAAATATGGAAACAATGAATGCTTGGGTGGAAGCCCAGATTTGGGTGGGGGTCATCAAAGTCCACTGGGGCCACATTGGGTCTGAAACGCCGAGGAAACGGAAACACTCAGGTAGAGATTTTAAATAGTAGCTGAATACATAAGTCCTGAGCTATGCCATTCAATATGGTAGCCACTTGCCACAGGTGGCTATTTAATTTAAAATTAATTAAAATAAAATTAAAATTCAGTACTTCAGTTACATGAGCCACATTTCAAGTGCTCAGTCGATATACAAGACTAGTAGCTACCATATCGGACAGCACAGATCCAGAACATTTCCATCATTGCAGAAAGTTCTATGGGACAGCCCTGGTCTGGAGCTGTGGCCCAGAGTTGAAAGGTATTTCTCTCTAGGATAATGGTATCCTGATCTGGGCTCCTGTCCAGGAAGCTGGTATCGCTGGGTTGTTCACAAATAGCTCCTTCTTGCCCTTGACCGCACCAGGTTGTGTATTAAGTCATGTCCCTGAGCGGTAGCTGTGTCAGGGAGGCGCTGACCACCCCGAAGGGCAGTTTGTCCTGGGGTTGCTCAAGGACATCAGCCCTTAAAGCACCTTATAGTGATGGGTATAAACAGGACCTACAGTGAGCATGAAACATGGAGGACAGGCTGAGGCTCACCAGGAGACCCCAGTTCCGGGACTCACTGCAGCAATTTTGTTAACTTAAGAGACGTCCAGTGAGTTTGGAATTAGGTTAAATGAGAGGAGAAAAGAAGACACAGGCTCAGAATGCAACAGTGTTCTAGAACTAACATCCTCAACTGTAAGTGGGAGGAGATTCCACCTCGGGGGCACGTGAGAGGGAGTAGTTTGAATCAGCATCTTGGAATCGTTAAAAGTAGTAGGTATAAGGCAGGTTGGTTTTTGTTGTTATTGCTTTGTTTTGCTTACAAAGTTCAGTGCCTTCTATTTTTAGCAATATAATCATATGCCATTTTGTAACCAATGATGGGAATAGCAGTGAATTATCTCAAACTAGCAGATCATAAAAGGAAAGTTTTAGGAACATTATTTCTGGGATAGTGATATATGAGGTAATTTGTAAACAATGGTGCTGTGTCTCCTTTTAAAAACAGCAAAACATTAAGGGGACCTGGGTGGCTCAGGTCATGAGTTCACGGTTTGTGGGATCGAATCCCACATCAAGCTCTGTGCTGACAGCTCAGAGTCTGGAGCCTGCTTCCAATTCTGTTTCCCTCTCTCTCTCTGCCCCTCCCCTATTTGTGCCCTCTTTCTCAAAAATAAATAAAAACATTCTTTTAAAAAACAGTAAAACATAGGTGCACCTGGGTGGCTCAGTCAGTAGAGCATTCGACGCAATTTCAGCTCAGTCTTGATCTCACGTTTGAGTTCAAGCCCCACATTGGGCTTTGCACTGGGTGTGAAGCCTCCTTAAAAAAAAAAAAAAAAAAAAAAGCAGAGGGGCACCTGGGTGGTTCAGTCAGTTAAGCCTCCGACTTCAGCTCAGGTCACATCTCACGTTCGTGGGTTCGAGCCCCGTGTCAGGCTCTGTGCTGACAGCTCGGTCAGAGCCTGGAGCCTGCTTCCGGTTCTGTGTCTCCTTCTCTCTCTGCCCCTCCCCCTCTCATGCTCTGTCTCTCTCTGTACCAAAAATAAATAAAACATTAAAAAAATTTAAAAAAACAGCAGATAATATAGTATTTTGAGGATACTCCTTACAGAGTAGAGCATTGCATGATAAATCTGAAATCTATTTTAACATAGCAGTAGGGCCAAGTGAGGAGATAATATATGTTACATGTTTTAAATGTATTTTCCTCGTGCAGAGCAAATTCTGTAAGCCTGCCTGAGGTCTAAGTCTGGAGAGCTACGGTCTAGAAATGTCCTGTCAAGTCCTGCAGGACACTGCTCATTGGGGTTGAAAGTCGGGTGCTGTAGCGCCAGGAGGGACTCTGTAAGGCAGGACTGAGGAGGTGAGCCTCAGAGATCTCCCCCTGTCCGCCCTGACCAAGCCCCGCTCCTACCCTGCAACCTCGGGCTCCCAGCTGCCTCAAACCTCAGAGTCAGGCTTCCATTGGAAAAAGAAGAAAAAAAGTGTCCATTTGACTCTTGGTGCGTTTCTGGGTTGGGCCCTAATCTGAGGTTAGAGGTGGAGAGGAAAGACTCCCCGTGGATGCACATGGTCCACAGCAGGCAGGGCCTAGTAGAGAATCGAGTTAACCTGAAAACTTGGAGGTGTATTCTGGAGAGAGCTGGGTAGCTGTTTAGTGTTTTTAATCCACTGCTTCCCTTTTCTGATGTCCTGGATTGCCCGCCTACACTGGCTTCTGCTCGTGGTGACAAGGCGGGTCGCCACATCCTCCATGGGCAGTCAGGTCATGAGGAGAAGCAATACCAGGTCCACGCTGAACTGATGTCAAGGCCCCCGAGGCTGGGATGGCCTTGTCCGTGCCCCCACATCTCCTGAGCAGGACAAGTTGGTCACACCCCAGGCATACATGTGCCGCTCGCTCTCTCTTTTCCTTTCTTTGTCCTGTCATGAATCCAGGGACAGTGGCCAGTAGAGTTTATCACCTTGCAGCCATTGTGGGTGGGCAAGAAGTGGGGGTGGTTGGGGGATTCTTGTCACTTATATTATTATTGTTTTATGGTTTTGCACAGAAAGGCTTTAGATTTTTTAATTTTTTAAATTAAAAAAATTTTTAATGTTTTTATTTCTTTTTGAGAGAGAGAGAGACAGCATGAGCAGGGGAGGGTCAGAGAGAGAGGGAGATACAGAATCCAAAGACAGGCTCTAGGCTCTGAGCTGTCAGCACAGAGCCCAACGTGGGGTTTGAATCCACCAACCATGAGATCATGACCTGAGCCGAATCAGATGCTTAAGCGACTAAGTCACCCAGGCACCCCAATGTTTTTTAATATTTTTAGTGTTTACTTATTTTTGAGAGACAGAGACAGAGCATGAACAGAGGAAGGGGAGAGAGAGAGAGGGAGACACAGAATCCAAAGCAGGCTCCAGGCTCTGAGCTATCAGCACAAAGCCCAATGTGGGTCTCAAACTCACAAGCTGTGTGATCATGACCCGAGCTCAAGTAGGACACTTAACCGACTAAGTCACCCAGGCGCCCCAGAAAGGCTTTATTTTAAATGCTTTAAGGATAGAATAGGCCCCCTGACCTGGCTACCCCTGGCTTCTGATTTGGACCTAGTCTGGCAGAGGACAGCTCATTAGAAATGAAAGCAAGCAGACCCTTTCTTTTAGCCCCAAATGTCTGGCTACTGAAAGCAACCAATGGTCTCCTAGAGGACTTGGGTGGGCTTGTTACCACTGAAGGCTTCCCTCCAAGGGAGACTCTTGGTGCAGCTGTGGTTCTGGCTCGGCCGCCCCCCACCTCTGTCCTGCTCCCTTCTACCTGCCCAGGACCGTATCGAGTCCAGTGTGGACTAGAGCCCCCGCCTTCCTTTGGGCCCCTAGAGGCTAGGGGCAGCTGGACACAGAGCCTGGGCACTATCTCGTTTTAGAGAAAGGGTTTTCAGGCCAAACCCGGGCTGCAGGATAAAAGGCCATCTGTCCATCCCTGGGTGCCCGGCCCCAGCTTTCCTGAACAACATTCCTTTATGCCACCCCCCCTCCTCCCGCGCCCCCCCCCCCCCAGCACACTGCTTCCTTTCACTGCCTCGGGGTCGGCTTGTCTGTTTACCGTGCAGATCGCAGGCTTTCTGTTGTTCTTCTCTTTTCTCTCCGCCTCATGCACCCTCCAGGCAAGCCCTCCCTGGGGACACAGCAGGGTCTGGGGGGCTAAGGCAGAGTCCCTGCAGGGGGGCTCGGGAGCCTCCTGGTGAGCCTTCCCAGAGGAGGCGGGGGCAGTGTGTGAGGAACCTTCGTGGGACCGCACTGGACGTGGGTTCCTGTCTGGCTGTCCCAGCAGCCGTTTGAGATTCCTGGAAGCAGGGACTTGGTCCCTCTGTGCCTTTGTTTCCCCCATCTGTGGAACCCCTCCTGCCTGTCTCTCAGGGAGAATTGTGTCAATACCAATGAGATGCTGGCCACACACGTGGGGTGGGAATGACGCTCACCATGGAGTGGCCCGTCTGTCCCAGAGCCACAGGCCCCAGTGGAGGGGGAAGGGGACAATGTTGGCCAAGGTTTCCACTAAAGAAGGAGGCAGTTTGCCCAACACCTGCCCCCTCCCCAGTTCGGCCTGCCTCTTCCCTGTGGGGAAAACCGAGGACTGACTTCTCAGGCCCTGAGGAAAGGGGACAAGGCCTGCCCTGGCTGCCAGGCAGGGAACAGTGGGCGAGGAAGTGGAGGGGGGGGGCGACCGGCTCCCCCACCGAGGGCTCTCTGCGCCAGCTGCTGGGGCAGGTCTGTCGCGAAGGCTGGGCTGGGCACAAGACCCTAGTGTTTGCCGCCTCCTCAGCAGGGGACGTGGGGCAGGCTCTCTCCACACGTCCAGGGATGCCTCTTCCCCGGTTGTGTTCTGGTTGAATTCCTTCTCCTTCCGGGGCCTTGTCTTGGTCCCAGGGGAACCTGGGTCAGGCCTTGTGTTAGTTTACTAGGGTTGTGAGGTCCCACCAACTGGGTGGCTTAGGCAACAGAGATTTGTTGTCTCGAGGTTCTGGAGGCTGGAAGTTCTAGATCAAGGTATCAGTAGTGGGGCTAGTTCCCTCTGCGAGCTGGGACGGAGTGTGGGTTCTGGGCCTCTCCCTGCTTCTGGGGGATTGCCGGCCATCTTTGGAGGTTCTTGGCTGGTAGATGCTTCACCTCCATCTCTGCCGTCCTCTTCACTTGCTGTCCTCCTTGCACCTCAGATTCACCTCTTTATAGGGACACAGACCTTACAGGATCAGGGCCCACCCTAGGACCTCATTTTAACTAATCACATCTACAATGCCCCTACCTCCAAGTAAGGTCACGTTTTGAGATACTGGGGCTTAGCCCTTCAATATATGAATTTGGGGTTGGGGGGGATAGTTCAACCCATGACAGACCTCTGTGCTGGGAAGTGAGGCCCCAAGGTCACCTCCTTGGTGCCTGGCCTGTGTCTCCACCGTGATCCCTTCACACCATCCCAGATTTTGTCTCCCTTCCAGTCACATAAGGGGAAAGAGACAGTCAGTCCTGTCTGCTAGCCTGGAGAGGGGAGGAGGCCGAGCGTCACCCTGCAGTGCCAGAGCCCCCCACCCACTCAGGGCCCTGATACAGCTGGCCCTGTAGGCCTGCACCGTGTGGGTGCAGACGCCCTGTTCTGGGCCTTGCTCGGGAGAGCAAACCCCTTGCGCTTGCCTGTCCGCGCACGCGTGCTTCTCGGGGGCTGTGCCATGAGGCTGACGGTCGGACGCAGCTCACCCAGCGCTTCAGCCCAACAGACCAGGGGCTGCGTTTGCACTCAGACAGGTTGGTTTAGCCCACATCCTTTGTCTGTTGGTTTTAAACGTAAAATAAATCTTAAAATCTGGAAATTTCACACAAAAATCTAAGTTGTCCAACTTTTCTTAGAAATGGGGAGGTTTGTAACACTTTCTGTGCCTGACCTGGACCTGAGTCAGGGCTACCCCCCCTTTAATGGGGCGCACCCCCTCTGGTTCACTGCCTCTCTGTTCAAGACCAAGTGACTATGATCATTGATTTCTGCTCCTGTTGCATTTCCTTTTTTAATTTCATCTCTAGCAAAAGGGTGCCTCATGGTTTTGTTTTTGTTGGTTGGTTGGTTTCTTGGTACCTCATGTTTTATTTTTAATTTTTTAATGTTTTATTTATTTTTGAGAGAGAGAGAGACATCATGAGCAGCAGAGGGTCAGAGAGAGAGGGAGACACAGAATCTGAAGCAAGCTCCAGGCTCTGAGCTGTCAGCACAGAGCCTGACGCGAGGCTTGAACCCACAAACCATGAGATTGTGACCTGATCCGAAGTCAGACACTTAACCAACAGAGCCACCCAGGCACCCCATTACCTCATGTTTTAAAAATGAGAGTGAGCATTTTCCCCTGTGGAGGTGAAGAATATTCCTACATTATTATGCAAACAAAATGAGTCTGTAATATGAACCATGCTCTGCCCACTTCACCCACTGGTGTCACCTGCCCAGCCTCTAAGGACAGGCAGGAACTTGGGATCCCCTATCAGGATAAGAAATTTCTTGTTCTGAGAGAAGGATCTCCAGGTCACATAGCAAACCGGTAATGGATCCTGGTCTGGAACCATGTCCCTTAGTCTAGAGGTGAATCTGCAGCCTCTAGAACTAAAGGCTGGCCCCAGATTGCTCCTCCTGTCCCCGGCTGCCCCCCAGGGCTGCCTCCCTGAGAGACAGGGGTGTTGAGGGCACTGGCTGGAACCTTGGGGAACGGGCAGGAGTGACTCCTGGGTTCTCTATGTGTCTGGGTCTGAGGTTACTGAATTCAGTGTGAGAGAGGATGGAGCCAGAGCAAGGGGCAGTGGATCCACAGGACTCTGTCCATGAGAGGAAGTTGTGGCCTGGACATAAAGCCTCTTGACCAGCCAGAACTGGCATTGCCCCGGGAGAAGCTAGGGCTGGCACTACTCTCCCACTGGCTTCTCTCTTTGGAGCTTCGAACGGTGGCTGGAGGATCCGAGGAGACGGAAATGTCCTCCTTGCTGCCCCTGCCATATTTCCCAACACGTTCAGTATTTCTCACCTCAGAATGGGTGGCGCCTGCCTACCCTGTCTCCTTGGCAGAGCACATTGGCCATTCTTGAGCGCTTTGACCTTTTCTTTCTAAGTACACACAGGCTGTGGAAGGCACTGGGGAGCTCTCTACCTTCCCCGCCCACAATTTGGTGGACTCTCCTGGCCTCAACAGGCCATGATCTATTCATTAATGTATCATCCCACCAGCATGAATACTGACCCTGTGCCAGCTACGGGGACCTAGCAGTGAGCAAGACAGCAGATCTCTGCCCTCATGGAGCTCATGCTGTAACTTGGGAGGCCGTCACTGGGAAATGCAGAAGGAGAGCGAGATGCCCTCAGCCCCGGCACCTCCCTGCGCCAGTCATCAGGCTCGTCCCAACAGCCGTGGGCCCGATCACTAAAGTGCTTCTAGTGTATCTCCTGCCGCCCTGCACAGGGTAGAAAGGATGCCAGGACGAGGAGGTGGGTCTTCCGCTCCGTTCTTGCTGCCCCACATCCGTCCGTGTCCTTCAGGGAGACCCGCTAAGGAAGCTGTCACCTTGCACAGGTGGGCTGCACACCCCGTGTCAGGCTACGCTCGTCCGCGCTTGTGCTGACCATTCTCACGAGAGCCAATGAGCGCCTGCCTACAGAATTCTCACCTCCTTTTTGCTGAAACACTAAAGCTTGTTCAACCCAAAGGAGAATGGTTTCCAAATGCTGGAAAAGAACGCACGTGGTCTTCACTTTCTGACGCGCTTTGGTTTTTCAAGATCTCTCTGGCTTGCTTCCAGGATCAGGAGAGTCTTTTAAATAATGCATCGTGGAAGTTTACAAGAAACCTTTTAAAAAAATACTTTAAAGCTTGAGCTTGTACCCTAGTTCCCAGGAATGACCTTTACACACTTCTGATTCATGGATGGTGTTTGCCTGTGGAATTCAAGGGTGAGCCCGGCTCAACTATAAAATAAACACCAGGTCATGGAAGGCTGGAAAATGTGGCCCAGATCAGTGCATGCGGGGCAGCGGCTCCCAGGAGGACCCATTCTTGGAACCGCTGTGCCCGGGGTTTGGATGGGAGCAGCCTCCAGAGTGGGGATGAAAGCCCTTTTTTAGGAAGGTCTTTGTTCTGTTTGTGGGGGTGAAGGTGTTTAGGCCTTTGGAAGTCTCCCAGGTAGACTTGAAAAAAAATAGTCAATGAAAGACACACTAGAGGACACTTCCTGGTCCCTGAGTGTATCTGCTCCTGGCGGTACCAATGTGCTGCAAGCCCTGACTCTCCTTGAAGTCTCCTCCCCGAGCAGAGGTGTGTACAGTCTTGTGATTGATTAATAGCCTGGGCTTCTGCCAGGGAGGGGTGTGGTCCCGAGGCTGCCACCCAGAGAGCACCTTGCTTATACATGGTCAGTCTGGAACTTATTTGCCAAGAGCATATCGCCCATGACATTGCTACCTGGTGGCTCCAGGACTCTCCAGTGGAGATTAAGCTGGGGCCCCATAAGGAGGGAGGAGATGGACAGGAAGAAGCGGTGCCCACTCCCTTTCCCGCCTCCCTCGTTCCCTCATGCTCCATGGGCAGCACACTCCTCAGGCCGCCTTCGCACTGCCCTGACCCAGGGTTCAAGGGCCCGTCTTCTTTTTAATTTTATTATTATTATTGTTGTTGTTGTTGTTTTGTTTTACTTTAGAGAGAGTACAAGCCAGGGAGAGGCGCAGAGAGAGAGAGAGAATCTTAAGCGGGCTCTAAGTTCAGCCCGGAGGCCTATGCAAAGCCGATCCCATGACGCTGGGATCAAGACCTGAACTGAAGTCAAGAGGGCACTCAGCCGACTGAGCCCCCCAGGCGCCCCTCGAGGGAACCCAGCCACTGCGTGCTGGCCACGCAAGCTGGCCCACGGCCTGGCTCTCTCCCACCTCCCTCTTTTCACCTGGAATAGTTCCAGTTGGATGAAAAAAAAAACCAGAAACATAAAAGTTCTGTTTCCGTGTTAAGCCAACACCCGTCTGTGAAACTGGGTTTTTACTAATTTTTAAGAAAACCTTGGAAGTGGAACAACTGGACATTGGCGGCACTTCCCATCGCACGGAGATCAGAGAGCCCCACACCAGCCACTTGGAATCAGGGAAATAATTATGCACAGTTAGTGCTCACAAAACACAATTTTAGGTTGTAATTTTTCTGCCTTAATAAATATTTATAAATGGGACCCTGTAAAAAAAAAAAAAAGTTAATGTAAAGTTGCCAAATGCCTTTCCTTAGGAAGTACTGTCTTTTATTCTGAAAGTATATGTTCCCTACCTGTTTGGTGTTGAAATTTTCTTTCATTTATGAAATGCTGTTGATGGTACTAAAAAATTGTTTTAATGTTTATTTTTGAGAGAGAGAGAGAGAATGCAAGGGGCATACAGAGAGGGAACAGAGGATCCAAAGCAGGCTCTGCACTGACAGAACCCAATGCTGGGCTCAAACTCATGAACTGTGACATCATGACCTGAGCCAAAGTCAGATGCTTAACCGACTGAGTCACCCCGGCGCCTCTAAAAAATAGTGTTATTTGGCAAAATAAAATAGTAGCACTCCTGTATAAGTCTGATGCACTTTTAAACTGATAAGAACAGATACTACACTTGATCTTAGCCAAAAGGCCGAGAAGTGATGTCTGATACACTTTTAATTCTGCTTATCCCGTGTACTTGGCCAAAAGGCGCCAAGAATACATGGTCCAGATTATTGCGATTTTGACCCTTATATCTGGGCACTGCCCTATGCAGGGTGGCATTTTAAGAGAGTGTGCTCAGTGTCCTCAGCCACTTGTCTGTTCTAAGAAGGTTTATTTTACATTTCCAGGGAGCCTCAGGACCTTATCCCCAGAAGCCACGCCTCCCAACAGCCACGCCCCCCACGCTGCTTGAGCCTCAGGGAACGCTGGCTGTTTTGCAAAGAACGTCGAAACATGGTCCACTCAAGAAATAATGAGTGGAGCACCTAAGGTTTTCAGGAGCCCATTCTAGGCACCCTAAGAAAGGGGAAACGTATCCTGCCCTATTGGAATCTCTAGCTCCATTGCACACACGATATAGTTGCCCAAGCATACCTTGCCCTAGCAAGAGGCAGGAAATTATAAATACCGACTGAGGCAGGGGGTCACACGGAAAGTATGACAGATGAGGGCCGCCTCCTGGGTGGCTCAGTCACTTAAGCGTCTGACTCATGCTTTCAGCTCAGGTTGTGATCTCATGATTTGTGGGATGGAGCCCTGGGTTGGGCTCTGCACTGACAGCGTGGAACCAGCCTGAAAGTCTTTGTCTCCTTCTCTCTTTGTGCTCCCCCACTCCCTTGCTCTTTCTCTCTCTCTCTCAAAAGTAAATAAATATTAAAAAAAAAAATAGGGGCGCCTGGGTGGCTCAGTCGGTTAAGCCTCCAGCTTCGGCTCAGGTCAGATTTCACGTTCGTGGGTTTGAGCCCCGCGTCGGGCTCTGTGCTGACAGCTAGGTCAGAGCCTGGAGCCTGTTTCAGATTCTGTGTCTCCTTCTCTCTCTGCCCCTCCCCCTCTATGCTCTGTCTCTCTGTATCAAAAATAAATTAAAACATTAAAAAAAATTTTTTTAAATAAAAAAATAAAACTTGGCAGATGAAGAGATCATGCAATTGTTCATACACTTGTTTTGAAGATTAAAGGGCTGGGCACATAGTAAGCATTTGTGAATATTAATCTTTGTCATCAGCCTGGAAGGATGACATTTAAGAAGGGAAATGCTGGCTCAAGGGGAAAACTAGAGTTAAATGCAAGGGCTTAACAGCAGAGGAGTTTGGAAATACAGGGGAAAGATTTTAAATACAGGGACGTCAACCGTAAGTTGATTTACAGGGGGTAGTAGTATGTTCACTTTTAGGAAGTGGTGTCAGAGGGGACAGCAGGGCGTTGGGGTCAGACCGTGATGTGGGCAGGTGGGAACATTCTCCTGAGGCAAGGAGAGGGGCTGGGGTCAGAGAAAAAGAGATGGAGAGGCTTCTGGGCTGATGCTGTGGCACATCAGGGATGCTCGCCCGTGCGTGGATGGATGAATGGCCGGAAGCAGTGGCTGTGCATGAGAGCCGCGTGGGAGGAAGGGTGTGAGGGCAGAGGCAGAGGCCACGGTGCTGCCGCGCGGAGACCATCGGCCCTGAGAGGAAGCTTGTAGAGAGCCCACGCTTCTGTCCCCGGAAACTCTCCCTTGTGGGGCTCATTTTCAGGCTTTCTCTGTTTTCTGCTGCCTGCTGCTCCCTCCTTCATCGCTGTTCTGGGCGTCCCAACCCGAATCCCACATTTTTGGGGGCCCTCCAGTAAAGAGGCATGCAGGCCCAAATCACCTCCTGGGCCACACCGGCTCTCCACACGATGCCAGCAGCAGGCATCCGTACAAAAGGCTTCAGGGGGCCGGAAGCGAAGTGAATCCAAGCGCAGGAGGGCAGCCCCCAAGGGCCAGTGGGACTCCGTTTCTCTGATGTTCCACACCAGGGAGGCATGAGCCCTGCTGGCTTCTGTACTGCCCTCATCACATCTACCTTAAAGGAGGAACAGTGGGCCAGTCCTCATGCTTAGAGACCCTGCTATGTGCTAGGAAGGTCTTGAGGAAAAGCAGACAACAGAGGGGCAGGGCGTGGTCTGTCCTCAAAGAGGTGTGAGCCCTGCAAGTGACAAGGAAAAAGTACCAGAGGGAAAGATCCAGGAGTGGTCCCTGAAAAGTCGGAGGCAGCCAGATGGGCAGAAGGAAGACTTTGCAAGGACTGGAACTCTCAGAAAACAGTCCAGACTTGAGTGAGCAGAAACACGGGTTGGACAGATGAGCGCTCTGTGCCCAAGGCCGTGAGGCGATGACCCCTTCTTCTGCTTCCGGTGGTTGTTCCGGTGGATTTGTGTCTGCCCTGCAGGGTTGTCTGAAAAATGTAGCACAAAAGCACTAAATGATAATACATATGCTAACCCCTTTCCTGTTTGGGATGGGCGTGCAGGGCCCCAAGAGGAGCCTTTTGTGGAGAGAGACAGATGGAGTTGCAGTGAGTGGGGTGGGAGTGCAGAGAAGAATCAGATTACCCAACTTAAGAAAGGATTTGGGGTGCCCAGGAGAAAATAACATTCCGGGAGGGAGGGAGAATCAACAGCTCGGTGACTGGAGGTGCTCCGGGGTACTTCGAGGGAAGAATGGAACTAGAAGGGACAAGTTTATTATGTGACATTTATATTGGATATTTAGGGAGTTTCATTGTATGATATGCTATAAAATCCACTCTTCTTTGTCCTTAAGAGGTCATTCAAGATCCTTTTTCATTATTTTTTTAAATGTTTATTTATTTTTAAGGGAGAGAGCAAGCCAGGGAGGGGCAGGGAGAGACAGAGACAGAGGATATGAAGCGAGCTCTGCACGGTCAGCACAGAGTTAGATGTGGGGCTCGAACTCATGAACTGTGAGATCGTGACCCGAGCCGAAATCAAGAGTCAGATGCTTACCTGACTGAGCCACCCAGGCACCCCTTGAATTCTTTAAAAAAGGATCTCAGGAGCCCCTGAGTGGCTCAGTCAGTTAAGTGTCTGACTTCGGCTCAGGTCATGATCTCATGGTTCGTGGGTTTGAGCCCTGCCCCCCCCCCCAACCTTGGCCTTTGGGCTCTGTGCTGACAGTGCAGTGCACGATTAGGATTCTCTTTTTCTTCCTCTCTCTCTGCCCCACCCCTGCTCTCTCTCTCTAAATAAATAAATGTTTAAAACGTTGAAGGAAGGAAGAGAGAAAGAGGAAAAGGGAGGGAGGGAGGAAGGAAGGAGGGAGGGAGGAACTCAGGTATCAGCAAGGTGACCCAGGACCACAGAAGCCCTCTTTTACTTGGGTTAATATGCGTTTCCCCAGAAAATGCCAGCATCACTGTCACCACCAGGTTTTCTTGGTTCATTTGGAAGCAAAAATGTAAGAATTGTGCCAAAAGAAACCCCAGAGATCTGCTCCTCCAGTCTTTGCCAGTACCCTGCTTCCGGGGTCCCCACCGCCACCACCAGCACCACGCCTTGCTCTAGTCACAGGGCGTCTGAGCGCAGGCCTCCTGGTGGCAGTGCTCTCCCCACCTTTCTCCTGCCCTCTCCAGCCTCCCCACACCGCCCCCATGACGTCAGGGCCAGCTGCAGCCATGTGACTTTCCCAGTACATTCCACCATTCCATTTCCTTCTGACTTGGCCTCTCCGTGACTTCGATTTCACCTTGAGCCCATCTGGGCACCTGTCTGCCAGTTCTGGCCAATGTACAGCTGTTCACCCATACATGCGAGCTCCTAGAGGGACCTTCTTCCTCTCTGTGTTGCATTTCCTACGGGCACGTGGACCTAGATGCCCAGCTTGTGACCCACAGACTCTGGAATTACTGGGAAGGGAGGGAGGTGGGGTGGTCATTAGAATGGCACAGTGAGCCTGCCAGGGGCCCAAGGTGCCACCCTGTGCCTCCCTCTGCCTGACACCTGCCAGGGACCTAGAGAGAGACAGGCTGGCAGAAACCCCCTAGCCCACAACATACCCATGGATGGCTCTCACTTCCTACAGCCTCTCTGCCAGTGTTTTTTCTCTCCCATGTCTTTCTACCTCTTGTTCTAAAATTTTTTTTTTTAAGGAGAAGAAAAGAGCAGGGAATAACACAAGTAGTGTCTATATTTTCAAATGCACTCAGTGTCCTTGATTTCCACCCACCTGTCCCAGCAAGAGGCTCTCAGCACTGTGGGCTGCCTCGCTGCGGGGCAGCTCCCTGCACCCTTCCTCCCACCCCCCTCCCCTGCACTAGAGGTGATCGCCTGTATCTTCTCTCCCCAGGGCTCCGTGGAGAATGGGACTGTGGCCTCTGTGAACACTCAGAAGACAGACCCTTTGATGGAGCCAAAGCTCCAAGTGGTGGACTGGGACAAGGTAGCTGGCACAGGGCAGGGCTGGGTGATGACCGAGGGCTCCTGGGGCCAAGGCAAGAGTGTGTGGAGCCAAAGGCTGTGCTTATTTATGACATTTTCTGAGGAGGGTTGAGACGGGGAAGCTTGAAAGCAAACCAGAGCCGAGGTGGTGGTGGGTGTGGGGAAACTGCACACAAAGGGGATCTTCGCACCAAACACCCCAGAGGGTGGTCTCCCACAGAGCCTGGGGCTGAGGAGAACACAGTGACAAGTTCAGAAGGTCCAGACATACCCAGCTTGACCAGCCCGCAGGGCAGAGCTGCCCACAGGCACCAATAAAAACTCTCAAGACTCATCGCCCCTATGGGCTGTGGCGGGGAGACGGCTGGCACCATTTACGGCATCTTTCTGCAGCCCCCGATCCCTCCTGCGGTGACGAAGGAGAGCCCATATGCTGGTCTGGGGACTCCTGGGTGAGCTGGCCCATCACAGGTGGAGGTGAGGTCATTCAGCGGAGCAGTAGTAGAAGCAGCCCTGCCCGGGAGATCTGGGGGAAATAGACTTGAGCGCCATTTCCCTCCAGCCTGTGTTGTGGAACTGTCCCAGTCCTGGAATAGACACCACTGTGCACATCCATGAATGTCCCCTAGCGGTGCTGGACACCAGGGACAAGAGATGAACAGGACAGGCCCTGCTCCCAAGGAGCTCACGACCTGCTAGGGTGGACGGACCATGCCAGCCAACAGTTACAACACGGGGAGGTGTGAGAAGCGCACCCAGAGAGCACAGGTGGCCAGAGGTGGGGAGGATCCACAAGGCTGATTGTTTCCCGGGCCCCTTTCTGGATGCCAGGAACTCGGATACAGCTTCTGTCACATGCAGACTGCCACTGCCCTCGGAGGAGCCCGTCAGCCCGTGGCAAAGACGCCTCTCGGGTGTCTCCTCTGGAAGTTCTGGGGGCTTGGACTTGCTCTGCATGTGGGCCAGATGGGGGGACAGCCAGCTTGAATGGGAAGCTGTGAAGTCAGGGCCTCATTCTGGAAAAGGAGGCGCAGCAGAGGAGGGGAGGAGGGTGTGGGGATGAGGGCAGGCCTGGAGAGTGAGCTGCTGGTGGCCAGCTTAGGGCTCAGTGGCCAGTGGGGGGCACTGAAAGGAGCAATGAAGAGGGGGTGCTTGGGGCCCACGTCTGTGAGCTTGGCTTGGGGGATTGAATGTAGGAAAGACAATACCGTAAAGCGAGAGCCAACCAGGGCTGGATGCATATGGGCAGCCCCGCAGTGCAGTGGTAAGAAAGAACGATCCTGGAAAGGAGGGAACTGCCACGGAAGGCTGGCTGGGGACAGGACATTCTTTGGTTCTTTAAGTTTGTTTATTTCGAGAGACAGACAGAGAGACAGAAAGAGCCAGAGGGGGGAATGGGCAGAAAGAGGAATCCCATCCTAAGCAGGCTCCGCATGATGAGCCCAGAGCCCAATGGAGGGCTCAAACTCATGAACCAAACCTTGAGCACACAACCCGAGCTGAGGTCTGACGCTTAACCGACTGAGCCACCCAGACACCCCAGGGAACAAGGGGATTCTGTGTTGCCAGGCCTGCCCTGGGGAAGGGTCCTCTCGGTCTCTGCAGGCTGCAGGTTCAAGGCCGACTCCAGCCACGTCACTGTATGAGGCAGGGGGAGGGGAATCAAGCCCCGTTCCGCCATTGCACATGCCCGATCCCCACCAGAGTGGAAGAGAGCCCTCCCTCCTTCTTCCCCTCCCAGGGCCTGCTCCTGGCTCCTTGCCAGCCCAGCCTGACTCACTTTCCCCGCCCCTCTGTCATTCTCTTTCTGTACACTTTCTCTCTTCCTCCTTCCCCTGCTCCTCTGTCTCCTGGCTGAGAGAGGGCACGGAGCCCTGCTCTGGCAAGGGGCCCCCAGTCCCACTGGCGACATTGGGGTCAGCGTAAGAACTGGGCTTCCCAGGGAGAGTGAACAGTGCTTGGCTTGCTTTTACTTATTTTTTTTTTAAGTTTATGTATTTCTTTTGAGAGAGAGAGAGAGAGAGAAAACATGAGCTGAGGAGGGGCAGAGAGAGAGAGAGAGAGAGAGAGAATCCCAAGGAGGCTCAGCGTTGTCAGTGCAGAGCCCCACACGGGGTTAGATCTCATGAACCATGAGATCATGACCAGAGCTGACATCAAGAGTCAACGCTCAGCTGACTGAACCACCCAGGCACCCCACTTTTTCTTATTTTGCCTTCGTCTACCACATGGTCAATCCCAGTCCCGTTTGGTGGAGAGGGGAGGCTCAGAGAGCCGCCAAGCCCCTGGTCTGATTTAAACCCTACATCTGTTTCTGCCCCAGGCCAGGGGCTTGGGTGCATCCATTGGGTCTGGACCTTGAGGAGCTAGGGAGAGAGGCCAAGAGGGCAGTAGCTTTGCCTCAGCAGGGGGTCCCCGGGCCTAGATGGACTTGCACACCACTCCTGGGGCAGAAGGACTTGCCAAAGTTAACTCTGTGTTTTGAATCCAAGGGAGCCCCTATAGGGTCTGCTAAGGAGGGGAGTCTTCGCTTCCAGGGCCCAGCCTCCCCAGGCCTAGAAGCTGGAGGACAGAGTAGGCTATATTGGGAAGAGTGAGGGGAAACCGAGATGGGGGTACCAGGGCAAAGGTGGAAGGTTCTGAAAGGGCCAGGAAGCAAGCCCAAGGTGCCCCACCCGGCCTAGAGGTGCAATATCCTCTTGACTTTCAGGCTCTACATGGGATTTTACTGGAACAATTTCTAAATCATTCCTCGGATTACTCAGTCACACAGGACCCAGCTTCCTTGTGGGACAAGAAACCACACGGTAGCTCCTCACCCTAGCGTAGGCCCTACCTGTCTCTCTCTGTGTTCTGGAAGCCAGCCAGCCAGGAGCTGGTCCGGGTATGGGTGGCCGGAGCTGTTTTATTTGTTCCACTGGCTCTTTTCACTGCCCAACTGTTTCAGGCTCTCTGCACCCCCAGCCTCTCCCGCCCTTCCCACTTTGGGGTCCAGCCTCCCAGAAATCAGAACTGGTAGGATTTGAGGGATTTGCGAAAGTTCCCCACAGAGCCCCCTGGGCAGTGGAGTTAGCGCTGAATTAATGCTTCCTTTATTGAGCTCTTACCAGGTGCCAGAGACTGGGATGAACACTTTATATATATTGCCTATTATCTGATTTAATCATCTGATGCCAGGACAAGCGAGATAAGAATTAGAATGATCCTGATTTGGGGTCCTGGGTGGCTCAGTCAGTTAAGCATCCAGCTCTTGATTTCAGCTCAAGTCATGAATCTCACAGTTTGTGGGTTTGAGCCCTACATTGGGCTCTGCGGTGACAGTGTGCAGCCTATTTGGGATTCTGTCTCTTCCTCTCTCTCTGCCCCTCCCCTGGTCATGCTATCCTCTCTCTCTCTTTTTCTCTCTCTCTTTCAAAATAAATAAACTTAAAAAAATGATCCTGGTTTAACTAATGAGGAAGAGCTGACGTCTCCTGCCCCAAGTGACACTGCTGGTTCGCTTACTGGTCTTGCCCGTGGTTACTGCTGAGCCCCCTCCCCTGACCTGTCCCTTCTGTGTGCCCTGGACCCCTTCTACCCTGACAACTGGCCAAGAGTAAGGCCCTGAGGCCTGTACGGGGGAGGGGAGGAAAGAAGGGAGGGAGGAGGCGGAGGTGTAGTCTTCTTCCCCATCTTGCTGGGAGCTGAGCCAGAAGTGCTCTAGCTCCACAGGCTACCGGGGGTGAGGTCAGCTCTCTTCCCCTAAGAAACAGGTAGAACAATCCATCTAGGTGTGTTACAAAGCAATAAGCAGTGAGAGGCTCACTAACCCTAGGTCCCCTATACACAGATCCCCACACACGTAACCCTCCCTCCGCGTCAGGGGCTGCTCCGGGGCTCCCCAGGGCCTATGAAGATGTTGATGGTGGCTACATTGGTTAAACCTTTCAGGACCCCCAGAGAAGTCACTGAGAACTGGAGACAGTAGCCCCTAGATCTAGACAAGGGCACTCTTGACCAGCCCACATCTGGGGAAGGGTCAACCTCAACGCTGTGAGTGCAGACCTAGCTCACCTCCCACCACTCTGTCCCCTGGTCACCTTGGGTCTCCTTGAACCTCCTTTCTCACCTTGACCCTCCCCACGGTGGGCGTTGAGAAAGTCAGGCTGTCCAGAGAGACCCTCTGGAACCTCCCTAAGGCTGTTCCTATGGGGCCTGCATCTCCCAGGTCTTTTCCCTGCTCACCCACTTGCCCAGAGCTCCTGGCTCCTCTTCCAAAGTGCTCAGCAGTGCTAAAAAAAAAACAAAACAAAAAACCTGCCCCCAGAAAGAAATGAGGCAGGTGGGCTGGATGGGCACTTCCCTCTGTGTCCCTGAGAGGGCAGTGGACAGGGCTGGGAGACAGGAGATACACCCCAGACAGCCGAGGTCTGTGAATCCCTATGATGGAAGAAATTATCCCCACCCCATACTGTGTGGGACTGCCTAGGGGGTCTAGATGTAGGAAAGATCATAAGAAAGGGTAAAAGAAGAGCCTACCTCCCTTTGGAATGGGGGGGGGGCAGGCAGGTCCCCTCTGCTGTTCTTTAGTCCTGAGGATTGAGTTCCCACTGACTTTCTCTGTGACATGGCCAAACCTTCCCTCTCCCTGGGGTCTGGCCCTTCACCTCCTGCTCCCCAACCACTCTCATCTCTGAATCCTCGTGGGGGAAGCCTGAGGCCACCACTTCCCCTGGGTATAAGGAGGAGGTGAGTGGTCCAGAACTGCCTTTGTGGATTTGAACTTGTCTAACCCCCAGTTAGACTGTACAGGATAGGCCTCCAGCCACCCCCAAAGGCCTCTACGGGACCCTCAAAGCCTCTGTGCGGGGGAATTCACAGCCACAAGGGGTCTGAGCCAGCTGATATGAGGTCACCTGGCCCTGTGGTTGAGACCTCAGGCTCTGGAGCTGCCCTGGTGTGAGTGCAGGTCCCACCAGCAGGATCTGACCTCAGTCTCCTCACCTGTAAAATGGGGCCATCTCAGGCCCCAGCTCTCAAAATCACAGCTTATGAAGGACCTGTGACAAAGACAAAGAAATAGTGGCCAGGATTCTTGTAGAGCTTCTAGTCCTCACTCCCCTCCCCACTGGCCACTGCTGGTTGGAAGCCTATCCCCCACCTTCCTGGCTCAGAAGCCATCCGTGGAGCTACTAGCTCTGTGGTTTAAGTGGACATTTCTTTAAACAATTGCCTTAGGTTATGGCTGCAGAGGTGGGAGGAGCTCCTGGCATGGAGCAGCTGACCCCTCCCCCGCACATGTGCCCTGCCTGGGGAAGAGCGGATTCAGGCTTGTCACTCCTGAGCAGGGGCCGGCCCTGGGAAGAGTTCTATGCCACCAGACCCCTGTGCTGCCTGAGTGGAGGGGGACCTGGGGAGCAGAGGGGCCCCCTTCCAGCCCTGGCAGCACACAAGCCCTTTTCAGGCTCCCTCTGGGCAGCAGGCTGCCTTTTCCCCCTGCAGGCCTTGCAGCAGCTGCATTCCAGACCTAGCCCGGGAGCACCCGCCCCCTTCCTTGGGTCAGGGGCAGAGACAGGTGGGGGAAGGGCTTGGGACTCTGGGCCAAGCTGATTCTGATTTGCATGTGTTTTCTGGAGCCCAGCCTGTAGCTCAGGACTTTTGAGTCCATTAAATGACCCTCCCAACAAGCAGTTTCTGGGTACATCCTCACCCTCATCCATGCAGTCAGCTTTAGCTGGGCACCCCTGAGTGAATCACTTGCTGTCTCTGAGCATCAGGTTCCGCATTTGTAAAAGGGGGATTTGCTGTTGGGAAGGTTGCTATGGAAGCCCTCCCCGCCCCCACCCCCCCATGCCTGGGAGCTGGAGGTGTAGTCAGTGGTCTGTTCTCCCTGCCTTCTAGTACCATCCTCCCTTCTCAAGACCAGTTCCCAGCCAGCTACCATGTTGGAAATGGCCCAGTAAGTGAGAGGTGTTAGGACCCATCTGACACTTTCTCCAGCAGGGATCAGGGCTGGAAGAGAATTGAGGAAAGACACCCTGTCAGTGCATGTACATATAAATCAAGGTTGAGCATATGGTGATGTCCCAGCTCCTGGGAGATGATGTGGAGGTAATGGGGGGATGGGAGGGGCACCCCTACACCGGGACCGACCAATCCTATCTCAAGAGTCACTTGTACCCTCTGAGTTCAATGCCCTTACCCATAAAATGGGGAGGAGGGCAGCGGGCTTGGATTTCTGTACTTGCACGGAAGCCTCGCTTTACTTCCCCTGGAATAGTGGGCTGACGCTCCAGTAGTGGAAATATAGGTGTTGGCCACTGAGGACTGAGGGGAATGGAATGTTTGCAGAGAGGAAAATTAGCCTCCTTGGGATTCTTCCAGGGCAGTGCCTCCGCCCTCAGAGTGAAATGGCCCTCCCTGGCACCAAGGAGGGCTCCCTCACAGAGATGTACTGTGGGCTAGACATGGAGCCAGGCTTGAGGCCCTCCAAGGCCGGTGAGCAGGGCAGAGGCAGCCTTGTGACCAACTCTAGATAGCAAATCTGCCATTTGTACAGCGGCCATTGCCCACTGGCCTACCCAGGGAGGAACCAAAGTCATGTCCAAAAACTAGGTGGCCCACAGGACCTCAAACAAGAGATGCCCCTGTTGAAGGGGTGGGGGGCTGAGGGAGCCGGCCCTGTCTACCGCACCTGTAAATACCCAGCCCCCCACACCCGCTCTGTCCTTTTGTTCTGTTCCCTTTGCAGGGGGGTGTAAGATTCAGGCTAGATTCCCAGCTTGCTGCTCACCTAGACACTCTTCCTGTGTCTCAACTAAATTAAGCTTATAAATCCTCTACTATTTTCTACTTATTTTATAAAATAAGGGCAAAATGGATCAACAGGTAAAAATTTGCCGAAACCACTGCTAGGCTGAGAGAGAGGCCTGCCTGGCCACACCCTTGTGTTATATATAGCTAGAAACATTCATTGTCTGAGGTAGCTAAGTCTGAATTAAGTGTACAAATGAAACACATGCAAAAATGAAACATATGAAAACCAGGGGGTTCATTCAGGATAGGTGGTGATAGATTCAAGATGCATATTATCATCCTTAGGGCACAGCTGGGGGAAAAATACTAAAACATAGCTAAAAAGCCAATAGATATTATAGCATATTTTAAAATACTTGATTCATGTAAAAAAGACAAGAAAGGAAAGTGGAGGAGTCAAATAGAAAACAAATAGCAAGGTAGTAGACCTACCCACCCCCCAGCATTAAACGTTAATGGACTAAACACTCCAATTAAGAGTCAGAGATTGTCTGACTAGATAAAAAAGCAAGACTCAATGATATGCTGTCTGCAAGAGATGCACTTTAATGTTTATTTTTGTAGAAGGAGAGAGACAGAGCATGAACAGGGGAAGAGAGAGAGAAAGAGGAAGACACAGGATCCAAAGCAGGCTCCAGGCTCTTAGCTGTCAGCACAGAGCCTGATGCAGGGCTCAAACCCACAAACTGTGAGATCATGACCTGAGCTGAAGTCGGACGCTTAACCAGCTGAGCCACCCAGGCGCCCCAAGAGATGGCCTTTAAATGTAAAGACATATGCAAGAGGAAAGTAAAAGGGTAGGAAAAGACAGACCGTGCAAACACCAAGCATAAAAAAGCCCAGTGTGACTCTTAAAATCATACAAAAGTGGGCTTCAGATAAGGGATCAAGGTGGGTATTTCCCAATGATAAAGGAGCCAACTCATAAAAAACCTTGGGCAAGTTACCCAGCTTCGAACCCAGCTTCATTTCCCATCTCCAAAATAACAATAATAATAGTCGGTACCCAGTTAGGGGTATGGCAAGGATCAAACTATTTAACTCATGTAAGGCATTTAGAACCATGCTCAGTACATGACAAATACACAAATGACAAATGCTCTGTGACTGTTAGTTCTAAGGTTATTGCAATTGGGACAAAGCCTCAAGCTCTCGCCGTGACCCTGGCTTGGCTTCCTCTGAGGTGGGGCTCTGAAGGCTGCTGCAAGATAAGGTGTAAACAAAAGCCACTAGCTGGTTCCTCCAGTTCTTTTCCCTGGAGGTAATGGGGGTGTGTGTGTGTGTGTGTGTGTGTGTGTGTGTGTGTGTGTGTAGAGAGAGACCTGAGGCAGAAAGAAGAAAGGAGACAGTGTGCACCCAATGAATCTATTTGCTGCTAGAACCAAGGGAGAAAGTCAGGGAGACATGGGAAGGGAGCTGGACAAGGTGACTGCCAAGTAGAACTGGTGCTGGATGGATGGCTACAGGCTGACCTAAGTCATCTTCTAGCCTGAGAAGCAGGAAGGCAGCTACCACCTGGGAATTACCAAGTTCACATGGCAGGAACCACAAAGGTTCGGGGCCTTCCCCCCCCCCCCCCCACCCGTCACAGAAACACTGCCCAGTAAATCAGTAAATTCCCTTCCGGCAGTGAGGCCGACGCCCCTGCTCCAAGGCTGTGATAACGGGACTAGTTTCACCTCTGGCAGGGCTGAGATCTGCTGAAACCACACCAGCTTTGTCACGGAGGCCTGTGCAAGGGTGACAGTCAGCCAGGGATTCGGGAAAGCAGGTCTCGGAATCACTGTGACTCCTTGTCCCAGGCTCCAGTGCCCTTCCTCCATGTACACGCTCTTTCACTTTCCTGACACTGCGTCCCTTCAGCAGCTGCCTAACTCCCTTATATTGGAGATTTACTGACACCCACCATGCACTGACCTCTCCTACGGTGGGTGGAAGGCCAGGGCACACCCAGCTATATAGATGCGAGAGCCTAGGGCTCCAGAAAGTAAAGCCCCTTGCCCATGGCTGAAATACATGGCTGGCTGTGAAAGTGGTCTCTCACCACAAGTTCATTGTTCCTTACAATTTGGCTTACTGATTTTGGTCTAGATTAATCTTCAATACATGGACTCCTCAGAAATCTTCAAGGACTTTGCATTTCCTAGAGCTGCAACTTCCAAGCTTTTTTAATCTTGCATCCCTATGAGTAAAACATTCAGGGCACATTCTCTCTTACATGTCTATTTTCATTATTTGCTTGTGCTAATGTATTCTTGTATTAGAAAATACCTATATGTGGTTTAAAGATGAGATAAATGTATCACAGATAAAGAGTCTCTAAGATTTTCTCCCTGCATCTGTGGACCAGCCTTGAGTACCCCCAGGGGTTGCATACGTCCCCACCTTGGACACAGCTGGCCAGGAGGATGAAGTGCCAACTCCTGGGCCTGGTACGAGGTGTTGTCATCCACAACTGTCAGCAGATTTCTTCCTACTGCCCTGCAGATTGGTGTCAAGGTGCCAGATGGGCCACGGTCATTCTCAACACCACATCTCCTGCTGCACCCTTCCCCTCTTCTTTCTAAGTCCTCCGTGCTTTGTGAGCTCTAACCCAAACCCTAGGTTTTCTGCAAAGCCTTTCTCTTCTACCCTGGACCCAGGCATTGGTACCAATCATTCTGCCTTCTGATCTCAGTCTGCTTGCATCACCGCTAAACTATCTCACACGGCGTGTTTTATCTTGCCAAATACTTTATGCAGGTATCATTACTTCCATCTCATAGGCCCAGAGAAGTCAAGTAATTTGCCTAAAGTCACACAGGAAGTGATGGAGCCAGGAATTGTATGTAGGCCTGACTCTAGAGTCAACTCTTATTTAGCACTAAGCTATATAAAGCAAAAATGTTTTTTTATGTTTCATTTATTTTTCCCAGCTGCTTACATAAAAATATATACACATATGAAATATCAAGCAAATTTGTGAATGAATGATAGTTCGAATGGGTGAATGGATGAGTCATCCAGGCCAACATCAAGAAGAAAGCCCATGGTAAAAAGGAAAAGGCCTATTTTATTACTAGTATAGGTCTTTTTTAAATTTTTAAATGTTTATTTTTGAGAGAGAGACAGAACATGAGTGCGGGGAGGGACAGACAGAGAGGGAGACACAGAATCAGAAGCAGGCTCCAGCCTCTGAGCTGTCAGCACAGAACGTGACACGGGGCTCAAACTTGTGAACTGAGAGATAATGACCTGAGCTGAAGTCAGACGCTTAACCAACTGAGCCACCCAGGTGCCCCACTAGTACAGTTTTTTTTTGTTTTGTTTTTTATTGTTTGTTTTTGTTTTTGCAGGGACCAAACATTTTCTCTAGCTAACCTCATAAAAATGCAGACTTTATATGCCTATCATAGATTTTATTTTCCATCCGTATCTAAGTTTATGCCTACAACATGACCATGGGTTTGAGGGACTGAAGCTAGATTTGGAAGGTAATTCATGCATCATTTGCTACAATGTTACATCAAGTGGTCATACTCAAAATGTGCCAAGAAATGAAAATTACAGCGGAGAAGAGCAAAGATGAATAGAAAGCTTAGGGTCTCTCTCCATACCAAAATCTCATTCCAGCTTCCTGCTTCAGCGCTGCTGTCCTGTCAGAAAAGACCTGTGTTGGTTGCTAGCCATGACCTTCAAAATAGTGTCCAATGGCCTTGACCTTTTGTGAGGTTTACTTGGTGGCTTACCATAAAGGCTCCAAGCCACTCTTGTCCCAATGGGTGCAGAGTTCCAAAGTTAATGCTGGAGAATTCCAACAGCATGTCACCTCCTGTTCATCAATGTGCAGGCCTGGATCCTAAACATTCACAGTGCGGGTGTGGATCCTCACAGCCGTGACCTCAGGATGCTGCTGCACTTTTTGCCCCACCTTCAGCTGAGAGTGCAGGCCTGTTGTCTGAGGCTCCTATACCTAAAGAGTCCTGGGCAAGACCTCAGTCTTCAGGTGTGGCTGAATCTGGGTGTTTAGGTGTTACCACCCAGATTCGGTGTTTCTATCTCCTAGTTGATCATCCTCTGTGTTGACTGAGTCCTCAAGTAGGCTCTGCTAGCAACACCAGGGTCTTACCATGCAAGCTTAGCAACCTCAACACGAAGAAAAGGTATCTGACAGTCCATTGCACCAGCTTAGGTCATGAACCTGTCCTGGATCCCGTTTCTGTGACTGGGAGACGGAGATGAGTGGCCTGGTCAGTTCTAGGATCACTGAGGTGGAGGAGTGGATACAGATCATGCGAGCTTAGGTGGAGGATGGGGATCGGGATATTGTGACCAGGAAATGGGAGAGTGAATGTGCACAGGTGTGAATATCAAGTCCACTTGACTTTGTATCTTGCAGGATTTGGTAGACTGGCGGAAGCCCCTGCTGTGGCAGGTAGGCCACTTGGGAGAGAAGTATGATGAGTGGGTCCACCAGCCAGTGACCAGGCCCATCCGCCTCTTCCACTCCGACCTCATCGAGGCCCTCTCCAAGACTGCCTGGTGAGCCCTGCTCTGGGCCCATGGTGGGCTGTCCCTCTCTCCTGATGCTGCCAGTCAGATACAGAAGGGGAAGGGACAGTTGGGTCCCTCCCCAGAGCTGTCCTGTAAAGTCTTGGGGATAGTGGAACATGCTATAGACACAATCCATTCCTGTGCATGGTTTGTCCCTTGAGTGAGTGACAACCTAACATGTAGCCAGAAACCACTTTAGATGTCACCTCATTCTTTTTTTTTAAAGTTTATTTCTTTATTTTGAGAGTGAGCATGAGTGGGGGAGGGGCACACAGACGGGAGCAGAGAGAGAGAGACTCCCAAGCAGGCTCCATGCTAAGCCCGACACCATGTTTGATCCCACAACCATGAGATCATGATCTGAGCCGAAACTGAGTCGGATGTTTAACCAATTGAGCCACCCAGCCTCCCAAACCCTGTCCTATTCCAGACTCTTAGGAAGGTTTTCCAGCCTAGAAAGCCCATGGGAACAGTTTTGCCTGCAATTGGCTCCTTTGCCACAAGAGGTCAGTATCAATCCAGCTGCACAGAGCCTGGCCACAGGGATGCAGTTCTTCTCTGCCAGTAACTCATTTCAGAGACGGAAAGAGAGAGGCTCTAAGCCTCTCTCTTCTTTTCTTCTCCCAGTCCCCAAAGCAGTATCCCTTTGGCCCTATGTCTCCATGTGCTTTCCTCACATGCTTTGGTATGATTTACTCCTTCCTTTAGTTGAGAGATGCATCTCTGGGGACGCAGAACCCTGTTGAGCCCCTGTGCATGTATTTCTCTTACCCTGTGGCTCCACCTGCAGGTACAGTGTCCCCATCATCTGGACACCCCTGGTGCTGTACCTCAGCTGGTCCTACTACCGAATCTTTGCCCAGGGCAACGTTCAACTCTTTGCTTCCTTCACCACAGGTAACGTTGGTTCCTTCTTGATATGCTCCCCTGGCTCCTGGAGGCAGGAGATTTCAGTGGTGTCTCTGGTCCTGAGTTTCTAAGAACACAGAATCCCAAACCACATCACAGACATTTATAAATGAGACCTCTCTGTAGCAAGAGACTCAAAGAAAAACATCAGGCTCCCCCCACCCCATCCCCAAATGGATAAAGAAAAAAAACCCTCAGCAACATGTGAGCAGAAACTAAATTATTTCATCAGGAGGCAAAGCAATGAAGGAGAGGGCTTCTTGCTGACTATAATACTAGAAAATGTATGACTTGGGATTGTCAAAGCGACCAAAGAAAATCATTTTACTAGGTGCACAGCTGAGAGCTTAACTCAAAATGCCCCGCTGAACACAGCACAGATTAGAGCCTGGAAGAGAGAGATCTGGGAGTGTCCTACAGTGTCTCCTGGGCAAAGGCTCATGCCACAGAACCTCCGACTTGGAGTACCAGCCCCACTAACCACTACCAGACACCCACCGCATGCCAGGCCTAGTGTTTTCAGGGACCACGGCACTGAATGCTCCCAGCATCCCTGTAAGAAAGGTACTATCATCATGCCCTTTTAGAGATGAGGACATTGTCCCTCAGAAAAGTCAAGTGAGTGATTCAGGGTCACATGGCTAGGATGTGGATGTCAGGTGCCCCCCAGCTTTGGGGATCAGGGACAGAGGGGAGGGCTGATGTGAGGCAACTTCCCAAGAGCCTATGGGACCGAGTCTCTAAGGTTTGGCGGTGTTCACTTCTGCCAGCTGCCTCCCAAGCTTACTGCCTACCTTGTGCCTCCAGAAACGTACCACCTGCACAGATGGTCCTGTGTCCTGGCACAGCCTGCCTCAGGGAGGTGCTAGCATCTGGCAGGTGGCTCAGACCCAGGCAAGGTTAGGGGACAGGCAGGGGAGGGGTGCTGGGAGCGGGTGAGGCAAGCTTTCCTCTCCTGATCACACGTCTCACATTCCTGATTATGAGCCTGCAGAGCCTCCCTCTCTCTGCCAGACCCAGGCTCCTTCTCGCCACACTCCAGGGTTGCTTCCCAGCCCATGGCTGCTGGGGGAACAAATTGCAGGCCCGAATGGTTTCGGTGAGAGGGGCCCTGGCCACAGTGATGGGAGCCTCAGTTTTCCCAGCTGGCCCAGGTTGGGACAGGGGATGAACAGGCTACAGGAAGTCCTCCTGAGTCCCAAACTGCTCCCGGTCACCAAGGGTTAATATGCACGCGCCACATGCCAAGGTTACCCTTTTCTGCCCACGCTGAATAGCTCAGGCACAGCACAGGGCTTGTTGCTCCGAAGGCCCGCTCACTGAATCGCCCACTGTCCGGCCGGCGCTCCCCTAACAATGAGCAACAGTGGCAGGGCCGCCAGGACTGGCAGCCGGAGGGGGCAAGGGATGCCGGAGCTTTGGCCCAGGTCCCTCTGCAGGATTCCTCCAGAGATGCCACTCGGTACCAGCTCCGGCCTGATGGGCCGACAGGGTGATGCTGGGGTGAGGGGGCGGGCAGAGACTTGACCTATAGGAGGGGACTCTTCTGCGTGGCAGGGAGGGTGATCTGAGGGCTTGGTCTGAACGCAGACCTCTGCAGAGAGCTGAGATGTGCTAATAGAGGTCCAGTGTAGAGTCTGTGACCACTGCTGCCAGTGGTGACGACATGGAAGAGATGTGTCCACATCCCTCCCTCATCCCCCAGCTCGTCAGGCAAGACACAGGCCACCGGCAGAGAAACTAAGAGCCAGAAAAATGAAGCAAGGCAATGTCCCAGTGCAGCTGGTAGACGGAGGGCCCTGGAATAGAGGCAGAAGACTCGGGACGCCCAGAGGCAGTGGGACCTGAACAGAGACACCAGTGCAATGCTGAGATTCCTAGATCCATGGATGAGAATGCTCTGAAGGACAGAGGGGTTCTGGAAACTTCGGATGGCCCCTAGAACTGTTCTTGGGAGCAGATGACACTGAGCGCTGAGCCAGGACCATTGCTCAGCAGCACCCCAGGTGGCGATGAAGGCCTCCAATGGGCTCTGCTGTGAGAGCCTGAGCCATGGTCAAGACCAAAGTTCGTGGCCACAGGATGTTCCTGTGTGTCCAGTCCTCTCCCTGGTGACAGGAGGGCTAAGCAGCAAAGCGGGCTCCTGCACTCTAGGCAGGAGGAGGCAGGGGGCTGGCGAACTCCTTCTTCAACCAGGGACCTTCCAGACCTCTACAAGGAGAATCAAGAGAAGATGGGTACAGTAGGCCCACAACTTAGAACTTAGATGTATTTTGCCTCACATTTAAATGTGAATGGTCCCACTTAAAAAGTATAGTAGCTAAATAAATAAATATTATAGTAGCTACTTATTTATTATATATGAGGAGCATTATATTATCAGTATTACTGATATAATGATATATTATTCTTACTATGTAATACCTGTGTTTATCATATAATTAGGTGTTCCATTCCCTCCGTCCTAACAACAGCCTTTCATGATGGGTAGGATATTTTAACGTTGAGAAAACAGCGAGGTAGGTGGTGCAGGGCCAGGATCTGCAGCCAGCTCTGCAAAGTTAAAGCCCACGCCCTCTGTACTTCAGCAGTGAGTTTTGAAGGACCCGAGGTGTCAGGGCCTCCCTGGAAGCAGGGCTCCTCACCCACCGCAGCAGCGCGGCCAAGGCCAGGCGGCCACGGGCAGAGTGTTACACAAGCACCTCATACCAAATGTGGATGCGGCTTAGGTGGACGTGCTGACAAATTTCCACCCACTGAGCCACCACAGTGGGTCAGTAACCTGCAGAGCTCAGGTCAGGACCAAGCGGACCGAGGGGAAGCCAGCCTTACAGTGCCAGTTTATGGGAGAGCTGGCTCTACACCACCGCTCTGTGGCTGGTAGGCCCTGGGGAGGGGGAGGGGTTACAAAAAGCCACTGCTCCCTCCCCACCACCAGTGAGCCAGCAGTCATCAATACATCCCATCTGAGAAGATTTCAAGCCTCCTCATAATTATTGCCCACCCTTCCCGCCATCCCTCAGCCCAGTCTGGCACAAAAGGTCCGGTTCACGTTAGTCTTTCATTGTTTTGTCAGAGTGGGGCTGGGCCTAGATTCTGTTCCAAAGAGCAGAAGCTCACCTCCTCCTCCCTGCCTTCCTGGGCTTTCTTCCTCCCTCAGCTGCCACCTGTGGCCATCCACACTTCCTTAAACAGAACCAGAAGCTGCCTTCCTCATGGCCCTGGTTCTGCCCTTAGAAAGCCACAGATCAAACCTCCTCTGGGTACAGCCCTTCAGAGGGGCTTGCATCCACCCACCCATCCCTCAACAAGTGTCCGAGCACCTGCCGCGTTAAGCACTAGAGATATAAAATGAAAGGCCTCCCCTGCCCATAAAATGGGGGCAAATGGTAAAACCCGCAAGCCGCCGTGCAGCATGAGAGCTGTGATATGAAGGGCGGGCAGGAGCTTCGAATCCCGCCCAGGTGGGGACGGAGGGGTCTGCGGAGGATTCTTGCAGGAGACAAGAGGACTGAGTCTCCAAGAATAAGGGAGCAGGGAGGGAATCCCAGTGAAGAAAATGTGAACAAAATTGGGGGTGAGGTGAGGAGCAGGGAGGACACGGTAAATCGCAGGAGCCCCAGTTTGGCTTTGATTTGGCAACAGGGCCCCGAGGCAGGGATGTGGCTAGCTGCACGGGTCTCAAGGGACTCTGGGTGTCTCTCTGCGAACTTGCACTTTACCTAAAAGTAATGAGGTGCCATAGAAGGGTTTGAACAGTGCATGGAGGCAGGGGACTGGCACGGGAGCCCGATGCCGGCACTGGGTAACAGGTGATAAGGCGGTAGGGATTAAGAACAAAGAACTGACCAGAGAGAGATACTTTTTGTAAAAATTGAGATGAGGTTCACATAACATAAAATTAACCATTTTAAAGTGAGCAATTCAGAGGCATTTAGTACATTTACAGCATTGTGCAACTGCCACCTCTCTCTAGTTCCAGAATATTCTCATCACCCCAAAAGGAAGTCCCATTGTTCTCCATTTCCCACCCCGCAGCCCCTGACAGCCACCAAATCTACCTTCTTTCTCTACACGTTTGCCACTTCTAGACATTCCGTACAAATGGAATCACACCAAACATGGGCTTTTGTGTCTGGTTTCTTTTGCTTTGCCAAGAGATGTTAAAGAAGGGGAGCCTAAAGGGCCTGGTGCCTTGGTGGATGCAAGAGAAAGGGAGAAGTTAAGCCTTTGTCGTGTGTGGTGGATATCGGAACCCCTGGCAGAGGAGAGAAGCATTGTGGGTGATGGGTTGGGCTGGAAGAAGAGGAGGAGGCCACTGTTGACTTTGGGGGCCTGTGGGCAGCCATGTGGAGGTCCCCTGTAGCAAGTGGCTGTCTGGGGCTGGGGTAGAGTGTGGGCCGGGGGAGAGGGGATGTGGCTGACTTCCCAGAGCAAGCAGAGAGTGTGTGGAGAGTAGAGGGGCAAGGCTTTGACACTGGGGGCTGAGGCAGCGTTTTCATGATGGAACCCACAAGGTCATCTAGACAAGAGGAGAAAAGCCAAGTGACCCAGCAGACAGGGAGAGGAGCTGTGCGTGTATTCTAACCATACTGGTCGTAGATTCTTCGAGATATTCCAAGAAGCTGTGGACTCACTTTTCTGAAAAATCATACGAAGAGGCATCATTTGGGTTACCATTTCAGGAGCTTCACAGACACCCTGGAATCCAGCTGAGGACTTGGGGCATCCATCAACCTCCTGTTAGGAGCCCACGGGGTTCCAGATTCAGGGAGAGACTGGTCACTAATATCATATGCCACAGCCAAGTGTGGGATGAATTGAAAAGCTTGCTAGATCTGGCAAGAAGTACATCGTGAATCGCCTTTACAGTTCTAGTGGCTGGGAGCAGAAGACAGACGGTAGGGATTTGAGAATCAAATGGGAAGCAAACAAGGAGAGCTATGAGCCGAATCTGCCTTTTCTGTAGGCTTGGCTATGAAGGGACAGAGTTTACGATGGGAAAGTCCACTGGAGAAGAAGTTGAAGATTCCCAGAGAGGGGTTGGTTGGGAGGGAGGGGTTCAGGGAGGAAGCCAGCCAGCTGTGACCTCCGCACTCCCTAGTGGGTTGAGCCTGGCAAGTAACTTAAGTTGTTTGTATCTCCATATCCTGCCTCATATGGACGATGCTGGGCTTCCCTCATAAGGCTGCAGTGAAGGGAAACGTGAAGTAATCCATGTAAATCACTTAAATGGTACTTGGCATGTAGGTTCTGATCATTATACCCCTGCTGTTACTATTATTACCACCACCCAGTACCCGCGTGCCTGGGTGCATATCTCTTCCCTGAGGAGCAGGGTTCCAGGGTGGCGGCAGAATTGGATATGGTCAAAGGTGGAAGGGAGGGAGTGGAGGAAGTCTAAAGTAGGAGGCTTAGGTGAATGGAGCAGGGAATGTTTGAGAGCAGCAGGGAGGGATCTAAGCCTTGAGACAGAAGGTGCCAGACGTGGCCACACAGCTCTCCCTCGGTGCTCAGCAGCTTGCATAATGGGGAGGACAGGCAGGTTCTCGTCCTGGGCTGAGGGGTCATGGGGATGGGTAAGGGAGATGGAGAAAAGATCAAGAGAGATGGGTTATCTTTGGGAAACAATTCGGTGGTTCCTCAAAAGAGCAAGCATAGTTAACACTATGACCCAATGCCTCAGTCCTAGGTTTATCCCCAGGACAACTAAAACCATGCCCACACGGATATTTGTCCATGAATGCTCATGGAAGCTTTATTCATCACAGCCCCAAACAGAAATAACCCGGATGTTCGTCAGCTGATGAATGGATAGACAGAGGTGGTCTGTCCACACCATGGAAAAATATTCAGGAAGGAAGGAAGGAAATCCTGGTACATGCTACAACATGGATGAACCTTTTTAAAAAATGTTTATTTATTTCTGATGGGGGATGAGCAGCAGAGAGAAAGACAGACAGAGGATCCAAAGCAGGTTCTGTGCTGTCAGCAGTGAGCTCAACACGGCACTGGAACTCATGAACTGTGAGATCATGACCTGAGCCAAAGTCAGACGCTCAGCCAACTGAGCCATCCAGGTGCCTGTATTTATTTTATTTTTGAGAGAGAGATGGCAAGAGCAAGAGAGGGGCAGACAGAGAGGGAAATAGAGAAACCCAAGCAGGCTCTGTGCTGTCAGCAGAGAGCCTGATGCAGGGCTCAATCCTATGCACGGTGAAATTAATACCTGAGCAAAAATCAAGAGACAGACACTCAACCAAATGAGCCACCCAGGAACCCCACATGGATGAATCTTCAAAATAGTATATGTAAAAGGAGCCAGTCATAAAAGACCACGTATTTTATGAGTCCATTTATATGAACTGTCCAGAATAGGCAAATCCATAGACAGAAGGTAGATTTGTGGTTTCCACGGGCCGAGAAACAGCAGCGGTGCGACAGTAAGTGGGCAGTGACGGCAGTGGATACAGGGTTTCCTTTGGAGGTGATAAACATGTTCTAAAATTGACTGGTGAGGGTGGCACAATCCTGAATACACTAAAAACCACTGACTTGTACACTTTAAGTGGGTGGATTGTATGGTATGTGAGTTACATTTCAATAAGGCTGTTATTTTTAAAAAGGGAGAGGAAGTCTGGCCAAAGCAGTAGCTTGTAGAGAAAAGTAAAGCTAAGAGGGTAAGGAGAGGCATGGAGAAAACAGGGAACAGAGCTGATGTCACATGAAGTCAAAGAATGAATGGGGAAAGGAAAGGAGACCCGCAGGGGCTGCCGGCTGGGTGTTGAGAACTCACACCTGGTGACAGTTACATCTCTGCTGTCTTCTGTCCCCAGGCTAATCATCTTCAGTTTTGTCGTGTCTCTCTCACGTGCTGTGACTTTAGGTCTTGTCTGTTAAGATTTCTCTGCTTGGGTTTCCTGTCCCTCCTGCCCTACCCCCGCCCCCCACTACCAATCCCTGGTTGTTAACAATTTTCATCAGCAACCTCCTGGCTTTTCAGGCTTAATAGGGGTTGTCCCTTATGCCACTGAAGCAAAGGCACCCTTCCCAGAAAGGTCAGCCATTTGGATGGCTCTGACCAAACATCACAGCCTGGGTGGCTTATAAAATACAGGAATTTGTTGCTCATAGTTCCAAAGACTTAAAGTCCCAGATCAGGATGCCAGCTTGGTCGAGTGAGGGCCCCCCTTGCAGGTCCCAGATGTCTTGTAGTTTCCTCACATGGCCAAAAACGGAAGCAGCTCCGTGTGGTCTCTGTTCTTCTTCTTCTTTTTCTTTCCTTTTTTTTTTTTTTTTAACATTTATTTATATTTGAGAGAGACAGAGCACGAGCAGAGTAGGGGCAGAGAGAGAGGGAGACACAGAATCCAAAGCAGGCTCCAGGCTCTGAGCCGTCAGCACAGAGCCCGACACAGGGCTCAAACCCACAAACCATGAGATCATGACCTAAGCCAAAATTGGATGCTTAACCAACTGAGCCACGCAGGCACCCCACAGTCTCTTTTATGAGGACACTAGTCCTGTTCATGGCTCCCCCTTCACGACCCAGTCACCTCCCAATACCATCACATTGGCAGTGAAGTTTCTCATAAGAATTTAGGGGGACACATTCAGACCATAGCACCAGAGAAATTTCCAGCACTGTCAACAGCTTCTCCCCTCAGTCCCCCTAAGGAAGATCTCAGACCTCTGGCCAGCAGCCTCATTGTGCCCCAAGAGGACCCCTCCGAGCCCCGTGGAGATCCTCACAGCCTCCTTCCCAGTTTGACCCAAGAGCCCCATCAGTGAGGCCCGGCCCCATAGCTGTTGGATGGAGAGCAGCAGCCCCCAAGGTGACGGGAGAGGGCACGACAGGTGCCACCAGGCCTCCCCGCCCGCTGCGACTGTCTGTCCTGACTGCCTCTGTCCGGCCATTCTGCAGAGTACTCGGTGGCCATGCCTAAGTCCGTGTTCCCAGGCTTCTTCGTGCTGGGGCTGCTCCTCTGGAGCCTCATAGAGTACCTCATCCACCGCTTCCTGTTCCACATGAAGCCCCCTGGGGACAGCTATTACCTCATCCTGCTGCACTTCGTCCTGCACGGCCAGCACCACAAGGTGAGCGGGGCAGGCTCCCACCTGGGGCCTGGCAACTGTGACCCACTCGGGGGAACTGCTGATCTTTCCGGGACTCAGGCTGGGAATAAGCGGCCATCGGGGCAGTCGATGCTGCTCAGAGGGGTGACTGGGTCCTAATTGGAAGAGGGTGTGGACAGAGTGAGCATGCATGTCTGCACACCATCATTATTAACACCAGGCACGCTGCCGCTGCATTTCAGCTGTCATCTTAAATCCTCACAGCGACTCCTTCCTTCCTTCCTTCCTTCCTTCCTTCCTTCCTTCCTTCCTTCCTTCCTTCCTTCAGTAGATGTTCACGGAGTGCTCAGTACATGCGGACACTGTTCTAGACACCACTGAATAAAATAGTAAAAATTCACCGTCCTGGTGGAGGTTCCTTGAGGATGGTGCTGCAGTTCTCCCCATTCCACAGAGCCGCAAACTGAGGCTTAGGAAATTAAGAAACTGAAGCTCTTGTCCAAAGTCACACCTGGTACAGCCAGGATGTTGGGCCCCATTCTGTGAACCCCAGAGTCTGTGCTCTCAACCATCCACCACCCTGGGGTGCTTCAGGGACAGCAGGTCATCCAGAGGCCAGGAGTCGAAGCCAAGGCTGCCCGAGGATGCTACACCCCTGGCTGCCTGTCTGTTCCTGCGCTGTGCTGGTCTCAGCCTGTCCCAGGACATCCTGTTCTTTTCTCCCTCTCCTTTCCCTCCCTTCCTGCCTTTTTCTTCCAGGAGCTGGACCTGCGCTGGGGGAGGCTCACACCCGCACATTGCTCTAGGGCTGTCACCTGCTTTCTGTCTCTCTTCTCCAGCCCAGGGAGGGTCTGTCCCTTCTCAGAGCACTCACAAGCAGTCTCTAAAACCTTCCCTCTCTGCCAGGCCCTTGGCTGTTGAACTCCAGAGTCTCAGGCTTGGCTCTCTTACCTGGATCACTGTGACCTCGGCCCCTTGGAACAAAGAGGGGCTTTCATTAGGATGTGGGGATGGGGAGACCTACGGGAGCCACTAACACTTCCGGTGCCCTGTGAACCTGCATTAACCTCTTCTTGCTGGTGCGCTGGCCTCCCAGACACCGTCCGGCCTCCGTCCAGGCCGCCTGCCTGGCATTTCGTGGCCAGGCTCCTCTCTAGCACCTAACAAATTCCCGAGCCAAAGTGGCCCCGTGAGCCGAGAGCATGCCACTTGCAGCACATCCGCCACCGTGTTCGTGGACAGGTTTCCAGGGCCCGCCCTGGCTTCAAAATTGGGAGCAGGACAGTCTCTCAAGGGCTTTCAAGCATGGTGGCCTGCCCTCCCCAAAGCCACCAAAGGTGCCAAGCCCGCCTGACAGGTGGCTGCCGCCTCGCCGGACCGGGCAGGCCGCCCTGCCCTGTCCTCTGCTGTGCCGTGACCTCGGTCAGGCGGGCCGGCCGTCTGCTGACGCCTGAGCCTCTCCATCCGCAGGCACCCTTCGATGAGTCCCGCCTGGTCTTCCCCCCTGTGCCCGCGTCTCTGGCCATTGCCTTCTTCTACATGTGCCTGCAGCTCCTCCTGCCCGAGGCGGTGGGGGGCACCGTGTTCGCTGGCGGCCTCCTGGGCTACATCCTCTACGACATGACACATTACTACCTGCACTTCGGCTCACCGCACAAGGGCTCCTACCTGTACAGCATGAAGGCCCACCACGTCAAGCATCACTTTGCACATCAGAAGTCAGGTGAGGCCGCCACCCCCCAGCCTCCCTCGTTTGTTCTCCTATTTATCTGAGCCCCTACCAAGGGCCGCTACCGTTCTGGATATGGGGATACACTGCAAGGCAAGCCTGGGGGGTCCTACCTATCACTGGGGACAAACAAGAAAATCGGTAAATAGCAAAGATAATTTTAGACAGTGCTAAGTGCCACAAAGAAAAGAAACCAACAAGATGTGGAGGAGGGTCTGACTCTGTCTAATAAAATATAACGCAAGTCACAGATGTGATTTAAAATTTTCTAGTAGCCATGTTAACAAGTAAAATTAAACAGATATAGTTAGTTTTAATAATATATTTTGGGGGCGCCTGCGTGGCTCAGTCAGTTAAGTATCTGATTTTGGCTCAGGTCATGATCTTGAAGTTCATGAGTTACAAATCCCACGACAGGCTGTGTGCTTACAGCTCAGAGCCTGGAACGTGCTTCAGATTCTATGTCTCCATCTCTCTGCTCCCCCTCCTCAGGCTCTGTCTCTGTCTCTGTCTCTCTCCCTCTCAAAAATAAAGAAACATTAAAAAAAAAAAAAAAACAACTAAGCCAAAGCCAGATGCTTAACTGACTGAGCCACCCCAGTGCCCCTCATTAGAAATACTTGATCTAAATATAGATATATATTTATAGATATAAAGATATATATTTAATTGACTATTTGAAAAAGAAGATTCATATTATGTGAGTTGTCCTAAACATGCCTAAAAGTTTCCCAGTAGCTCAGGGCTTCTGGGTGCCTCAATTGATTGAACAACCAACTCTTGATCTTGGCTCAGGGCGTGATCTCAATTTGTGAGCTTGAGCCCAGAGCCAGGCTTCATGCTTATAGTGCAGAGCCTGCTTGGGATTCTCTCTCTCACTCCTTCTGTCTCCCTCCCAAAATAAATAAATAGGGGTGCCCGGATGGCTCAGTTGGTTAAGTGTCTGACTCTTGATTTCAGCTCAGGTCGTGATCTCACAATTTGGGAAATCAAGGCCCATGTGGGGTTCTGCACTGACAGCAGGGAACCTGCTTGGGATTCTCTCTCTGCCTGCCTGCCTCTCTCTCTCTCTCTCTCTCTCTCTCTCTGTCTCTCAAAATAAATAAATAAATTTAAAAAGTAAATTAATTTAAAAAGTTTGCCAGTAACTCAATCAACTATACATTTTTAAGTTGGAATTAAAGTTAATTATAATAAAATGAAATTAAAACTTTTAAAAAAGTGGGGGTAAGGCCAGCACTTGGGTGGCTCAGTCGGTTAAGCATCTGACTTCAGCTCAGGTCATGATCTTGCAGCTTGTGGGTTCGAATCCCACGTCAGGATCTGCACTGACAGCCAGAGCCTGGGGCCTGCTTCAGATTCTGTGTCTCCCTCTCTCTCTGCCCCTCCTCTGCTGGTGCTCTGTCTCGGTCTCTCTTCCTCTCAAAGATAAACAAACATTTTTTAACACTTAAAAAATAAAATAAAAGTAAAGTAAAGTAAAATTAAATGAAATTAGGAATTGAGTGCCTCCATAGCTCTAGCCACGTTCTCAGTGCTCAGTTCTCAGTGCTCAGCAGCCACACGGGCCAGTGGCTACCATGTTGGATGGCACTTCGCAGGTAAAGTGGTCCAGGAAGGTATCATTGCAGAGGTGCCTTTACAGCTGAGGTGTAAGCTAAGAGAGGCCAGCATCCAATGTGTGGGGAAAGAACACCTCAGGAGCAACAGGTGCAAAGCCTCTGTTCCAGCCTCTGCAGGAAGAATGAACTTGGCATCTGCAAAGAGAAGGAAGAAGCTGATGTATGAGACGGGGGGAAGAGGTTCAGGCAGGGGGCAGGCTCTCCAGAAACTCAGGCTGGATAAGGAACGTGGGTTTATTCCGAGGGCATTCTTGGGAGACTAGAAACACAAGTACTCTGCTCTTGACCTCTGCCAGGATGGCCCTGAGAGCTGGGAAGACCAGCAGGGATAGATGGTCAAACCTGCCTGCGTTCTAGCCCTCCCCAGGCTCCCTTCCCATGGAAATTTCTCCCACGCCTCACTGGTCCCTCATCTTCTGCCCATGTGTCTCCCTCTCTAGGATTTGGCATCAGCACTAAATTTTGGGATCACTTCTTCCACACCCTAATGCCGGAAGAATCCCACCTGAAGATGCAGTGACAACTCCCAACCCCGCCATCCTGCCCTCAGCCCAGCCATGGCCCGTGCCTCACCCCTACCCTTCACCCAGACCCTGCAAAGAAGGTTTGCTTGGCCAGGCAGGAGAGGCTTTGTCCAGCCTTTGGGCTTGGTGGGGGCGTGCTGGGGAGGCCTGGAAGACTCAGACAGACCCTAAGACTGCCCTCCTGACCCACCGCGGGAGGGTCATGTCCACTAGGCAGTCAAGTGGCTCTCAGGGACGAGCCTTTTCCTAGAGCATCCTGGACCCTCCTTTAGCATCCCTGCCCAGAGCCTTAGTCCACAGGACTACTTCAGGACTGGGCAAGGGGGAATTTCCCAAGGGGAATGAAGGAAACTGACCCCTAGGGCCAGGCCTGTGACCCACCTTTGTCTTAGCACCTTGGGCTCCCTGGGAGACAACCCCCCCATTGGAGGAGCTGCTGGTGTTAAAAGCCAAGAGTGGTGTGTTGGCCCGTGGTCCTCATCTTCCTCCCCTTCCCTTCCTGGGGAGGGCGCGGTGGCTCTGGCTGTTCTCCTGATGAGTGGAGAACACTGAGGTGGATGAAGGGCTCTCACAAAGAGAGAGACAATATGATGCCTCCCACAGGCCACCTCCAGACCCAGGACAGTGCCTTTGTCCCCTGCGAATCACAAATGCCAGGTGTACCACCAGATGCCTCAGGCGGCTGGCGGGAGCCCAGACCCCTTTCTTGAAGAGCCGCCAGCTTCTCTAGCTGCCTCCCCACCTGCCTTCAGAATCACAAAGCTTTTCCCCCAAGGGAGGCTGACGAGGCCTCTCTGTGGGCAGGAGCCCCAGCCCACCTCTGGCTGTTCTTGACCTCCCCCGGTCACAGGCCGGCCTCTGCCGCCTCACTCAGGACCCTTCCAGCCAGCCCCTCCTTGTGCCAAGAAGGAGCCTTCATGCGGTGCCTTATCCCCCCCCCCCCCCGCCACTGCCTCCCTGCCCCTCCCCCCCAGCAGATGAGGTTCCCACCCCTCTTCCTCATAACCAAAACCCTCACTGCTCACGAGAGGGTCTTATTTATAAACTATATAAATGCCCTGCCCTGAGTCTGGCCCCCCGCCGAGTAGCTGCTCAGATTGCCCCACCTACTCCTACCTGTCAAGCTTATGTAAAAAAATTTTGTCCTATTTTTGTTCCCTTCTTACCCACAAACCGTTACTACTTGAAACTTTGTAGAATCTCGAGGAGTGTAAAGGCTAAAGAGAAGCATCGTGAGGGATCCTGTGATTTGTACTGTTTACTGTGGAGTTATTTAAAGATTTTGGAATAAATATACAAACTACAGTTGTGAAATAAAGGTGTAAATAAATTGTATATTTTGACAAAATAAAAGCATTGAAAAAGAAATCAACATAAGGTTGTTGGCACTTGTTGATTGGAGCGTCACCAGACGTCATGGCTGGCGGGGTGGGGGGGGCTGGGGGGGCAGGGGGGCAGGAGAGCAGCTGGCAGGCTAGGGCACGGAGGTAGTTGGTCCGGCAGGGCGGAGTGTTTCTGTTATCACTGACCAGGCTGTGTAGACCTACTGGAACACACTGATGATAAAAAGCTTACGACTCTTTTTTTTTTTTTTTAAGTTTATTCTGTTTATTTTGAGGCAGCAGGCATGAGCAGGGGAGGGGAAGAGAGAAAGAGGGAGAGAGAGAACCCCAAGCAGGCTCCATGCCATAAAGCTTACCAACTCTTATCCTCTTATTCAGTCGTATTACTGCTTTAAAATTCCCTGCAGACCACATCTCCCCTCACTTCCGGGACCTGGGGTGGAGCTGGAGGGTTGACATTCTTACCAGCTGCCCTGATACAGCACTGGGGAGGCGTTCTGGAACTTATCAGATCCCAACTGAGATTCCAATTGACTTTCCTAAAACGAAGAGGAAGAGGCTCTAACAACAAAGGCCCACAGCGGAACTAGAGTTTCAGGCCAGCTTGATCTAGATAAAATAGTTTGTTGGGATGCCTTCCCAGCCACATCAGCTCTTACCCGGAGAACCTGTCAAAGCACAGATCCAAGTCCTCAACACTCAGGGTCTAATTCAATAGGTCCGGCAGGGTGGGCTCTGGATTTGCCTGCCTAAAGGTGCAGAAGCGGAAGCAGAAGCAAGCTAATGTTGGTGAGACCCTGGTGACAAGGCGAGAGCCCCTGTCCCTGCTGCCTGTCCCTGCTCCAGCAGCCACGCAGTGGCTTTGTTCGTGGGGCTCCCAGCCGGAGATACGTGTGAGCTGTCTGAGCCACCCGTCCCACAAGCTCCTGGAATCAGGCCCATCCAAGCCGCAGCAATCACGGCCTGTTTCCTCAATGGTGTGGACCTCCGACCACAAAGCAGCACACCCAAGGAACAGGAAGAAACCAGAAGAGCAGACGAAGAGATTGCGTAGGTGTAAACATGCAACTCCATCGGAGAACAGTCTAAGATGAGCAAGTCTGAGAAAAATATCTTCGGGAAAAAGCTCATTTAAAAAGATTGAAACAGAACTCATAAGGAACACTGAAAATCTAAGTGACTTTATAGCATGATAGTAAGGTTTTGGGGGAAAAATAGTAAAACCAAGCCAACCTATTAAGGAAAAGGTCTACTCAGCAAACATTGGACAGACTCCCCCAGAGCTTCTTCCCGTGCCCACTAGAAGTTTCCAGGGGGTTAGGAATTTCCACAGAGCCTTTGGAAGACAGTAAGCCTCACTGTACAGAAAAGAATATAAATGCTGTGATGGAGCACCTGGGTGGCTCAGTCAGTTAAGCATCCGACTTCGGCTCAGGGCATGATCTCACAGTTCATAGGTTCAAGTCCCACGTCGGGCTCTGTGCTGACAGCTCAGAGCCTGGAGCCTGTCTTCAGGTTCTGTGTCATCCTTTCTCTCTGACCCTCCCCTGCTCATGCTGTCTCTCTCGCTCTCTCTCAAAAATAAAGAAAACATTTAAAATAAATATATAAGTGCTATGAGGCCCTTAACCTCAAGCAGACCGGCACCTGTGGTGCATTCTCTACTCAGAGACTAGTAGAGTAGGGCATTTATCATCATGTGCATGAGACACGAGTCAGAGATCAGATTCTAAAGCAAGCAGGGGGCATTATCTAAATGCCAACACAGCTAGCATGATCACAAAGCCTGGAACTCATGGCACATGATTGTGGTTATTTCTATAGTGGGAGAAGACACAAAACCACCAAGAAAGTTTAATGTTTGCTCAGGCAAAGGGCCATTTAAATTCTGATTGGTGTAAATACCCAGGCTGACTGATTCAGTGATCCGAGCAATTTACCTTATCTGATTCTGTACCAACAAGCCAGCAGCCCTGGCAGAGGACAGGGCTGTAGTCACTATATGTATTTCTGGCACTGTGCCCCTACTGGTAGATATGCATCTTTGGGCGTTTCTTGGCTGACCTGGAGAGCTGCCCTCCTGATTGTACCCCTTTCCATTCCTCCATTGGCTCTGGCTCCTGTTCTCTGTCTTTGAACTTTGTACCATTTCTTATTGTGCCCAGCACAATGCCCAACTTGTAACAGGCCTCAATGTTAGTCTTCTCTCTGTCCGATCACGATGGGGTACAGTGTTTGAGCCTTGCTTCTCCCTCTGTCCCCTGGCCTCTATTGCCCTCTGGTGACAGCATGGGGCTCTGCCTTTTATGACTGCCTTCTCAGTGACTGTGTCCGAATCAGATGTCAGTGGTTGTAAAATTCCAGCGCTTCCCACTTTACGTGTTCTCTTGACTTACTGTTTTGTCTCATCTGGTGTTTTTGAGGGAAACCTGGAACTATGTTCATGAGTTTCTGGTTCTAATTTTCTATGAAGATATGATGGCTGTAGAGATTTGACTGAGTTTCTTTGAGTTTTCTATATGCAAAATTATGTCATTTGTGAACAGAGATAGTTTTACATCTCCTTATCCAATGTGGATGTCTTTTTTTTTTTTCTTGACTAATTACTCTGGCTAAAACTTGTGGCAAAGTGTTGAATAGCAGTGGTGAGGCCCAGCCTCCTTGTCTTATTCCTTTTTCTTTTCAATTTTTAATGTTTATTTATTTTTGAGAAAGAGAGAGAAGGCAAGTAAGGGAGGGGCAGAGAGGACAGAAGATCTGAAGTGGGCTCTGCACTGACAGCAGAGAACCCGAGGTGGGGCTTGAAGTCACTAACTGGTAGATCATGACCTCAGAGGAAGTCTGAGACTTAACTGGTTGAGCCACCAGGTGCCCCTTGTACCTGACCTTAGGGGGAAAGCTTCCAGTCTTTCACCATTAGGTATGATGTCTGCTGTTGGTTTTTCATAAATGTCACTTATAAGGGTGGCTGGGTGCCTCAGTTGATCAAGCATCCAATTCTGTTTCAGCTCAGGTCATAATCTCATGATTCATGAGATCAAACCCCATATCAGGGTCCATGCTGAAAACACAGAGCCTGTTTGGAATTCTCCCCCCAACACGCACCCCTGCCCCTCCTCCACTCATGCTCTCTCCCTTTCTCTCTCTCTCTCTCTCAAAATATATAAATAAACTATAAAAATAAATGTCCTTTTATCATATTGAGGAAGTTCCCTTCTATTCCTGGTTTGCTGAATATTTCCATCATGAAAGAGTGTTAGGTTTTGTCAACTTTTTTTTCTGCCTCAACTGGGATGATCATGTGAGTTATTTTACCTTTGTTCTATTAATATAGAGTATTTCATTGATTTTATATGTTGAACCAGTCTTGCATTCCTGGAATAAAACCCATTTGGTATTAGTATATAGTCCTTTACTATGTTCTGGAATTCAGTTTTCTAAATTTTGTTGAAGAATCTTGCATCTATATTCATCAATGATATTGGTTTGTAGTTTTCTTTCTTGTGTCTTTGTCTGGCTTTCATATCAGGGTAAGATTGGTCTCTTAAAATGGGTTATAAAGTATTCTCTTCTGTCTTTGGAAGAATTTGAGAAGGATTACTGTTAATTCATTTTTAAATGTTTTTTAAATGTTTGGTAGAATTCAGCAGTGAAGTCACTGATGTGGCCTTCTCTTCACTGAGAGAGTTTTAATTACTTATTCACTTTACTTTTTTATAGGTCTGTTCAGATTTTGTATTTCTTCTTCAGTCTGTTAGGTAATTTGTGTGTCAAGGAATATGTGTCTCTAGGTCATCTAACTGTTTTGCACCCTCTTGTTCATAATATTATAGTCCTTTTATTTCTTTTTATTATTATTCTTGTGGAAAGAACATTTAATATAAGATCTACTCCTTAACAATTTTTTAAGTGTATAATATGTTACTCTTGTACAACACATCTCTAGGGCTCATTCACCTTACTTGACTGAGACTTTATGTCCCTGAATTAGTAACTTCCCATTTCCCCCCTCAACCCAGCCCCTAACAACCACCATTCAGCTTTTTGATTCTATGAATGTGACTATTTAAATGCCTCATATAAATGGGGTCATGCAGTATTTGTCTTTCTGTGATTGGCTTATTTCACTTAGCTCAAAGTTTATTCATGTTGTTCCATGTTGCAGATTTTTCTCTTTTTTTAAATTTTATTTACTTTTGACAGAAAGAGAGATGCAGAGACAGAGACAGAGCATGAGCAGGGGAGGGGCAGAGAGAGAGAGAGAGAGGGAGACACAGAATCTGAAGCAGACTTCAGGCTCTGAGCTGTCAGCGTAGAGCCTAATGTGGGGGCTCAAACACATGAACTGTGAGATCATGACCTGTGCTGAAGTCGGATGCTTAACCAACTGAGCCACCCAGGTGCCCCAAATGTCTTTATTTTTTAAAGCCAAAAAGTGTTCCGTTGTAAGTATATACCATATTTTCTTTATGCATACATTTGTCAATAGACATTTAGAGTTTTTTCATATCTTGGCTATTGTGAATAGTACTGCCATGAACGTAGGAGTTCTAGCTCTTTGAGATCCTGATTTCAATTCTTCTGGATAAATACCCAAAGTGGAATTGCTGCATCATATGGTAGTTCGACTTTTAATTTTTGAGAAACCTCCATACTATTTTTCAATGTGACTGCACCATTTTGCATTCCCAACAATATACAAAGGTTCCAATTTCTCCACATCTCTGCCAATACTTGTCTTTTTTTTTTTTTTTTTTTTGGTAACTGCCACCCTGACAGGTTGAGATAATATCTCATTGTGGTTTTGCCTTGCATTTCCCTGAGATTAGTAATGTTGAGCATTTTTTCATATACCGATTGGTCTTTTGTATACCTTTTTTGGAGAAGTGTCTATTCAAGTCCTTAGCCCACTTTTAAAAAATCGGATTACCTTAATTGTAGGAATTCCTTGTATATTTTGCATATTTACTCCTTATCAAATATATGGTTTGCAAACATTTTCTCTCCATTTCATTTTCTGAAAAGATTGTTTGCTTTATTGTGCAGAAGCTTTTTAGCTTAATGTAATCCTACTTCTTTGCTTTTGTTACCTGTGCTCTTGGAGCCATATCTATGAAATCATTGCCAGAATCAATGTCACAAAGACTTTCCCCAAGATCTTCCAGAAGTCTTAGTTTCAAGTCTCATGTTTAAGTCTTTAATCCATTTTGAGTTGATTTTTGTTTGTGATGTAATAAGATAAGGGCCTAATGTAATTATTTTGCATATGGTTATCCAGTTTTTCCAATTCTATTTGTTGAAGAGACAAACCTTCCCCTATTATGTATTGTCGTAACCCGTGCTCAGGGTCGCGCGTTACTTTACTGAGCCCCGCGTTGAGGTGCCAATTGTAACCCGAGGGCCGCAGCCGGTACCTGTTTTGTCTGCCCCCACCGGCAGGGCGGAGAATCGTCGCGGGTCCTTCTCCTGAGGGAGGGAGAGAAAAAGGGGGCAGGAGAGGGAGACGCAAAGAGTAAAGACAGAACTCACGGTTCTCCGATCAGGTGAAAGAGAGCGTTTATTCAAAGAACTGTTCTTTATATAGTCTTCAGGGGGGGAACACAAGGCAAGCTGACCTAGGCAGGCTAGAGTCAAATGCATATCAAAGAAGCACCCGACTTTGCCTCAGCAATCTTGGGGGATGGAGAACTAACACTGAATACGGTTTTGATCTTTTGTGTGCCTTGGCCACTCACGTCTAGCTCAGCAAGACAGTCGCCAAAGTTATTTTGACCTGGAAATGGCAATCTCCAGCCTCCAGATGCAAATCTTGTTTACTGGCTCACTCAACGGAGTGATAATCCTTGCCTGAGGCAGACAGAAAACTTGGCGGCCCCGACAATGTATTCTTGGCTCTCTTGTCAAAGATCAGATGTGGATGTGTGGATTTGTTTCTGGGCTCTCTATTCCATTCCACTGGTTTATATGTTGGCCTTTATGTCAATACCATGTTTTGATTGCTGTAACTTTGTAATATACTTTGAAATCAGAAATTGCGATACCTCCAATTTTGTTCTTTCTTGGGAATAATTTAGCTATTCGTGGTCTTTTGGTTCCATATTAATTTTATACTTGTTTTTCTATTTCTGTAAAAATTGCCATTAGGGTTTTGATAGGGATTGTATTTAATGTGTAGATCACTTTGGGTAGTATGGACATCTTAACAATATTAAGTTTCCTAATCCATGAACATAGGATGTCTTGTTAAATTTTTTTCATTAATACTTTGTAGTTTTTAGTATACAGGTCTTTCACCTCCTTAGTTAATTTATTCCTAAGTATTTTTTTTGGTGTAATTGTAAATTGGATTGTTTTCTTAATTTCTTTTTCAGATAGTTATTAGTGTGTAGAAATACAACTGATTTTTCTATGTTGATTTTGTATCCTGCAACTTGACTAAATCCATTTTTCTAACAGTGTTGGTTTTTTTAAATGTTTTTTATTATTTTTGAGAGACAGAGAGAGACAGCGCAAGCAGGGGAGGGTCAGAGAGAGAGGGAGGCACAGAATCTGAAGCAGGCTCCAGGCTCTGAGCTAGCTGTCAGCACAGAACCCGACATGGGGCCCGATCCCACAAACCATAAGATCATGACCTGAGCCGAAGTTGGACCCTCAACCGATTAAGCCACCCAGGTACCCCTAACAATGTTTTTCTTAATGGAGGCTTTAGGGTTTTCGATGTATAAGATCATATCATCTGCAAACAGAAAACTTGACTTCTTCTTTTCCCATTTGGATGCCTTTTATTTCTTTTTCTTGCCTGATTGCTCCAGCTAGGATTTCCATTACAATGTTAAATAGAAGTGGTGAGAGTGGACATACTTGCCTTATTGCTGATCTGAGAGGAAAAACTTTGAATTTTTCACCATTGAGTATGGTGTTAGCTATGAGCTTGTCATCTATGGTCTTTGAGATAATTTCTTTCTTTTTTTAATTTTTTAAAATGTTTTTTATTTATTTTTGAGAGACAGAGAGAGACATTGTGAGCAAGGGAGGGTCAGAGAGAGGGGGAGATACAGAATCTGAAGCAGTCTCCAGGCTCTGAGCTAGCTGTCGGCACAGAGACTGACACGGGGCTCGAACCCACGAATTGTGAGATCATGACCTATGCCAAAGCTAGATGCTCAACTGACTGAGCCATCCAGCTGCCCTGAGATAATTTCTTTCTGTTTCTAGCTTGTTGAGAGTTTTTATCATGAGTGTTGAATTTTGTGAAATGTTTTCTCTGCATCTATTGAGATGGTCATGTGTTTTTACCTTTTATTCTGTGAATGTGGTATATCGGTATATCACATTAATTGATTTTTAAATGGTGACCCATTCTTGCATAAGGAATAAATTCCACTTGGCCAAGGTGTATGGTCCTTTTACTATGCCGTTGGATTTGATTTGCTAATATTTTATTGAGGAATTTTACATCTATACTCATCAGGTATATTTCCTTTAGTTTTCCTGTGATATCTTTGGCTTTGGTTTTGGGGTAATGCTGTCCTCAAAAAATGAATTTTGTAACAATTTGAAGAGTGGTGTTAATTCTTCTTTAACTGTTTAGTAGATTCATCAGTGAAGCCATCTGGCCCTGGACTTTACTTTGTTTTTGGTTACTGAGTCAATCTCAATAGTTACAGGTCTGTTCAGACTTTTTGTATTTCTTCATAATTTAGTCTTGGTGAGATGTTTGTTTCTAAGAATTTATCCATTTCTTCTAGGTTATCCAGTTTGTTGGTGTATAGTTGCTCATCATAGTATTATATGATTCTTTTTGTTTCTGTGATATCAATTACAATGTCTTTTAATTATAATTTTATTTACTTAACTCTTCTCTCTTCTTTTCTTAGTCTAATTAAGGGTTTGCCATTTTGTTTGTCTTTTCTTTAAAAAAATAATTCTTGATTTCACTGATTTTTTTTCTATTATTTTTCTATTTTCTATTTCATCTATTTCTCCTCTAATATTTATTTCCTTCCTGGCCTTAGTGCTTCTTTTTCTAGTTCCTTAGCTTATTTATTTGAATTCTTTTTTCTTTTCGGTGTACATACTTATCACTGTGAACGTCCCTCTTAGTATTGCTTTTGCTGCATCCCATAAGTTTTGGCATGTTGTATTTCATTTCATTTGTCTCAAGGAATTTTCTAGTTTTCTTTTGACTTGATTTCTTCTTTGACACAGTGGTTGTTCAGGAGTTGTTTAATTTCCACAGGGGCACCTTGGTGGCTCAGTCAGTTAAGCATACAACTTTGGTTCAGGTCATGATCGTACGGTTTGTGAGTTCAAGCCCTGTGTCAGGCGCTGAGCTGTAAGCACAGAGCCTGGAGCCTGATTCAGATTCTATGTCTCCCTCTCTCTGCCCCTTCCCCATGTTCACTCTGTGTGTCTCTCTCAAAAATAAATAAAACATTTTAAAAATTAGTCAAAATGGCAGAGCAGCATGGAAATTCTCTGCTTCTCTCATCCCTGAAATGCAGTTAGATCAGCGCCAAACCCTTCTGCAAACCTAGAAAATTGATCTGAGGACTAACACAACAATCTGCATAACTTGAGCCACAGAACACAGCAGGTATGAGGCACAGAGAAGCAAACTGGGGGAGAGAGAAGCCGAGGAGGGTAGGGAGCCAGTTTTGTTTGTGGAGAGAAAACAGGGATGGGGAGAGAGTACAGGAAAAGCACTCCTCCCCAAAAGCAGCTGGAGAGAAAGAGAAAGAGTGGAAACACTTACAAGGAACTAAACAAGAAAGGGAGAAAGGAGAAAGGAGAAGGTTTCAATCCCGTTTGGACTCTGTAAACAGGGGAGCAGAGTCGGAAACTCCATAGCTTGGTACATGGTGGTGCCCTGGTGGGAAGGGTGACTCCCCAGGAGCAGGGGTCTGAGGGGTCCTCAGGCCACATGGGAAGACATTTGATAAAGGCCGTGCAGCCACCCCAGGCAAAGGTCCCAGCAGACCCCAGATTGCAGCCATGTTTGCTAGTGTTGGAACAAGGACACTAGGGTATGGTGAAGCCTGGTGCCAAGTATGTTGTGATTTACCATAGTCCACGAACCACTGCTGCTACACAATCATGTGAAAGTTTTCTGGGGCAGGCTGGCGCTCGGCCACAGTCTCTGGGCCTCTCAGCAGCACAGTCCCATGAGAATTCCCCGGGGATGGGCTGGTACCCAGTCATTGATTGGCAAGACCCTTTCCCAGAGGGTCAGATTGGGTCCAAACTGCAGGGCCCTCAGAAGTGAAAGGTTTGGAAATAGCCCCATCTGAGAAAAAATTCAGGAGGAATGTACCACTTGGCAGACTGACAGCTTGGTCACAGACAGTGTAGAAGCAGGGAGTGGACAGAAGCTGGAAACAAAGGAGGGATGCTTGATTGCTGGTTTACGAGAGACTGGGGAGCTGGGTGATGCCATTTTCGCGTCTTGCATACATGTGTAGTTAAGCCGCGTCGATCCACTCCAGTCAGCTAAGCAGTGTCACCTAGTAGAGAACAGAACAGTTACACCTCGCCCCATCCACCTGTGCCAACCAAGCCCTAGAGAACCACCAACAGACTCTCTACCTGCTTAGTTTATGGACTATGAAGTGCTTCATAGCTTCACTTCTAGGGGAAACTGGATGTAACTTCTATTGGATTTCATGCTGTCTGCTGGTCCATCTATTCATTCTTTTTCCTTTTCTTATTCTTGAATGCAGAAAGAGAAAGTTTTATTTTTATTTTCCGTTTTTATAAAAAAAAGATTTTTCTTTAATTTTTTCTACTGTATTCTTTGTAAAATTTTTTGGTCTATTTTACTTTCTTCATTATATTCTTTCATTATATACATTTTTTTAGATTTTTAAACATTCTCTTACTTTTTTCTTTTCTTTTTACTTTTCTTTCTTTTCCCTTTCTTCTCTATTCTATAAAGCTTCATTCAACAACCAGAACAAAACACACCTAGGATCTAGCTTCCTTTATTTGATTTTTTGGTGTTGTTTTTAATCTTTTTAATTTACTTTTTTAATTTTATTAATTCTTTTTCTTCCTCTGAAATGATGAAATCAATACATTCACCCCAAAAGAAAGAACAGGAAGAAATGACAGCCAGGGACTTAATCAACACAGATGTAAACAAGATGTCTGAACCAGAATTTAGAATCACGATAGTAAGAATGCTAGCTGGGGTTGAAAAAAACATAGAAGCCCTTTCTGAGGAGATAAAAGAAGTAAAATCTAGTCAGGATTAAATTTAAAATGTAATAACTGAGATGCAATCTCAAATCAATGCCATAGCAGCAAGGATGGATAAAGCAGAACAGTGAATCAGAGACACAGAAGACAAACTTATGGAGGATAATGAAGCAGAAAAAAAAGAGGCACACTAAGGCAAAAGAGCACGATATAAGAATTAGAGTACTCAGTGACTCATTAAAAAGGAATAACATCTGAATCATAAGGGTCCCAAAAGATGAAGAGAGAAAAAGGGGTAGAAGTTTTATATGAGCAAATCATAGGGGAAAACTTTCCTAACCTGGGGAAGAACACAGACATCAAAATCTAGGAAGCACAAGGAACTCCCATTAGATTCAACAAAAACTGACCATTAAAAAGGCATATCATTGTCAAATTCACAAAATACACAGACAAAAAGAGTTGTGAAAGCAGCAAGGGAAAAAAGTCCTTAATCTATAAGGGAAGACAGATCTGTGTCGTAGAAAACCTATCCACAGAAACTTGGCAGGCCAGAAAGGAGTTGCAGGATATATTCAATGTGCTGAATCAGAAAAATATGCAGCCAAGAATTCTTTATCTAGCAAGGCTGCCATTCAAAATAGAAGAAGAGATAAAGAGTTTCCCAGACAAACAAAAACTAAAGGAGTTCATAACCACTAACCTAGCCCTGCAAGAAATTTTAAGGAGGACTCTCTGAAGGGAGAAAAGATGAAATGAAACAAAAAAGGCCAAAAGCAACACAAACTAGAAAAGACCAGAGAACACCACCAGAAACTCCAACTTTACAGGCAACACAATGACGATAAGTTCATATCTTTCAGTACTCACTCTAAATGCCAATGGACTAAATGCTCCTATTAAAAGACATAGGGTAACAGAATGGATAAGAAAATAAGATCCATCTATATGCTGTTTACAAGAGACTCATTTTAGACCAAAAGACACCTTCGTATTAAAAGTAAGAGGATGAAGAACGATCTATCATGGAAAGTTGGAGTAGCCATACTTATTTCAGACGATCTGGATTTAAAATAGACTGTAACAAGAGATGAAGATGGGCATTATAATTAAGGGGTCCATCCACCAAGAAGATCTAACAAGTGTGCACTCATGCCCCTAACGTGAAAGCACCCAAATATATAAATCAATTAATCACAAATATAAGGAAATGCATTGACAATAATACCATAATAGTAGGGAACTTCAACACCCTACTTATAGCAATGGACAGATCATCTAAGCAGAAAATCAACAAGTAAACAATGGCTTTGAATGACATACTGGACTGATGGACTTAACAGATATATTCAGAGCATTTCATCCTAAAGCAGTGGGATACACATTCTTCTCAAGTGAACATGGAACATTCTGTAGAATAAATCACATACTGGGACACAAATCAAATACAAAAAGCAAATACAAAAAGCAAATACAAAAAGATCAAAATAAAAAATTTGGAAGGAAACAAATATTTGGAGACCAAAGTACATCCTACTAAAAAATGAATGGATTAACCAAGAAGTTAAAGAGGAAATTAAAAAGTACATGGAAGCCAATGAAAATAATAACACCACAGCCCAAAACCTCTGCAATGCAGCAAGCAGTCATAAGAAGGAAGTATATAGCAATCCAGGCCTTCCTAAAGAAGGAAGAAAGGTCTCAGATACACAACCTAACTTTAGACCTTAAAGACCTAGAAAAAGAACAACAAATAAAGCCCCAAACTAGCAGAAGATGGGAAATAATAAAAATTAGAGGGGAAATCAATGCTATCAAAATTTTAAAAAAACAATAGAACAGATCAATGAAACCAATTATTGTTCGAAATAATTAACAAAATTGATAAACCCCTAGACAGTTTGATGAAAAAGAAAAAGGAAAGGACCCAAATTTAAAAAATCAAGAATGAAAGAGGAGAGATCACAAGACTGTAGAAATACAAAAAATAATAAAAGAATATTATGAGCAATTATATGCCAATAAATTGGACAATCTGGAAGAAATGGACAAATTTCTAGAAACATATATAATACCAAAACTGAAACAGGAAAAAATTAGAAAATTTGAAAAGATTCATAACCAGTAAAGAAATTGAGTTAGTAATCAAAAAGCTCCCCAAAAACTAGAATCCAGGGCCAGATGGCTTTCCAGGAGAATTCTACCAAACATTTAAAGAAGAGTTAACACCTATTCTTTTGAAATTGTTCCAAAAAATAGAAATGGAAGGAAAACTTCCAAACTCATTCTATGAAGCCATCATTACCTTGATTCCAAAAACAAAGACCCCACTAAAACGAAGAACTGCAGACCAATTTCCCTATGAACATGGATGCAAAAATTCTCAACAAGATAATAGCCAAGAAGAACCAACAATACATTAAAAGAATGATTCACCATGAATAATGCCCACAAGTGGAATTTATACCTGGGATGCAAGGCTGGTTCAATATCCTTAAATCAATCAATGTGCTACATCACATTAATAAAAGAAAGGACAAGAACCACATGATTCTCTCAATAGATGCAGAGAAAGCATTTGACAAAACACATCATCTTTTCTTCATAAAAACCCTCAATGGGGTGCCTGGGTGGCTCGGTCAGTTGAGGGTCCGACTTTGGCTTAAGTCATGATCTCATGGTTTGTGGGTTCGGGCCCCACATCGGGCTCTGTGCTGACAGCTAGCTCAGAGCCTGGAGCCTGTTTTGGATTCTGTGCCTCCCTCTCTCTCTGACCCTCCACTGTTCACACTGTCTCTCTCTGTCTCTTAAAAATAAATAAAAAACATTAAAAAAATTTTTTAAACCCTCAAGAAAGCAGGGATAGATGGGTCATATCTCAAGATCATAAAAGTCATGTATGAGAGACCCACTGCCAATATCATCTTCAAGGGGAATAACTGAAAGCTTTCCCCCTAAGGTCAGGAATACAACAAGGATGTCCACTTTCGCCACTGTAATCCAACATAATATTGGAAGTCCTAACATCAGCAATCAGACAACACAAAGGAATAAAAGACATCCAAATCAGCAAGGAGGAAGTCAAACTTTTCACTTTTCACAGATAGCATGATCTCTGTGAGGAAAACCCAAAAGATTCCACCAAAAAAATTGCTAGAACTAATCCATGAATTCAGCGAAGTCGCAGGATATAAAATCAGTACACAAAAATTGGTTGCAATTCTATACACCAGTAATAACAGAAAGAGAAATCAAGGAATTGGTCCCATTTACAGTTGCGTCAAATCCCATAAAATACCTAGGAATAAGTCTAACCAAAGAAGTGAGGGATGGGCCATAAGGGCAATGGGCATTAAAGAGGACACTTGTTACAAGGGTTAAGTGTTATTAAGGAGGACACAGTATATAACACTGGCTGTTATATATAGGGGATGAATCAGTGGATTCTACTCCTGAAATAATTATTGCACTATATGCTAACCAACTTGGAGGTAAATTAAAAAATGAAAATAAATTTTTAAAAAGAGTTGAGGGGCACCTGGGTGGCTCAGTCGGTTAAGCCTCCAACTTTGGTTCAGGTCATGATCTCACAGTTGTGGGTTTGGGTCCTGCACCGGGCTCTGTGCTAACAGCTCAGAGTCTGGAGCCAGCTTCAGATTCTGTGTCTCCCTCTCTCTCTGCCCCTCCCCCTCTCATGCTCTGTCTCTCTCTGTCTTAAAAATAAATAAAACATTTAAATAAATAAATAAAATAAAAAATAGTTGTTTAAATTCCACATATTTGTGAATTTTCTCGTTTTCCTTCTGCTACTGATTTCTAGTTTCATTCCATTGTGGTCAGAAAAGATACTTGGTATGATTTCAATCTTCTTACATTTGTTTAGACTTTTTGCAACCTAACACGAGATTTATGCTGAGCAGAACAGAAGCTGTCTCTTGTTTTAAGAGCTTCAGGCTCCAGACCTTCTCATGGAATCTGACTGAAGCTAGTCTCCACTGAGACCGCATGCTTGGTTAGCTTTCTTTTTCCCCCCAGCCATATCCTAACTTCTATCCTGAGAGCCCCCTTCCATAAACACAGGTACCTGAGTTTCTTTCTCAGATTCTGCTTCTAGGAAACCTCAGATAAGAAGGACATGGATGACACATAGATAGAAACAATAGATGAAAAAACAGACACCCCACACATCCTCCACCTCTGCCTTCCCAGATCCAAGCTGCAATCCTATTGTGTCTCTGCAGAGGAAAATAGTCTGATGAGTAAACGAACGACCTCATTTAGACTTCCTAGCTGGAAACACAAGTAACTTCAATATAACAGGTCTCACTATAAGAGAAAGCCAGGGACCAACATAAGAGGAGGAATGATCTTCCCCCACCCACCCTCAAGTGTGTGTCTCTTCCCTCACACCCACACCAGCCTATTTTCCAAGCACAAAAGTTCCGGGAGAAACTTGACCGCCAGGTCACCGCCCGACCAGCCGCGGGCGCAGGCCCTAAGGCGCGCAGCGAAGGAGGCCCCGGAACTTGAACCTCGTTGGCGGCCTCACTGGAGGCGGCAGTTGGAAGAGCCGGAGGCTATTCCTGACCCGTGCCTGGGACAGATCGGACGCCCTCCGCCCTCGGGAGGGACGAGGTGAGTCGGCGGGTCGGTCCCGGCCCCGGGCGGGGCGGCCGTAGCGGGATTCCTGGGCAGTGAGGGGGAGACGCGGGGACGGAAGGCGGGAGGGACCCGCAGCCCCATTTCCTGGAACCCGGGACCGACGTGGTGTCCCTTCCTCCGCTCTGATGCTGGAGCTGCCGGCTCGGGTCCGTCTTCTGCCAAAGAAGACGGGGAGCGGTGGGGGAGGGGTGGGGAGTGGGGATCGGGGTGCGGGTCGCCCTGGACAAGTGCCCTCTTCCTTTTTCTGGGGCCCATTTTAGGCACGGGGAGAGTAATTTGTAAAATTTGTAAATGTCTCCTCAGTAAAGGGATGTCTGATAAGACTTTTGGAGCGGAGAAGGCATTAGCGTTCTTGACGGATTTTTTAGAAGTTTTATTTAAGTAATCTCTACACCCAACGTGTGAACTCACCACCCACACATCCAGTCCACGACTCTACCGTCTGAGCCGGCCCGGGCCCCTTCTTTATGGACTATTATTACTTCCATTTTAAGATTTTTTATTTTTAAATTTAGTAACCTTATTCCTCCATTGTTTTTTTTTTTATGTTTTTATGTTTATTTTTGAGAAAGAGAGACAGAATGCGAGCCGGAGAGGGGCAGAGAGAGAGGGAAACACAGAATCCAAAGCAGGCTTCAGGCTCTGAGCTAGCTGTCAGCACAGAGCCTGACATGGGGCTCGAACCCACTAACATGAGATCTGACCTGAGCCGAAGTCAAAGGCTTAACCGACTGAGCCACCCAGGCGCCCCACTTCCATGGTTTTTAATGTATCTACCATACTGCCCGGTATGATTTACTTAACCTTGTTTCTTTAAATTGGCTCACTTTTTAAGAACCTAAGTAAAGGGAAAGGGCATTTTCTGTTACTACCATAAATTGGGAAGCCAAATCACTTGCCACAAATAAGTGACCATAAATGAAATCAAAACAATGTTACTAAATTCTGGCTTGATGATGCCACCTGCCCAAAGGTCCGTAATCCAGACCCACATTCTCTTCATACAAAGGAGATACTAGCACATTTAAAGAAGTATTAAAGACACCTGACACCATCCTGAGACTTTACAACCTTGATGTGATCAGAGAGACTGAGATCGACTGAAGGAAGAACACCTTTCTCACGGGGTCATCCTGCATCTCTCTCATGTCATACTTTTGGCAACACTGCTGTGGCTATCATAAAGTTCATTCTTCTTGACTCTCTACAACTAGCAGGTTTTATGAGGGGTGGTTTTGGACTGCAGGAGACACCGTTACTGCCTCATCCACAGGGCCTCTACCAGCTCTGCGTGCTCAGCCCCTATCGGCAGGCTTTGCGGCTAACAGCTCAAGGCTGCCACCTACAGGCAAATACCCATGAGCCCTGAAGACCCTTGGCACTTAGGGCTGAAAGTGCCCAAAAGTTTAATAGCCACATATCCTGTCCCAGGGCCCCTCACCCTCAGTCCATAGCCATCAAACAACTGATGTGAGTACATGATACCTTTGGTCGTGTCACACTGCGTTTGGAAGCACTTGCAGAACTCCACGGAAACCTCAGGAGCTCGAGCTTCCCAGTGATGGCTGACTACAAAGTGATGGCGAGCGCAGTCTTCCAAGGGACTCTTTGATTTCAACCCGTGTCACTAATTCTGGGAAAGGGACACGGGTTCTCGGTAAGGGTGTGCCAGTTTGTTTCTCTGCCTTAACCTTAGAACGGGGCTCACCTCTACACCTGCCTGAACAGTGTTCCGTGTGCCCACCACAGGCTAGCTCAGTCCTGCCTGCTGTTCTGATGCCTATCTTCCCTCACCACCTGCTTAGTAGGGATGGGCTAAGAGTCATTTCCACTTAAATACCTGGACACCACTGCAGTGTCCCTGCAGAAGGATCTTTCTAGATCCGAGTAGGCATTCAGACTCATGGGACAACCATAAGCCACACTTGGCATTGAGAGTCACTTCGAAGGATAACCTGCAGGACACATGGCTTTGCAGCAGGACAGCACTGCACCCCTCTCTCCAGTGGGAGTCCCCACAGCTGTCCCCACAGCTGTCCCCACAGCCACCAGGATGGGTTCTCTTTGCTCTCACCCCAGGTGCTAAGAAAGAGGTTCCCCACTGGTGGGCAAGGGGCCAGCCAGGCTTAGAAGCCTCGTGACACACAGGAGTCAATACTCTCTTGTAACAGCTCCATGGGCATGCCTTCAGGTGTCCCCACAAAGGGCATGTCAGTAATGAGAGTGGCCACAGAGCCCAGCATCCTCATTTCTTTATAGTTCCCATACCTTCCCAACCCCTCGTTCACAAGCGATTGACCAATCAGCGGTCTTTTTTTTTAATCATCAGCAATATTATTTGGGTGCATAGATGGCCATCTGCCTTTATCACATTCTCTGGGGAATGGAGCTAAAAAGTTAACTGAGGGGCGCCTGGGTGGCTCAGTTGGTTAAGTGTCCAACTTCATCTCAGATCATGATCTCATGGTTTGTGAGTTTGACCCCCATGTCAGGCTCCATGTGGACAGCTCAGAGCCTGGAGCCAATTCAGATTCTATGTCTCCCTGTCTCTCTGTCTTCCCCTGCTCATGCTCTGTCTCTCTCAAAAGTAAATAAACATTAAAAAAATTTTTTTAAGTTAACTGAAAGTCAGATCCTCATACAGAAGAGGAAAGCGTTTTGTTAACTCAATGTCCACAATTCCCAAATGCTAAAATAATATTTTCTTTGTCATCCACAGATGATTTTCTTTCTTCCAGCCTTATGAGTGTCTGGGCCAGCCCTTAAATAGCACAAGATAGATCTTTCCTGACTTTCGGATGCCTTTCACCCTCACCAGTACGATAAAAGTGCTCTCAAAGCACCATGCCTACACCACTCTCGCGGTCCTCACCGGATTGAAACATGAGCTACTCAGCCTGTCATTCCCGGTATCCAGCGGGGTGCTAGATATCAGGATGTCAGTGCTCAGTAAACATGTGAGTGAAAGGGGAATGAGCCATCTAAGTGTCTACTCCTTTTCCTGACCTTGCCCCTCGAGTTGGATGTCTGGCTGAGTTTGGGGCTGGCAGTCCGCTGCACTAACACATGGCACTAATGCCCAGCATGCATGGAGCAAAGGGAGCATCAGTTGTGCTGTGGCTTCTTTAAAGTCATGGTGTTGGCCAAGCAGGGTCAATGGGATAACTCACAGTTGTCGTATTAAATCCAAAGGCGGGGCACCTGAGTGGCTCAGTCAGTTGAGCTTCCGACTTCGGCTCAGGTCATGATCTCACACTAGTGAATTCGAGCCCCATGTTGGGCTATGTGCTAAAAGCTCAGAGCCTGGAGCCTGCTTCAGATTCTGTCTCCCTCTATCTCTGCTCCTCCCCAGCTCATACTCTGCCTCTCCCTCTCGCTCTCTCTCTCTCTCTTTCTCTTTATCTCTCTCTCTCTCAAAAATAAATAAACATTAAAAAAAACCCAAAGGCACAGTCTGGCCATTCTATAGGGGCAGATAGAGCAGAGGGGATGAGGGATGCCCCCACATCATTTTCTCATCTGCTGCTTTTTAAAAAGTTTTTTAATGTTTATTTATTTGTGAGAGAGAGAGAGAGGGAGACAGAGTGGGAGCAGGGGAGGGGGAGAGAGAGGAAGACACAGAATCCGAAGCAGGCTCCAGGCTCTGAGCTGTCAGCATGGAGTCAGATGCAGGGCATGATTTTTTTTTTTGAAAGCAGAACAACAATTTTTAATTTTATAATAGGCAACAAACTGTAAATAACATCGTGCAAAATTGGTTTAGGCATATCATCTTTTTTTTAATTTAAATTCAAGTTAGTTATTATATAGTATTGGTTTCAGGAGCAGAATTTAGTAATTCATAACTTACATACAACACCCAGTGCTCATCCCAGCAAGTGCTCTCCTTGATGCCCGTCACCCATTTAGCCCATCCCCCACCCCAAGCTACCTTCAGTCTGTTCTCTGTATTTAAGAGTCTCTCATAATTTGCCTCCACTGTTTTTATCCTATTTCATTTTCCCTTCCCTTCTATGTCCATCTGTTTTGCTTCTTAAATTCCACATATGAGTGAAATCATATGATATTGGTCTTTCTCTGACTTATTTCGCTTAGCATAATACACTCTATTTTCATCTGCTTCAGAGAGAAAGCAAGCCATATGGTGGCTCCCTGCACCATATCCACCTTCACTTAGTGGAGCTGAGTCCTCAACTGAGAAAATCTTGTATCTAACAGAGTAACGTGAGGATAACTACAACTTACCGAGTCTTAGAAGTACTTTATAGCCATTATCTCAAGTAATCCGCATTGCCCCATTTTATACAAAAGAAACCCCTCTGTGTTTCTCTTGGTTGCTGCACTAGAGTAAGTGGAACCAATAATGCTACTAGAGTAGCCACGCAGGTAGAAGGCACCATTGGAAATATGCCCTGACAATCATGTGTAGCCCCAACCTCCTGTCCTCTACCCCCCCCACCCCAAACTGCTATTTCTTCCTGTCCATAAGTCACCTTTCTAATCCAGCCTGTAGGATTTCAATTGAGCAAATCACAGACTTCCATCAGTTAAGAAACAGAGAGAAAGAAGACAAAAAGAGTCAATTTTGCACTATACCTCTCACCTCAGATACTGGAAAACATATATGATAGATATGCCATAAAAGATTAAATATACAGCTAAGTCCATGTTCTTGTGAAGATTCTAACTCACTGATCCGAGTGGGAAAGCTCAAGTCAAACCTCTGAGGACCCTCATACCTCAACTCTTTGGAGTGGAATTGGGTGGTAATGAGAAAATTCAGAGGTTTATGGAAATAGAGGGGTTTGGCAAAAGGGACACTGTATGGTTGTTCAGTTTCTTGGTTTTCTTTTGGCTTTGGAATTGTCCTCTAGGCAATTGTCACTGGGAAGATCCCGTTTGAAAGTAACCAGAGTGAAGGCTGGCTCACATGGGTTTGGGTTCCCTTTCAATGGACTAGAGATTCCCATCAGTGCTGTCCTGGGAGCTCCATTCTTCAATGTGGGCATTGCCTGGACTGGTCAGTGGGGTCACTGGAAGCTCTTGTTTCTTGTTTCTTCCCTAGCTCTGATGCCAGCCATTAGCATCCAGAGAGGTATGTGAGTGCCAGAGCAGTGTTTTAAGCCTCTCATGTCATTGTTTCCATGCCAGTCTGTGATTCTAGAATTTACCAGCTGGTATCTGTGGACCAGCACCAGGAGCCACTGGGTGATGATTGCCCTTCCCCATTGCAGGAGATCCTTGATGATTCCAGGCATATGAGCCCTCCAGGTGGCTCTCGGTTAACGGTGGGGCTCCTTCTGGTCTGAAGAACATGAGCCACACGTGTTACTTCACATTTATGAAAGATTTCCTTTGTGGACCACAACCAGGGGTGGTTTTGCTTCTCGGGGGACATTTGGCAATATCCAAAGACATTTTTGGTTTTCACAACTCAGGGGAGGTGGGGCCTGGTAGGGCATGCTACTGACATCTAGTGGACGGATATTGTTTAGCATCCTATAGTGCACAGGAGAGCCCCCTACAACAGGGAATTATCCAGCCCAAACATCATTAGGATTGGAGTTCAGAAACCCTGCCCTAAGGCCACTGCTTAGTTCAAAGTTAGGAAGGACGATTACTTTACTCCAGTCTATATTCTTTCTCTCTCTTTTCCTCCCTCCCTCTCTTCTTCCTTCCTACCTTCGTTCGTTCGTTCGTTCGTTCGTTCGTTCGTTCGTTCGTTCGTTCCTTCCTTCCTTCCTTCCTTCCTTCCTTCCATTTTCCAGTATCCCTGGGATAATTTCTCCTACTCAGATTTTTATCTCATCGTGTTTTTCCGTAGTTTCCTCCCACCATCTCCGTCCCTGGGAATGTCTCCTTCTCCCATTCCAGATCCACATCTCTCAGAATTTCCACAAAGCTCCAGACAGAGAAGAGCATCCCTGGATTAATGAAGTGTTTCCACTGAAGTTACTATAGAGTTCAAAGGGTACTAACTGAGTAAACACTGTTCAATCCTTCCTCTTGCCCATAGAAATAGGTACAAACTCTTCACTGGATACCCATGGTCTTGTATCTCTGACCCAAACCTGACTTCCAGTATCAGGTCCCAGAGCTCTCCTACTAGAGATTGCAAAGTCTGGTTATCTAAAGGGTCTGGCGGGGTGGGGGTGGGGGGGGTCTAAATGCATTAAGTTGGGACTGGAGGGGACTTCAGCAAACAGATAAACTTTGTGAAGAAGGACAGCCTCTACTCTGCTCCAGCCTATTTTTATCACATAGGAATGGGATTCCAGTGTTTCCAGAGTTTTCCATTTTGCCAAAAAAAAAGGTGCTGAAAATTCATATTTTTCTGTAAAGTTTTCATCTTTTTGAAGGTTGGCATCTATTAAAAATTCGTGCTGTAGAGGACAAGCACAGTATGTTAGCCTGGAAGTTCTAAGATTTTAAACCCTGACAGACTCAGCACTGTGTCTCCTGCATGTGGCCCGTTTGTCCTGAATGTTTACATTTCTGCTCATGGTGTATGCTTTACCTAGGACACACTAACACTTACCTCCACATATTGCTTTTTTTCTCCCCCCAGAACTCATCCCAAGTCATTCAATAGCAAATGCGCTGGGTATTGTTCAAAACACCAAAGAGACAATAGAAAAATACACTTGGAGCTTATAGTCTAATAATCATCCCTGAGAAATAAACTTATGGCTTATTTCTTTTTTTTTTTTTTTACTTTTTACTTATTTTTGTTTCTTTAAAAACCTAGAACATATTTTTTCTATAAATAAAAAAATGGAGAAGAATAAACATGAATAAGTCAATCCTTTAAAGCTATTCTTTTCTAGGGGCACCTGGATGGCTCAGTTGGTTAAGTCTTCGACTTCAGCTCAGGTCATGATCTTGCAGTTTGTGATCTCATGGTTTGTGGGTTCGAGCCCCATGTCAGGCTCTGTGCTGACAGCTCACAGCCTGGAGCCTGTTTCAGATTCTGTGTCTCCTTCTCTCTCTGCCCCTCCCCTGCTCATGCTCTGTCTCTCTCTGTCTCAAAAATAAATAAACATTAGAAAAAAACTATTTTTTCCTAGAGTTTATCAGGTACTTTAAAATCCTTTGTTGTCTTTGCTGTGGGAGGTATAACAAAAAGTTTTTCCTGTAGATTAATTATTTATACTTTGACAGACCCACAGGAAGAAGTGGATTCACTGTAAAACTAATAACACTTAATCTTCTGGGTCCCTCTCTGGCACAGGATATCCTCTAAGGCCTTGTACCTAATTTTTCCCCAACACAATTTATGAGAAATTTCAATACAACAATGTCAGTAGAGTTATCTCCGAACACCTGTGTACTCATCACCTAAATTCTACAACAATGTACATATATATTCATCACATACTCGTATGACCATGCATCTTTATATCCATTAATCATCCTTATTTTTTAATGAATTAAAAAATATCAGGCATCAGCATACTTCGTTTCTAAACATTTCAGCATTTCTATCATGAACTGGAGTTCAATGTTTGTTTAGGAGGGTTTTTTGGGGGGCGGGGGAGAGCAGATAAATTTTCCATGTTGTGAAATGCACAAATCTTAAACATAGCATGTGAAGAGTTTTCACAAATGTATACACATGAGTAACTCAAACCCCATCAAGATTATAAACATTATCATCATGCCAGAAAGTTCCATTATGCCCATGCAATCCACTCCTGCCCCATAATCTTGACTTTTAGCAGCATTTTTAAGGTATAATTGTCATACAATAAACTGTAATACTTAAAAGTGTGCAACTTGATAAGTTCTTAAAACTTTTTTAATGTTTTACTTATTTTAGAGAGAGAGAGACAAAGTGTGAGCAGGGGAGGAGCAGAGAGAGGAGACACAGAATCCAAAGCAGCCTCTCGGTTTTGAGCTGTCAACACAGAGCCCAACGTAGGGCTCAAACCCACGAGCTAGGAGATCGTGACCTGAGCCGAAGTCGGAGGCTTAACCAACTGAGCCACTCGGGTGCCCCAATGCAATTTGATAAGTTTTGATGTATGTGTACACCACCACAATCAACATAATGAATATACCCATCAACTCCCAAAGTCTTCATGCTCATAATCACTGCCTACCACTCCTCTTTCCCCCTAGGCAACCACTGACCTACTTTCTGCCTCTACAGATTCGTTTCCATTTTAAGGTTTTATATAACTGAAATCATATGGTGTGTAAAGGTTTGCTTTCTTTTACTCAGTATAATTATTTTGAGATTCATCCATGTGCTTGCATATTGCTAATTCGTTCCTTCTGACTGTTGAAAACAATTGCACCATAGATTTCACATTATTTATCCATTCACCTTTTTTTAAAAAATTTTTAATGTTTTTTATTTATTTTTGAGAGACAGAGAGAGAGCGCGCGAGCAGGGGAGGGTCAGAGAGAGAGGGAGATACAGAAACTGAAGCAAGCTCCAGGCTCTGAGCTAGCTGTCAGCAAAGAGCCTGATGTGGGGCTCGAACCCACTAACTGTGAGATCATGACCTGAGCCGAAGCCGGACGCTTAACCGACTGAGCCACCCAGGTGCCCCTATCCATTCGCCTTTTGATGAAAATTTGAGTTCTTTATTGCTTTTGACTATTACAAATAAAGCTGATACGAACTTTCATGTACAAGTCTTTTATTTGAATATATGCTTTCCTTTCTGTTGGGTAAATATCTAGAAACAAATAGCTGGATTATATGTGATCATATGATCACATTTAACTGTTTAAGGAACTATCAAACTGTTTTCCAAAAGGGATGTGCCATTTTCCATTCTACTAGCAGTGTAAGCTCCAGTTCCTCTGTATCCTATCTATCATTTGGTATGGCCAGGATTTTAAATTTTGGCAATTCTAATAATTATATAATGAGTGGTATGTCACTGAGCCTTTAATTTACATCTCCTTAATGACTAGTAATGTTGAGGATTCTTTCATTTAATTTAACCATATATCTTCTTTGATGCAGTGTCTGTTCAAATCTTGGGCCCTGTCTGTTCAAATTTTAAGTGGGGTAGTTTGTTTTACCAATTATTGAATTTTGAGAGTTCCCTATATAGTGTGGATACAAGTGCTTTGTCAGATACATGATTTGCAAATTTTTTCTACCTGTATGCAGTTCATCTTTTCATTTTCCAAACAATGTCTTTTGGAGAGTAGAGTTTTAAATTTTGATATGAACCAATTTATCAATTTTTGCTTTTATGAATCATGGTTTTGGGAGTCATATCTAAAAAATCTTTACCTAACCCAAGGTCAGGAAGATTTTTTTCCTGCTCTCTCCCAGAAGTTTTATAGTTTCAGAATTTACATTTAAGTCTATGATCTCTTTGCTATGGGAATTAGCAAAAGGACTGCAGGTTAACACTGTTCTAGTTGTCAATATTTGGTAAAGGAGATTGCTTTTTCCCAACTTGCTTTGAAATCTGCAGCATATTGTAGTTTTATGGATTTGCTGCACTTTATTTTTTTAAGTTTATTTATTTGAAGAGACAGAGAGTGCAAGCATGAGCAGGGAAGGGGCAGAGATTGGGAGAGAGAGAATCCCAAGCAGCCTCTTACGCAGGGCTGCATCTCACAAACAGTGAGATCCTGACCTGAGCCGAAGTCAGATGGTTGATGAACTGAGCCACCCAGGTGCCCAAGACTATAAATTTCTGACTTGTGTCTTTATTGTTTCTCTCCTAACTAGTAAACATGGCCAGCAGGCCATCATGAATGAATATCAGAACCAGTTAGAAACATTCTGTATACTTTTCACTAAGTAGCTCTTTGTGTTGTCCAAATTTTATCACGTGATGTTACCTATTAATTTTTATTAAAAAAAATTTTCCACTTATGGGGAAGAGCACTGGGTGTTGTGTGGAAAACAATTTGACAATAAAATATTATGGAAAAAAAATTTTCAAAGAATCACCCAGTATTTGATGATGTGCCTATGTATTTATTAACATGGCAACCAATTCAAAAAATATATTTTAAGATTAAAACACTATCCCATCTGTATCTCAGTGTATATACTTAGATGAAAATTTTAAACAAAGTTAAAATTGACTTCTCTGGATAGAGACAATTTTTCTTTTTTGCTTCTCTGCATCCTTTAATTTTGCTGCATTGAACATGAAGGATGTATATGAGTACATACGTTTTTCATTCATGTTTGTTTACAAAATAAAGTTTCTTTCTCCTCTTTTCAGCCATGCTACATAGCTCAGTAGCAGTTCCCTTAGGTGGCAGGAAAAGAAGAAAAAATTCAAATGCTAATACTGACTTTGGTTAACAGGTTCAGAGGAGAAAACATTTGGATTATCCATAACTTTCAGTTATTTATGTTCTCCTCTGCCAATTCCACTGAAAATTGATAGCTGAGTAAATAAAATTTTGGCAATGTGCAGTCTCTGCCCAAAGGTTAGATTTTTAGGTCTTTCTTCTAAAAAGTGAGATTTCAACTTTAAGTGAGATTCTTCAAAAATGTTTGCTGTCAAATAATGTGACCATAGTTACACAGTTACAGTAGTTTGCTACTATTAGCAAGCAATTTATTGCAATGGTTTGGGATTAAGAGATGGTGTTGGCAAATTCTTTTTTTTTTTTAAGTAGTTTATTGTCAAATTGGTTTCCGTACAACACCCAGTGCTCTTCCCCACAAGTGCCCTCCTCCATCCCCACCACCTCTTTTCCCCCCTCCCGGCAAATTCTTTTTCATGAGCTCTTCAACCTCAAAAAAGTCTATATATGAACGGGATTGTCCCACGCCTCAGGCTCCGGAAAGATCCGAGAGATCTTCTTCATACAACTTTCTCCCGCCAGAAAGTTCAAATGAAGAGCGGGGAAACCCTAGTTGGGTTCTTCTCTTTGTGGGGTGGGCACGAGGTGATGGACGAAGGTGTCTACCAATTGTACAAGGTCCTCTCTTGCGTTGTCTTGCGTAGTCAGTTTACGAAGGACCAGCCAATGAGAGTGCCGCTTTTTCAGCCAGCGGAGACCAAAGGAAGAAGAAGAGAGGTTATTGGCTGCCATCTAAGACTGCTGTCCAGTAGGAGCAGCCCGCGCTCGCAACTCGGGCGGGCAGCTTGAGCTGCTTAGGAAGGGGCTGCTAGCCCGGGTGCGTGTGACTTCTTCCGAAGAAACGGCCGCCACCGCAGCGATTTTCCAAGCCCCACAGTGTACTCCCCCGGCCTTAGGTAAGGCGAGCGCTTGCTTTTCACCCAGGCCTTGGGGCTCTGGCTCCAGGATAACTTCCCGGGCTGGATCCCTGGCTGCAGGGCCTGGAGACGCCCGCAAGAGGGGAGCTGCGGGCAGGCCCAGAACCCGGCGGCTTGGGAAGGTTCGGTAGCTCCCGGCTGCCCCAACGGTCGGGGTTGAGGGCACCGAACCTACCCTCTTTCGGGCTTGCTTGGGGAGGCGCCGGCGGTGGCGTGAGGGGCAGGGAAGGCAGGAGACGAGTTCGCCGCGGGCCGTTCTCCATCCTGGGTGCCGAGCCTCCAGCACTTCTTGTGCAAATAGAAGTGCTTTCCCGTTCGGCGCCTTTTACTTGCCCTATTTTCAAGTTTAGGGAGGATCCTGATCTTTGGTTTTATCCAGCTTTACTTCACAACGACACTGTGACGTAAATACTTTTGTTATTCCCCGTTTTAGAAATGAACAAGTTGAACAGAGAGGCTAAGAACCCCGCCTAAGGTGTCACAGTAGTACGGGGCTTTGAGCCAAGATCGGCTCGACTTACCCTGTAGTTGGCGGCCAACGCCCCACCTGTTATGGACTTTTATCTGGGTAACAAAGCTTGGAAAGATGACACGTGGGAAGTTAACGTTCTCTAAAGTCACACATAGAAAATGTGGCATTATATGGCATGCTGAGGTCAAGGACAGGCTGCTCAAGGCTTGGGGTGGCTTTATCTTTTCTTTTTTTGGCTCTGGTCACTTCTGCCTTAGCCCAAGGGCTGGGGGCTATATATTTCCGCTCACTGATTGGGAAGCTTTGCTCCAGACTGCCAGTTAGGTGTGTGGTGGATAATTCACTAGGTAGTTAGCACCTGCTGTGTACTTGATGCTACGGAGTATACCGTGATGGAGTATACCGTGATGAATCGGTTGGATTCAGCTGTCTGCTTTACTTTTCTAATCAAAACTGGTTGTTCTTTAATGAGAACTGACACAAGATGGGAAGAAATTTCATTTGTAATATTTAATCATACTGACGCGTACAAAGAATAATAAAAACCTGCGTTCACACCATCTCAGCTAACCTTTTGCTGTGATTGCATCCATTGTTTTTTTTTTTTTTTTAAGAAATAAAAAACGTATATATAGAGTTGAAGCCTCTGAACTCTCCTGAATTTGATATTTTCCATGCCCAGGCTTGTTTTCTACTACTACTGTATTTTTGGAAGTCCAGATAGTAGTGTGGTTTTTCATTGTCCTAAAAATGGCATTATTGTGGGTTCCTTTATAATCTGCTTTTTTTTGTCTGATACGATTTTGAAGAAAATCCACTGTGCTGAAGTTCTTAATGGGAAGAGAGCTTATGCTCCCATCTTGACCAGAGATTTTGTTTTACTTTCTTCAACACTTTCTAAGTTCTCTGTCCAGGACTTCAGTTAATCAGATATCCTGGCTTAGCATTTTAATTTTATTATTGTCTTTTTTGACTGTCTTCTAGTTTCTGGAAGAGTTCCTCAATTTTATCTTCTGATACCTGCATTAAATATTTCATTTTGGCTGTTATCTGTCATTTTTCATTTCTGAGAGCTCTTCCTCATTTTCCTATTTGTCCTTTTTTTCTTCCCTGGCATTCTTTTCTTGTAAGTTTGAGGAGGAGTTTTGTGTGTGTGTGTGTGTGTGTGTGTGTGTGTGTGTGTGTGTTTTGTTTTTGTGGGGTTTTGTTTTTTTTTTTTGCTTTTTATTTTCATTTGTTTTTTACAGTTTCTTGCATTGATTTCCCTTTGTCCCCTCCAAGTTTCTTCTGTTTATCAGTTCTGATCTTTCCCTCGTGTGGAGGCTTTACTCAGAATGTCAACTGATCCTTGTCTATTTGTTCCTTTTTAAGGAGAGCCCCCATGCTCCCCCATGAGGCTGTTTGGAAACTCTATGAGTGGTTGAATCCTATCAAGCTATCAAGCAATAGGCTTTTACTGTTAGATAGAGGGACAGAGCTTCACCCATTTTCTTGGGGGATTCACAACTGTCAGTATTTTTAGGACTTTTTTCTTCTGCTGGTTTTTTCTAGAGAACAGTCCTCTAATTTCCTGCTTTGGTAGAGGAGGAATATAAACCAGATTTTTGTGTCCTGGATTTGTGCAGGGGCAAAAGGTGAAGAGAAGAGTTGGAAGAGTCTCACACTGTTCAGTTTGTAGACTTTCACTTAAAGGCTTATTTTCACTGCTGGGCTGTCACCCATGCTGGTCGCGAGCCTGTCTGGTGCAAACGTCCAGTTTTCTACGGCAGAGGTGGAGGGGTGTTTGACTGGCTATTGTTCGTTTGAGACAGGCTTTCAACCAATCCTGTTTTTCAGCTCCATATTTCAACACTGTCCTCGGCGGAGCCTGGTATCTCCAAGCCCCTCAGGAGTCCACTTGCTTCTCGGCGCACAATAACCCCCTTTGCAGTCGCTGAGGTTTCATCTTTTCTGCTCTACCAAGAAGTTACCAGTTGCAATAAAAATTGCATTATCTCAAGGCCTGTTTGAGTTTGCTTTGTCTTTGTGATTTATCCTTTAATGCCTTTGGTAGGAAGGGGGGTGTCGTGTTCAAGGGTTTTCAGGAATAACTAGAAGAAGGAAGATACATGAGCTTCATCCACCATGTTTATTGTAATTCATCTGTTTACTCAGCCCATTCCAGTGTGGCCTCCGGCCCCAACACTGTGGGAACTGCTCTTTTCTAGGTTATGTGTCCTTACTACGTTGTTAAATCTAGTGACCATTCTTCTGCACTAGACACAGTTGACCATTCTCTCTTAGAAACATTCTTCCAAGACACCATGCTCTCCCAGCTTTTCTCCTCCTTCATAGTTTTTGTTCTGGGCTCTTTGTCCTGTAACTTAACCTTTTAATGGTAACCTCTCGGTTTTGAGTCCTTCAAGGCCCCTTTCCTTCTCTCTCTCCTTCTTAGGTAGTTTAACGTATGATTTTAAGTGGCATGTCTATCCTGAGAGTTCTTACAGCAGTCTCCTGCTTCCCATCTCCACTGCTGCCACTCTTGCCCAAGCTTCTGGACCACTAGTTCGCACTCCCATAAGCAGCCTGTAAATTGCTTAGCTTGCTTGCAATCTGCCTCCCCCTACAATCCATTCCTAACTTAGAAGAAACTCCTGGGGCGCCTGGGCGACTTGACTCTTGATTTCGGCTCAGGTCATGATCCCAGGGTCGTGAGACTGAGTCCCGTGTTGGGCTCCATACTGGACCTAGAGCCTGCTTGAGATTCTCTCTCTCCTCGGTCCCTCTTCCCTGCTAGTGTTTTCTCTCTTTCCAAAAAAAAAAAAAAAAAAAAGAGGGAGAGAGAGAAGAAACTCCTCACTAAAGCCTTTAGTGTTAGTGTTCTCCCTCAGCAGCCTCATCGCACACTTCCACTCTTCCTTACTGTGCTCCTTACATCTGCCTGGTTTCTCTCTTTTCCCAAACCTGTGCTCATCAGGGACCTGTGCGCGGATTTCCTTCTGAAACTCTTCCCTGACTCTTCATATGGCTGGCTGCTTTTAGTCCTTCATGCCTGGGCTCAATTTTCACTCTTTCTGGAAGAGTGCCTGAAGTGGTACTCCGTGATGCCTGTTCCCAAAACCAAATATCACAATGTATAATTTCCACATTGATTATCCTCACATTTGCTAGGATATATAAACTCTGTTATACAGTTTTATCCTTATACAGTTTTATCTTGTCATCACCTCTGTGGGATATCTGACTACTTAACAAGTGCTTAATAAATATTTCTCGAATGGATTAACATAATGGAATTAGAGACAAATAATGAAAGGGACATGACAGGCACTTAATAAATATTTGTTAAATGGACTAACATGACATTAGAGAAGAGAAACAAAAATAATGACAAGGATGGAGCAAATAAAGGTTGCTCAGCCTTTTTGGAGAACTCCGGTAAATTTCTATTTTGAGTTCGTATTGAGTTAATTTCGCAAGTGTGAAAATGTCCTTTCTCTGTTTATCCTTTGTAACTTGGTGGTGTGAAAGATGAATATTGCCTACTAAAATCGTATGTAGCATTATATGCAATTGTTTTGGTAAATGTCTGTATTCAGGTCCTGACAAAGAACTGCAGGAGGTTCAGATACGGTAGTTCAGTCTCCTTATTTCATGGGTGTTTCTGTTTTAGAAGATAGTACTGTGACCCCTGCCTTCACATTTTCAAAGAGTAAGCCGGAAAGCTAGTTACCTAAGTACATGTTACAGAGGAAAAGAGTTGATGATTACTGAATACTTCCTGACATAAAATAAGTAACTAAAATCTTCTCTTGAAGATTCTCAGTTTTGCCAAGAATGATCTTAAACAGAAGATCTACAAGACTTAGATGTAATTATATCAGCTACCTGACATGTTTTCTCTACTTTACTGATACTTTTTACAAAAATTACTTCTTCAGTGATGGCTCATGAAGAAATGGAGTATAGTCTTCAGATGCAAGTAGAGCATCATGCTGCAGAACTGCCTGCTCCTGCTGATGTGGCCAGCAGCCCCCTGGGACCGCCCCTGATCCAGCCTCTATCCGCTGAAGTGGCCAGCAGCCAAGGGGGACCGCCCCTGATCCAGCCTCTATCCGCTGAAGTGGCCCGCAGCCAAGGGGGACCGCCCCTGATCCAGCCTCTATCCGCTGAAGTGGCCAGCAGCCAAGGGGGACCGCCACTGTTCCATCCTGCTCCACAGGTGTCTGTTGACCGGACAGAGGAAGTGGGGCTACTGGGAGATGGTGTGGGGAACATTAATCCAGGAATTGCAGAGGAGCACGGGCAGGGATCTGGTGTTAACCGCCCCGTCCAAGTGTCGTCATTGGACTCCATGAACAGCTTCATCAGTGGGCTGCAGAGACTTCACGGCATGCTGGAATTCCTGAGGCCCCCTTCAGACAACACTGTGGGGCCACTGAGAGCCAGGAGGACGAGGGGGTCTGCTTCACGCAGGTCAAGACCCGGAGGGTCTCAGAGGACCGACCGTGCCAGGTAAAATCTGTGTAAATCTCGGGATTCATGCCAGATTGGGAATTAGAAATGTTGGTTAGACCCTTAGTGCTGCTGAGGGTTGCCGCTATATCTTTTGGCAAGTCAGGTAGCCTTTCTGAACCCCCGTTTCTCGGGAGTTAGGTGAAAATAAAAGTGCTTGCCTCCGTTACTTCACAGAGTAATGGAGAGACTGAGTTATACCGATGTGCTTAGGAAACTAGGTGGTGGTTTGTTGGCAGCGGCTTCTGTAGAGCCTGGCTCTTCAGATCACTGGCATATTGAAAAAGTATCTTTTTTTAAATCAAGACTACTAGAGTTTTATTTTTATTTATTTATTTTTTTAATGTTTTATTTATTTTTGATACAGAGAGAGACACAGAGCATAGAGGGGGAGGGGCAGAGAGAGAAGGAGACACAGAACTGGAAGCAGGCTCCAGGCTCTGAGCTAGCGGTCAGCACAGAGCCTGACGCGGGGCTCGAACCCACGAACCTGAGATCTGACCTGAGCCAAAGTCAGAGGCTTAACCGACTGAGCCACCCAGGCGCCCTGAAAAAGTATTTTTTAACTTCTGAGTCCACACCTCAGTTTCCCAGGGTCTGTTGTTCATTGGCATTCCATGTCATGGGGTAGTAGACTTCGGAAGGCAGGCAGGCAGGATTTAAAGAAGACTTGAAAAGTAAAATGTGAATCAGTTTAGAACTTATCTCACCAAGTGGGGAAACATTTTACCCCTCCTCACCCGAGAGTATGTTGCAGAGTTGGAAATAATTTTCTTTTATAAGTTTTTGTTTGAACTTGCCTCTTGAAGACCTTAGCTGACAGGGCTATTATGAAAAGCAGCCATTGTCTACGCCTTGGTTGTTTTTTTAACTTCCTCCTTTATTGAAACACTTTATTTCACATAGATTGAATTGAAGATCTTCATCTTATATGAGACGGAAACTTGTTTTGTTCAGGGTCTCATAGCTACAGCAAGAGTGAAGTTGAGGTGGTTTTGGAACCCTGATCGGACTTGTTTTCTGTACAGACAGACAGAGGAAGCTTTCGTCAGGTCCGTTTTTTTTTTCGTAACATTATGGAAACAAGCAGTTTACTATGCTTTACAAATGAGGAAGCTGATGGGATAGTTTGCGTGTTGACCGTGATAACTCTGGAATCGGAATGGCGTCTTCTGGTCCTGGATCCGGCCTCCTTTTGTGTGGGTTCTGGCCAGTACTGTGTTGGGGTCAGGGGAGGGTGCCTCTGTTACAGCTGATCTAGTCTCTGGAGCGCCTGGTCTTTTCGGTGACCCATCAGAGATGATGTGCTTCGTTTTGTGTTGACAAGAGTTTCAAATGCATGTTACTGTTATTTTAAAGTGTCATTCCCGCTGATTGTGAAGGCAGAAGGCAGATTTCATATGTTTGCGTCATAGGGGAAGGCACCGTGTAGTGCAGCTTGGGGACCCTTTCAGAGTTAGTGGGCTGAGAGTTGAGAGTGTTGTCCCCAGGAACTGGCTGGCTGCCAAGAGGCCTCACAGCATTCCCCAGCCTTAGTTCATATACTCACTTGGGGGAGGGGAATTGGGGGCAGAGTTGGTTGCTCTTGGGGTATACTTATTCGTGTTAACCAACTCACAGGAGAGTGACACTTACAAACCAGATGCCAACTTACAGAAAGAAGTGGAAATAACCCAGAGACCAAATTCTCTTGCTGGCATAGTTAGCATCATTCTCCTAAAAGGTATTTACACATAGAAACTACACTCTGATCAGAAGATTCCTTCTGTGCTCAGGAACTGGGTTACAGAATCTAGATGTTGAAGGATGTTAGTTGCGTTCTTTGACAATTGCACGTTTGTCTGCACGGAGGGAATAAATCCAAGGTACCGGGGACTGTGTGGTCGTGCGGAGAGGACGTGGGTTCTGGACCCAGATAAACGTGGGGTTAAAACTTTGTTCCCCTGAATACTGCGTTGTAAGCAAATGCCACACTCAATTCACATGAAAATATGAGCTTTTCTGGGACCGATTGCTTATTATACCTTCTGAATTTCTTAACATGAATTTCTCACTGTGGTGTTTGGCATTTACCCGCCTGACAGACCATCTCTGGGCCAGGTACTGAGATCCTGGGCCAGAGTGAGCAGTTTTGCCTCAGACTCCACAGACAAGCCAAAGTCGGAGAAAGCTGAGTAATGAGGTATTTTACCCACATGCTTCTCAGCCAAGGCCACAAACTCCTTTCCTATTTCTTTGAGGCGCTTGGTTCTGATTCTGGCTGTCCACGTCATCACTCACTCATCAAATATTTCTAACACTCTGCTCTGTGAGAGGCTGAACTTTGCCTCGGAGACGCATTGTGAACAGGACAGATCAGGGCACCTGTTTGCATGGAGCGTGTAGAATCTGGGATGACAGAGGGCAAGCAAGGGGCAGGAACTTCTTCTGCTGGTTTTTTATTCAGAGACAGTAAGTGCAGGGAAAGAGGACTTCTTGGGTTTCAAGATTATACTCCCAAAGACACCCTAGCACTTCCTCATGATGCTGGTCCCCTTTCCTGTGTCCCCATCTCACCTTGGAATTGCCTTTTACTATCTTAAAACAATGTTATTACGTTTTTTAAAATCACTTAGTGTTTTACCAGTTTTTATGCAAAATGCTCAGTATGCATGCCCGTAGCCTGTTAGCCTGACTTTAGTGTGGATTTCATTTGATTAAAATGTTCTTAGGAAATACTGTTCTTATGTTATCTTCTCATGGTAGCTATAGCTGCTGTTCACACACAGTTCCCAAAAGTAAGTTGATAAACTTGCTTATTAGCATTCTTAAAAAGAAAACCTGAGTGGCATCAGCAAAAATGGGTGATCTCTGAAACAATTGGCAAAATTTATCAGAATCAACTTGCAGGACTCTGGAAATTAAACAGATACTTACGGCATTTTTATGGAGTGAATATTAAAAGAAAACAAAACAGCTGAATGTCAGTGAGAACAGTAAACTTCGAGGCATTCGTGTCCCCAGATGCCTCTGCGGCTCCGTGATAACATGAATACCCGCTGCCTGCATCCCAGTGAAAGCCAGTGGCCTGGCAGCCCCTGGAGGGAGTAGAATGCAATGGGAGCTCCTTCAAAGCCTCATTCCCAGAGAATTCTCTTTCTTTGTCCTGTTTGGTGGTTTCCTGGAAGATCCCACTTGCAGGGCTATTGCTGACTTAGCACTTAGGTCCACTCTAAAAGGCCTAAAGCCTTTTCCCCAGAGGCCGCCCAAGGTGGTGCATAAGGATTGGGGCAAACTAACCAGCAAGCTTAAAAGGAAAAGTTAAGGGATGAGATCGTAGGGGTTTTGAAAAGCTCTGACATATTTTTAGAAATCTAGAAGGCCACACATAGGCCAGGGGCTGTGTACAGCTGTGCCAGCACCCAGGAAACACCTAAGAAGGCACTGATTTCTCAACTCTTACTGACCTTGAGGCTCTGCACAAGCAGGAAAAATTGTCACCTGCCTGGCTGATGACTGAAAGTGTGTCCCAGCACACACAGTTACACACTCAGCAAAGACTAGGAAACTTACTGGTTCCAGATGGTTAAGCGAATCTCTGTCCAGTGATGAACGAACCCCTTAGCTGACCAGATAGACTTAGTAGCCACATACAACACAGAAGGCACTTTATAGAATCGCTTCAGAAAAGGTACTAAACAAAAAGTAACAACTATAAGAGATAGTAATAACAAACCCTGACAAAGGGAAGAATCTGATTTCCTGAGTTACCACGTTATAATATTTGAAATGTCCAGTTTTCGAGAAAAAATGGGTGCCTGAGTGCCTCACTTGGTTAAGCATCTGACTTTTGATTTCAGTTCAGGTCATAATCTCACAGTTTGTGGGTTCGAGCCCCACATCGGGAGATTTTGTCCCCCTCTCTGTCCCTACCCTGCTTGCTCTCTCTCGAAATAAATTAAGAAACTGAAAAAAAATGAAAAGATGTGGAAAGAAAATATGGCCCCAAAACAAACTGTACATGAAGACGCCAAGATGTTTGACTTGCCAGACAGACTTTAAATCTGCTTTTTAACTATTATTCAGAGAACTAAAGCAAGTAGACAATTTCAATAAAGAGATTGGAGTTATAAAAAGATACAAACTAGAAATGGTGAAATTGACAAGTACCATAAATGGGAAAAAAATCACTAGAAGTCTCAGCAAGTTTGAACAGTCAAAAATAAGAATAGTCAAGAAGCAAAATTGAAGATTTTGAATTGACGTTATCTGGTCCAATACAGAAAGAAAAAAGAATGAATAATGAACAGGCTCAGAGAACTGTAGAACATCAAATATGCTAAATATGCATAATGGTAGTCCTTGCAGGTAAGTAGAAAGAGAAAGGGGCAGAAAGAATATTGGAAGAAAATGACAAAAACTTGCCAAATTTGATGAAAAACATTAGTCTACAAGAAACTTAACAAACTAAGCAGAATAAACTCAAAGAGGTCCGCACCTAGTACAGACTTTAAAAGCCAAAAAGAAAAGAGAGAATCTTAAAATCAGCAAGAGAGAAGTGACTGATTTATCACATACAAAGGGTATTCAATAAGGTTGACAGCTGATTTATCATCACAGTGGAAGTCAGCAGAGTTGAATGACCAGTTCAGAGTATTAAAAGGAAAAAAACTCCAACTAAGAACTTCACGTCAAGCAGGACTATCCCACAAAAATGAAGGCGCAACGAAGCATTCTAGGATTAAAAAAAAAAAAACAGAATTTCAGGCACCTGGTGATGCCGTTAGTTAAACGTCTGACTTGATCTCAGCTCAGCTCTTAATCTTGGGGTCATGAGTTCAAGCCCTGCATTGGGCTCTGAGCTGAGCATGAAGCCTGCATTAAAATTAATTATAATTAAGTGTGTGTGTGTGTGTGTGTATAAACAATAGAATTTCCTCAGAGGAAACTTGTCCCACAAGAATTACTAAAGAGAGTTGTTCAGGCTGAAATTAAAGCACACCAGATCTAAATAAATTGAATCCACATGAAAAAATGAAGAGCACTAGCAAAGATAACTATGTAGGTAAATATAATAGGTGACACACATGTATTTTTTGTTTATAATTCTTTTTTTCTTTCTGACTTAGAAAAATCATAAAGAAATAGCTCTAAGTCTGTGTTGATGGACATAAATCATCAGCAAAAATAGAGAGGTACTGGCACTATATAGGAACAAAGCTTTTGTATGTTGTTGAAATGAAGTTGGTGTCAGTGTGAACTAGATCATATAAATTAAGGTGTTAATTGTAATCCTAAGGGCAACCACCAAGAAAAGAACTCTAAAAATATGTAGTAAAAGAAATGAGAGGATTAAAATGGTGCACTTGAAAATATTTAACACAAAAGAAGACAACAATGGAGACTTAAACTTTTCCTTTTTTAAAATAAAAAAAATTTTTTTTAATGTTTTTTATTTACTTTT
>NC_043715.1:11801828-11859115 GCF_006229205.1 Suricata suricatta
ATTTTAATTTTTTTTTTTTTTTTAGTTTTTTAAAAGTTTATTTTGAAAGAGTGTGTGTGTCCACAAGCAGGGGAGGGGCAGAGAGGGAAAGAGAGAATCCCAAGCAGGCTCCTTGCTGTTAGCATGGGACCCAGTACAGGGCTCAAATTCTTGAACCCTGAGATAATGACCTGAGCTGAAATCAAGAGTTGGATGTTCACCAGACTAAGCCACCCAGGTGTCCCAATATATATATATATATTTTTAAAGTAATTTCTACACCTAATACAGGGCTGAAATCCACAACCCCAAGATCAAGAGTCACCACTTCACTGACTAGCCAGCCAGGCACCCCTAAATTTTTCTATTATGAGAATTTAGAATAGACATTCCTATATGAACAAAAAAGACATAGGCATATAGAAAACAGTAAAACAGGGATGCCTCTTAACCTTAGCCTGTGACTCTTGATTTCAGGGTTGTAAGTTTGAGCTCCATGTTAGGTGTAGAGTTTGCTTAAAAATAGAAATCTTAAAGAAAAGAAAGAAGGAAAACAGCAAAATAATATATATAAGTGCTGTCTTAAATGCAAATGAATTAAACACTAATCACAAGGCACAGATCGGCAGCATTGGTTTTGTTTTTAAATCCAACTATATACTGTCTTCAAGAAAATTTATATTCAAAGATATTAATAGGTTGAAAGTAAAAGGAATAAAATATGCCATGCAAACAGTAACCATAGAGAATAGGAGTTAATATAGTAATATCAGATGAAATAGACTTTAAGACAAAGATTGTTTTAAGAGTCGGGGCACCTAGGTGTCTCAGTGGGTTAAGTATCTGACCTCGCTCAGATCAAGATCTCGAGGTTTGTGCATTCAAGCCCTGCATTGAGCTTCTTGCTTATGGTGTGGAACCAGCTAGGATTCTCTCTTTCTCCCTTTTTTTCCCTCCCCCTCTACCACTTGCGCTCACGCTTTCTCTCTCTCCCTCTTGAAATGAATAAACTTTTTAAAAAGATTATTATGAGTCAAGAATGACAGTTTATAATGATAAAAGAGTCAATCCATCTAGAAGATAGAGTGATTATAAACCTATATGCACCTGCAACAGTGCTCCCAACATGAAGCAAAAATTTTAATAATTGGTGATAGAAATCGACAATTCGCTGGTAATAGTAGGAGATATCAGTACCCCACTTTTGATGATGAATATAACAACTAGCCAGAACGTCAACAAGGAGCCAGAAAATGTGAACAATACTATAACCCTACAAGACCTAATAGAAATCTATAGAACATTCCCTCAACAGCAGAATATCCCTATTTGTCAAGTACACATGCAACATTTTCCAGGATAGATCATATGTTAGGGCATAAAACAAGACTCAGAAATTTAAAGGATTGAAATCATACAAAGTATGTTATCTGACCACAATAGAATGAAGCTAGACATTGGTGACAAAGAATTGAGGAAATTCACAAGTATGTGGAAATTACAACTCCTAAAGAACCAAGAATTCAAAGAAGAAATCCCAAGAAAAATTAGGAAATATTTTGCGATGAATGAAAAGAAAAACCTAGCATACCAAAACTTTTAGGATGCAGCTAAAGCAGTTCTTAGAAGGAAATTTATAGCTGTTAAATGCCATGCTAAAAAAGGATAAAGTACTCAAATCAATAACCTAGCTTAAGGAACTAGAAAAAGAACAGCAAACAAAATAAAAAAAAATCCAGAATTCAAAGCCAGTAAGCAGAAAGAAGGAAATAATGACCATTAGAGCAGAAATGGCTGAAATAGAGTTCATTGAAATAGAAAACCAAGGAAGAAAACCAGCTAATCAAAAAATTGTTCTTTTATGAAAAATCAACAAAGCTGACAGACTTATAGTAGACTGACCAAGAAATAGAGAGAGAAGACCCAAAGTAATCAAGAATGAAAGAACATCACTGTCAGTCTTAGAGAAGAAGGCAGTGTTATATGGGAATACTGTGAACAGTTTTATTTTTGTTTCGGAGTTTTTTTAGTTTGTTTGAGTCTTTTTATTTCTTTTTGTTTGGGGTTTTTTTTGTTTATTTTGGGTTTTTTTGGTGTTTTAGTGAGAGAGTGAGGGATGGGCAAAAGAAGAGAGACTCCCAGGCAGAATCCATACCTAGCATGAAGCCCCTTGTGGGGCTCAACCCTACAACCCTGGGATCATGATCTAAGCCGAAATCAAGAGTCAGATGCTCAACTAACTGAGCCACCCAAGAACCCCTGTGAAGAGTTTAATACCAAGAAATTAGGTAACTTAGGAGAAATTGACGAACTTCTAAGGAGACATGTTTGTCAGTATTCTTTCAAGAAGAGAAAGAAAATCTGAATAGGTGATTAACAAATAAAGAGATTGAATTAGTAATTTCAAAACAAAACCCACACAGAAGAGCCCAGAAGTAAATAGTTTCCCTGGTGAATTCTACCGAATGTTTAAAGGTGAAATAAATGAGCAATCGATGTGGAAACCCATATGCCCTCGGGGCCTTCCTTTTTTTGGGCAACTTTGGGAAAATGGCAGACATTCCGACTGAGCATGTCTACCGAAAGCAGCCAACCATCTTTCAAAATAAGAAGAGGGCTCTGCTAGGGGTGCCTGGGTGACTCAGTCAGTTAGTTGACCTTCTGACTTTTGATTTTGGCTCAGGTCATGATCTTATGGTTTGTTGGACCAAACCCCACATTGGGCTTTGTGCTGACAATGTGGCACCTGTTTCGGATATTTTCTCTCTCTCAGACACACACAAACACAATAAACATAAGAAAAGACAGTTTTGCTTGGAGAAACCAGCAAGGAGAAGCTCCTGTGATACAACAAAAATAGTGGTCAGGGCTTCCAGATGCTCAAGGAGGCCGTTGAAGACACCTATATTGACAAGAAATGCCCCTTTTCTGAAATTGTCTAGTATGGTGACCAAGAAGAAGATGCAAAGGACCGTTGTCATCCACCAAGATTACCTCCACTACCTACGAAAGTACAACTGCTTTGAAAAACGCCACAAGAACACGTCTGTGCACCTGTCCCCCTGCTTCAGGGATATCTAGATTGGCAACATTGTCACAGTGGGAGTACCAGCCTTTGAGCAAGTCTGTGTGCTTCAGTGTGCTCACCGTCACCAAGGCTGCTGGTACCAAGAAGCAATTCCAGACATTCTGAGACTGAACATCTGCCCATACACCTGAAGAAAATAAAGTTATTTTCCCAGTAAAGAAAGAAAGAGAGAGAGAAAGAAAGGAAGGAAGAAAGAAAGAACGAACGAACTTAACAAACTTTTTGAAAAAAATGGAAGCAGGGGGAATACTTACTGATTCTTTGAGGTCAGTATTGTTCCAATACCAAAACCATATAAAGATATCACAAAACTATAGACTAGTATCATTTATTGGTCATTTGTGAATGTAGATACAATATTTCTCAGCAGAATACTAGCAACTGAATCCAACAACATATAAAAAGGATTATATACTAAAACCAAATAGGATTTGTTCTAGGAAAGCTGATTCAATATATAAAAAACAGTCAGTGAGATACTATATTAATACAATTAAGGGGGGGAAACATGAACATCCGAACAGATGAACAAGAAGCATTTGAAAAAACCCTTTTGTGATAAAAAGAAACAATAAAGTAGGAGTGGAAGGGAACTTCCTCAACCTGATAAAGACCATGGATAAAAAACCCTCAACTAACTTACTAACTAAAGACTGAAAATTTTACCCCCAAGATCAGGAACAAGAATTTTTGCCAGTTCTGTTCATTGCTATATTAGAGGTTCTCACCAGAGCAGTTAGACAAGAAAAAGAAACAAAAGCCATTCCAGTCAGAAAAGATGAAATCAAACTATAGCTCTTCACAGGTGGCATGGTCCTTGTATATATCATGAAGTTATGAGGGAGACCAGACCCAAAAGGCCATGTATATTATGACTGTATCCATATGAAATGTCCCGAATAGGCAAGTCCACAGAGACCAAAATTAAATTAGTGGTTGCTAGAGGTTGCCTAAAGGGGAAAAGAAAGAAAGACTGCTTATATGGGTACAGGGTTCCTTGTAGGTGTGGTGAAAGTGTTTCGGAATAAGATAGTGGTGATGGTTGTATAACCTGCGGTTACACTGAACACCTCTGAATTGTACACTTTAAGTTTTTATTTTTTATTTTTGGGAGAGAGTGCAAGTGGGAAAGGGGCAGAGAGAGATAAAGAAAGAGGATCTGAAGCCAGCTCTTCACCGACAACAGAGTCCCATGCAGAGTTTAAACCCACGTACTACGAGATCATGTCCTGAGCCGAAGTCGGACGCTTTACCAACTAAGCCACCCAGGTGCCCCGAATTGTACACTTTTTTTTTTAATATTTTATTTATTTTTGATACAGAGAGACAGAGCATGAGAGGGGGAGGGGCAGAGAGAGAAGGAGACACAGAATCTGAAGCAGGCTCCAGGCTCTGAGCTCGAGTCAGCACAGAGCCTGACGCGGGGCTCGAACCCACGAACGTGAGATCTGACCTGAGCCAAAGCCGGAGGCTTAACTGACTGAGCCACCCAGGTGCCCCTGTACACTTTTAAATTGTGAGCCAAGAGGATTCATGATCGCTACTTCTCATTTCAATTTACTCAAAATTTTTTATAAAGGTGAATCTTTTAGCTATTGAATTAGATACCAAATAATATTTATTTTGTTGCACTCTATTATTTTTAATAGAATACCCTAGTTTGCCATACATTGCAGCCAAACTATAGGAAATCAACTTTCTTCTGTGTGGGCAGTTTCCAACAGTGTTTCTGAGCACTAATATATCTTAATGTTATAAAGACAGTTATTAAAACTTAAAAGTAGATTACCTTTCAGTAATATTTTGTAATTATTAACTAGAGGTAATAAGTTCTAAAGTACGGAACACCATTTTTAGTTTTAATATTGAATGTCATTCTGTGCTGTAAGTAGGGTGTGGTCTGTTAGCTTGGATGTGAACGAAGCTCCAGTACAGTAATGGGTTTGGTTAAAACTCAGCCAACCAGAATAGAGTGTTAAATCTGCTCCCAGCTCTTCTCATCTTGAGTTAATTTTTGATATCATGCTATGTTTTTAACCTTAATCTGACATTATTTAAACTTAGAAAAATAATGTTTTAAGATAAGCAGTAAAACCATGATGACTGAAGCAAGACTCTACATTCTACCCCAAAGGACCTTGGTCTGTGTTGTTGCAGGAGCAGAATTCCCTTGAGGCCGTTTTTAATCAGCAGAGCCTTTTTCTTCTTGCCTACTCTTTCTTTTTCAACCCCTAATACCAACAGACAAATTGCTGAGTTGTGTCCTTTAAAAGATACTGACACACAGCCAGAGGCCAGTAAAGTAGAATTTGCATTTAGCAAGAGTCAGCCTCCAGTGTGGCTAATGTCATAATTGAGTGGAGAAGAGAATATCTAGGCCAGCCAACGTCTGCCTAAAACTGCTATTTCTGCCTCAGTGTTCAAAGGCACATTTAGCGACCCGGAGATGGGTTGAAATGACCAGGATTTACCTTCAGATTACTGTGGGTTTTTCTTGTGATGACGGTCCACTGTACTGTAATTCTGTTGTCTTTCTGTGTACGTAGGTCCACAGCACCACTGGATGCTTACTTTCAAGTGAGCCGGACCCAGCCTCATTTGTCAGTCACCTCTCAGGGTTCAGAGACCAGGAATCCGGTCTCTGAGGACTTGCAGGTCTCCGATAGTTCTGATTCTGACAGCTCCACAGAATATGAGGAAGTTGTCCAGGCGGAGGAACCTAGAACTGTTGTAGAAGGTGAGTATGTTGCTCAGTTTTGGATTCACAGGGCTAACACCCAGAAAGCTAGAAACTCTAGACTTGTGTTTTGATACTTTGCCTTTTGCCCCCAGATGACAGCAGATTGCTGCTTCATACAGTACAAAGCTTTCGCTGGCCATCATTCCATATAGAGGATTTGATCTGACTTGTAATTTAATGTGATTTGTGACCCAGTGAGGTGGTCACTTTGTAATAACATTTTATTTATTTTATTTATTTTTTTAATGTTTTATTTATTTTTGATACAGAGAGAGACAGAGCATGAGAGGGGGAGGGGCAGAGAGAGAAGGAGACACAGAACCGGAAGCAGGCTCCAGGCTCTGAGCTAGCGGTCAGCACAGAGCCTGACGCGGGGCTCGAACCCAGGAACGTGAGATCTGACCTGAGCCAAAATCGGAGGCTCAACCGACTGAGCCACCCAGGCACCCCTGTAATGACATTTTATATTCTCTTTTATTTTCTTGACATCTTAGAAGGACGTAGGGTTCTTTATTTAAAAGAAAAGCTTTGTAAATTCGGTACCCTATCTAGTCTGCCAGTTTTTAACATTAACACTATAATGCTATGTATTGTGCAAGTAGAGCTGTATTTAGCAGTAGTGGACAGAGACCCCTGGAGCCTATGTCCTGCTTGCCCTCTGATACCCCAGATTATGGTCTTTCCCCACTAAAAGGACCCAGGACTTCTTGGAGAAACGGCTTTCCAAGACCGGGATAGGAAACGAACATCATGAGCCTAGGGCATCTGTGCGAGAAAGCAAGGGAGCCATCTCAGAGAGTCGTCATGTCAGTAGGCCTGGGAGCAACCTTACAGGGGCTCGTAAGTGGCCTCGGATGGGAGAGTTGGAGCATCAAAACCAATAATGGGTGTGTTCTTGGAGTATGGATTGAAATATAGTTTGAAATAGATCAAATATGTGAAAAATCCTAACTTCATAATTATGTACTTTTTTTAAAAGCTCATTTATCAGCATCCTAAGTTATTATTAGAGCCCTGACTCATTACTCTGAAAACTGGTAAATAGAGGATTATGCATTTATCCTGTTTTCCCTGGGTGAACTATATTCAGGAAAACCAAATCTTGGTTGATGAAGGAGGTTTGGTTTTTTGTTGTTGATAAGAGTAGTTTAAGGCTTGCAACAAAATTGAGAGGAAGGTGCGGAGATTTCCACACACTCCTGTCCTCCCACGTGCACAGGCTCCCAGCTGTCAGCACCACACTCTGGGACGGGTGTGTTTAACCCACGGAACGTTCACCTCAAGTCTGTGCTACACCTTTGGGGTTTTCCATTCTGTGGGTTTCAACAAATGTATAATGACATACCCATCATTATAGAGTACTCTTACTGCCCTAAAAATTCTCTTTGCCTATTCATCCCTCCCTCCTACCCCCAAGAAAGTTTTTTTAAATAGAAAAACTCCAGCTAATATTGGAGCAGGAATGATGGGAAAAAGTCTTAATTTTTTGACTCCTAATGGAATTATGTATCTAGGCAAAGATCAGCAGTGGATCCTAAAACCATTAGGTTGAAAGGTTAATGGGATTCCTTTTAATGGAGGAAGCAAGTTGACCCTACCAGACCTTCTATATGTGTTGATGTGTTGCAATCAGAAATCTCTATGGGGGCATCTGACTGGCTCAGTCAGTGGAGCCTGCGACTGTGTCTCAGGGTTGTAAGTTGAAGCCCATGATGTGTGTAGAGATTACTTAAAAATAAAATTTAAAAAAGAAAGAAATATCCATAGCACTTAGGAAATACTGTTACTGTTTAAAAGATCCCTGAATCTACTTAAGACTCTAGGTAGAATCGGGGTGCCTGCGTGGCTCAGTCCATCAAGCGTCCAGCTTCAGCTCAGGTCATGATCTCACGGTTTGTGGGTTTGAGCCCCGCATCAGGCTCTGTGCTGACAGCTTAGAGCCTGGAGCATCTTTGGATTCTTTTTTTTTTTTTTAATGTTTTTAATTTATTTTTGAGAGACAGAGAGAGACAGCATGAGCAGGGGAGGGTCAGAGAGAGAGGGAGACACAGAATCCGAAGCAGGCTTCAGGCTCTGAGCTAGCTATCAGCACAGAGCCTGACGCGGGGCTCAAACTCATGAACCGTGAGATCATGACCTGAGCCAAGGCCGGAAGCAGGACACTTAACCGACTGAGCCACCCAGGCGCCCGTTGCTTCAGATTCTATGTCTCCCTCTCTCTCTGCCCCTCTCTGCCTCAGGCTCTGTCTCTCTCTGTCTTAAAAAATAAATAAACATTAAAAAAAAAAAAGGATTCTAGGTAGAATCACCAGGTTGTACAGTTTGCAGTAAGTAGAAGAACAAGGTAAAAATACCTCACAGATGCAACCACTTAAATCTACAATGTGTTCCATTCTTCAAATGGAACGCCTAGAAAAAAGATCTAGATATATATGAAAGTCTAATGAAGGGGAATATCTCAAATCAGTGGAAAAAAGACAGACTTTTAACTTAGTATTGTAAAAACTGGATTGCTACCTGGAAAACAGTAAAAATGGATTCATTCCTCACACCATAAATTAAGAAATAAGTGGATCAGAGACCTAGTGTAAAAAAAGAAACCATATTATTATTAGAATAATACATAAGTGATAAGACCCAGAAGTAAGGAGTACTTTGAAGTCTAGAGGCAATTCAATAAAATTACATTAATTTTTTTTTTAGTTTATCACAGTGAGCCAGCATAGATATTTTATGATTCCACTTACATAAAATGTCTAGGGAAGGCAAATCTATGGAGAAAAAGTAGATTAGTGGTTGCCTGTGGCTGCAGGTGCGGATGGGAGAGGATTCTGAATTGGCATGAGGAATCTTTAGGAGATGATAGAAATGGTTTAAAATTGGATTGTGGTGATGGTTGTACAGCTCTGTAAATTTACTATAAATGAAAGTTACTATCATGAGGAAGCAATTGGTCAAATCCAGGATGTAGACATTTTATAAGACAAATGACCAGATTTCTCAAACAAATAACAAGACAGAAGAGGTCAATTTTAATTAAGAATTTATATTCCTCAACAGACCTCATTAGAAGAGTGAAATGATAAGCCACTCCCTGGAGAAGTCGGCCGAAATACATATATCCGAAAAGGGCTTATGTTTAGGATATCTCAATAACTCCTACAACCTAATAGAAAAATGGGCAACAGATTTGAACAGGTACTTCCAAAAGAGGATAGGGAAAGAGACACTAAATATATAAAGAGACTTCATTAGTCAGCAGGGAAATACAAATGAAAACCACAGTGCGGTGACCAATAAGCATCCACCACTACAGCCAAAATTTGACAATGAGAATATCGAGTATTGGAGAAGATAGAAAGCAGCCAGACCTCTTACGCTCTGCTGGTGGGAGAGTAAACTGGTCCTGACATTTAGGCGGTATCTTTACAAACTGATGTATGTATATGAAACCCATGGCTCAGCAGTTCCACTTCTACGTATAGAATCCAAGAAAGGGGTACACGTGTTCAACAGAAACATACAAGCATGTAGCAGCAATGTCCGTACTGGCAGAAAACTGAAAGCCACCCAAATGCCCATCAGCAGTAGCGTGGATAAATGTTACATATTTACACAGTGAAACACAACAGTGAAAATAAATGAACCACAACTCCACATATTAGTATGGAAGAATCTTACAAACAACGTCGAATAAAATTAGCAGATGCAAAAAAGTGGGTAACTCTGAAATGCCACTTATATACAAAAATAAGCAAATAAATAAATAAATGGTGCTAGAATTGTATGAGGTGGTTACCTTTGGTGGGGGCAAATCATCTCCCTCCTCCCCCGGAAGTAGGAAGGACATAAGGTGTAAACAACTTGCTTGGAGTTGTTGGTGGTGATATTCTGGTTTATAGTTCAGTTCGTGAGAACTCACTGAACCTGAATACTTAGGATATACTTTTCTCTTATGTACGTTATATTTAAGTAAAAGTTTTTGGGATTTTTGTTTTGTTTTTATAAAGAGCCAGTTTAAAGGGACTCCCACTGGCCTGTGATGGGATTATTAGAGCCTCAAAGAGAAAAATCACTAAAACTTAAAAATTACCTCCTTGACCATTAATGAGGGGTTTGAAAGGTTGATAAGGAACCTGACAGTCTAGGGCTCAGACCACCTGAACCCATTATGAGCCTCCTGATGCACTGTGATCAGAAGCACACAACCAGAGGGGCCAGGATGGCTCAGTTGAATGTCTGACTTCGGCTCAGGTCATGATTTCACAGCTTGTGGGTTTGAGCCCTACATCGGGCTCTGTCCTGACAGCGTGGAGCCTGGAGCCTGGTATGGATTCTGTGTCTCCCTCTTTCTGGGCTCCTCCCCTGCTTGTGTTCTGTCTTTGTCTCTCAAAAATAAATAAGTGTTTAAAAAATTAAAAAAAAAACACACAACCAAAGAAGTATTCTTGCAGCTCTTCTTCTTGGCAGGAAACAAAATTGAACCCACTGAAGCCCCTAGATTTAACTGCCAGTTTATAGGAAATATAGGCGCTAGAGCAGGCAGTTAAGCAATACCCCAAGGAAGCAGTCAAGTCTGGGAAATAGAGTATTTCAGAAGACAAATAACCAGGTATCTTCCCACAAATCAGTGATAGGGAAGGGATAAAAATGAATCAAGGACAGTTGTTAGAGTGAAAAAAAAGTCACAGATGTGATAGTCAAACTCATTGTGGAGGGCTTGTTTAGATTCTGATGGCAATAAATGTACTGTAACGGGCAACTTGAAAACAACTGGGAAATTTTGAAATATGCATATTTAAGAATATCCAAAATAAGTTAAAAAATAAATTTACTGCCTCAGCTTAGGGAAACATACAGCAATACTGCCAGTTAGAAATGGAAAGCTGTGGTGAGCTAGGCTTTCCTGCAAGTGTCTCATTCCTGACTTCTGTCTTTTGTGCACTACTAACCTTATCATTTCTGGAAATGACTTTGCAGAGCAAGTAGGAGGTACCTCAACAGAACCAGAAGTTACGAGTATGCATGAAGGAGAGACACTCCCCAAACAGGTAATAAGAACAGTCTTTTAAATGAAGTGGTGATTTGCATTTAAAGAAGAGGCCTGAGGCTAAAGTGGAAAGTTTGGGAGGTCAGGATGTGGATCCTGTCTACTCATTTATGTGGCTCCTTCATCATAGGTTTAAAAAAGCAGGGGGAGGGGCACCTGGGTGGTTCGGGTGGTTCAGGTGGTTAGGCGTCCTGCTTGGGCTGACTGACGTCATGATTTCGTAGCTCATGGGTTCAAGCCCTGCGTTGGACTCTGTGTTGACAACTCAAAGCCTGGAGCCTGCTTCAAATTTTGTGTCTCCCTCTCTCTCTGCCCTTTTCCCACTCATGCTCCATCTCTCTCTCTCTCTGTCTCTGTCTGTCTCTCAAAAATAAACAGTTAAAAAAAATAATAAAAATTTTAAAAAGCAGGGGTAGATGTGAGGATAACTTGTCCTGCCTACCTAACAAGGTTAAGTTTTGATTAAAATAGTGGATATGAATGCAGTTTATGAAATATCTAGCAAAATATGATTGCTTTGTGATAAACAATTTTTGTTTTTAAAAATAACACATAGTCCTTAATACAAGTTATTTGCATTTATTATTTAAATTTACATTTGTTATTTAAATTTATTTGTTACACAAATGTTCTATTTATAAATTCACACAAAGGGATCCTATTATACTTTTATCAGTATATAAAGTTGAATCTCATTATTATGAATCGTTGCATAGTGTTCCATCTATAAATAAATTTTTAGTTAACTCTTCTTTTTCATACACACTATGGTTTTTCTTTCTCTCGCTCTTTGTTTCCTTCCTTCCTTCCTTCCTTCTTTTTTCCTTCCTGGTACAAGTTCATGCTTTGTACAGTTGTCTTACAAGTATTTGTGACTATTTGTGGAGTGTATTTCTAGCAGAGAGATCACTCTGTCAACGGAAAGATACATAGGGGTGCCTGGGCAGCTCAGTTGGTTAAGCGTCCAGCTCTTGATTTTGGTTCAGGTCATGATCTCCTGGCTGGTGGGATTGAGCCCCACATCAGGTTCTATGCTGACGGCATGGAGCCTGCTTGGGATTCTCTCTCTCTGTCCATCCCCTGCTCAGATGCACACACTCTCCATCTCTCTCTCAAAATCCCGGTAACTGCCAGGCTTGTTTTGTTTTGTTTTTAGATCTTTGTAAAGATAGCTCCTTTTCTTTATTTGAATGAAAAACATATCTAAGAATTTCCCAAGATCAAGGGGTGGTAGTATTTTCCTGGCTTGTTCTGTGTTCAGATTGAATTACACAAAGAATGACAAATGATTCAGAGCTGTTGGCAGCTTTGCTACAGTGTTTTCAATTGGGTTTGTATTGTTTTTGTGTGATGGTGTTGATGTGATGGAGTTGCACGTCCGATTCAAGACTGATGTGCATTCTCTCTGATTTGAATGTATTCTGGTTTCCATCCAGTCTCCCCAGAAGACCAATCCTCTTCTGTCTTTTGTGTCTATGGATGATGAAGAAGGAGACACTTGCACAATATGTTTTGAACATTGGACCAATGCTGGGGATCACCGACTCTCAGCATTACGCTGTGGACACCTCTTTGGGTACAAGTGCATTTCTAAGTGGCTCAAGGGACAGGCACGAAAATGTCCTCAGGTAAGAACCTTAGATAAGGACTGTGTGTGTGCACATTTAGCATGTTAGGTCCAAATTCCTAGAACCACACTGACTTTGTCTTGTTGGGCTCTTTAGTGCAACAAGAAAGCCAAGCACAGTGACATCGTGGTTCTTTATGCCCGAACCCTGAAAGCTCTGGACACAAGTGAACATGAGCAAATGAAAAGGTAGGTGACAAGGATCGGACTACCAGAAAAATCTGAACAGGGCGTTATGAGTCGCTCTTAATGAGGCTCTGAGGCTTTACTTGCACCATCCTGGAGATCACTGGCAGTCTGTGTCACACTGTGCTTTATAATACATGTCTGATTCCTTCTAAGGGGGTCTGCGTGCTGTGATCTCCATAGAGTGGTAAAAATGAGATTTTGGGTGCCTGGGTCGCTCAGTCGGTAAGCGTCTGACTTCGGCTCAGGTCATGATTGCGCAGTTCATGGGTTCGAGCCCTGCCTCAGCTCTGTGCTGACCGATAGCTCGGAGCCTGGAGCCTATCTTTGGATTCTGTGTCTCCCTATCTCTCTGACCCTCCCCTGCTCTCTCTCTCTCTCTCTCTTTTTCTCAGAAAATAAATAAAATATTAAAATTTTTTTTTGAAAATGAGGTTTTGGAGGAGCATCAGGGTGGCTCAGTCAGTTAAGTGTCTGACTTAGGCTCAGGTCATGATCTCGCAGTTCATGGGTTCGAGCCCCGCATCAGGCTTTGTGCTGACAGCCTGGAGCCTGGAACCTGCTTCGGATTCTGTGTCTCCCTTTCTCTTTGCCCCTCCCCTGCTCATACTCCGTCTCTCTCTCTGTGTCTTGCAAAAATAAATAAAATGTTTTTAAAAAATGAACTATTGGGATCTCATCAAAATAAAAAGCTTCTGCACAGCAAAGGAAACTATCAGCAAACCTAAAAGGCAATAGACAGAATGGGAGAAGATATTTGCAAACGACCTGTCAGGTTAAGGGTTAGTATCCAAAATCTAAAGAATTTATCAAACTCAGCACGCATAAAATTAATAATCCAGTGAAGAAATGGGCAAAAGACACGAATAGATACTTCTCCAAAGAAGACATCCAGATGGCCAACTGACGCATGAAAAAATGCTCAACATCAGTCCTCATCAGGGAAATACAAATCAAAACCACAACGAGGTACCACCTCACACCTGTCAGAATGGCTAACATTAACAACTCAGCCAACAACCAATGCGGCAAGGATGCAGACAAAGAGGATCTCTTTGGCACTGCTGGTGGGAATGCAAACTGGTGCAGCTTCTCTGGAAGACAGTATGGAGGTTCCTCAAAAAATGAAAAATAGAACTACCCTATGACCCAGCAACTGTCCTGCCAGGTATTTATAAAATACCTGGTGATGAAATACTGGTTAGTACTCCTTCGCTCACAGGAGAGGAACTGTAGTTTAGCTGCCAAACTAAAAATGAAAACCAGCATTATCACTGAGAAACCCACTGGAGTCTAATTCAAGCATGACTGAATTGAGGGCCAGGAATCTGCCTTCCTCCTCTGTTCAGCTCTGCTTTCTTGTGCACAGGCTTCATTTTTGTTTTTTTACTTTTTATTTATTTTTACAGGACTTTTTAAAAATTGAAATATAGTTGACACACAGTTATATTAGTTTCAGGTGTACAACATAGTGATTTGATAACTCCGCATGTTATGCTATCTATGCTCATCACGAGTGTAGTTGCCATCTGTCACCATACAATATTACAGTACCATTGAGTATATTCCCTATGATGTATCTGTCTCCCCATGACTTTGTTCCTTTTTAAAAAAATTTATTGTTTAATTTACATCCAAGTTAGCATCTAGTGCAACAGTGATTTCAGGAGTAGATTCCTTAATACCCCTTACCCATTTAGCCCATCCCCCCTCCCACAACCCCTCCAGCAACCCTGTTTGTTCTCCATATTTAACAGTCTCTTATGTTTTGTCCTCCTCTCTGTTTTTGTTATTTTTGCTTCCCTTCCCTTATGTTTATCTGTTTTGTATCTTAAAATCCTCATATGAGTGAAGTCTTATGATACTTGTCTTTCTCTGACTAATTTCACTTAGTATAATACCCTCCATTTTCATCCATGTAGTTGCAAATGGCAAGATTTCATTCTTTTTGATTGTGGAGTAATACTTCATTGTATATACATATACCACATCTTTATCCATTCATATGTCAGTGGACATTTGAGGTCTTTCCATACTTTGGCTATTGTTGATAGTGCTGCTATCAACATTGGGGTGCATGTGCCCCTTCAAAACAGCACATCTGTATCCCTTGGGTAAATACCTATTAGTGCAATTGCTGGGTCATAGGGTAGTTCTATTTTTCATTTTTTGAGGAACCTCCATACTGTCTTCCAGAGAAGCTGCACCAGTTTGCATTCCCACCAGCAGTGCCAAAGAGATCCTCTTTCTCTTGCCGCATTGGTTGTTGGCTGAGTTGTTAATGTTAGCCATTCTGACAGATGTGAGGTGGTACCTCGTTGTGGTTTTGATTTGTATTTCCTTGGTGATGACTGATGTTGAGCATTTTTTCATGCGTCGGTTGGCCATCTGGATGTCTTTGAAGAAGTGTCTATTCGTGTATTTTGCCCATTTCATCACTGCATTATTTGTCTTTGGGTGTAGAGTTTGATAAATTCTTTACAGATTTTGGATACTAACCCTTAATCTGATAGGTCGTTTGCAAATATCTTCTCCCATTCTGTCTATTGCCTTTTAGGTTTGCTGATAGTTTCCTTTGCTGTGCAGAAGCTTTTTATTTTGATGAGGTCCCAATAGTTCATTTTTGTTTTTGTTTCCCTTGTCTCCGGAGACTTGTTGAGTAAGAAGTTGCTGCGGCCAACTCATCTTACTTTTTGTATACAATTCATGACTACTTGGAACATGCTCCAAATCTTAATCTCTTGTTCCCTATAATAGGCTTAATGATACTTTAAACAAAACAATAAAAAAAAAAAAAGAGGATCTGGCACATGGCTTACATGCTGCCATTTTTTGCTGTTTGTGTCCCTAAGCCCTCCTACAGCAGCTCTCTCCATGAAAGTTGCCTAAGTAAAGCTTTGCACATGCAGTGATATGCACGAACTTATTAGGGTTTTGGAAGCCTGAGAACAATTGCTGATAACACTACTTTAAAATAAACTTTAAGAACATTCAAAAAAAACACCCCCCACTGAAAGGGTGTAGGGACAAGGGTTTACTCACAACAGTGCTGGTAAGAATGTACACCAACACAATTATTTAGAGGCCCTTGGCACATGCTTTAAAAGCTTTTAAAAGTAAATCTACTTCAGGCATTCTAAAGAAACAAAGATTTAATGAGACTTCATTTAAGCATAGTTAATAATCTGGAGGCACCTGGGTGCTCAGTCCGTTAAGCATCTGACTTCAGCTCAGGTCATGATCTAATGGTCAGTGGGTTCAAGCCCCATGTCAGGCTCTGCGCTGAAGGCTCAGAGCCTGGAGCCTGCATCAGATTCTGTGTTTCCCTCTCTCTGACCCTTCCCCTGCTTAGGCTCATGTGCACGCACGCTCTCTCTTTCTCTCTCTCTCTCAAACATTAAAAAAATTTAAGCATTGTTAATCAAAACTGAGAGAAATTAACTGGTTGAATAAACTCTGGCATATTCATATGATAAAATTCCACATATTTATTTAAACTGATGTTAAAGTGGGGTGCCTGGATGGCTCAGTTGGTTAAGCGTCCAACTTGGGCTCAGGTCATGATCTCACAGTTCATTAGTTCAGGCTCTGTGCTGACAGCTCAGCCTGGAGCCTGCTTCGGATTCTGTGTCTCCCCCTCTCTCTGCCCCTCCCCTGCTCATGCTCTGTCTCTTTCTGTCTCTAAAATAAAATAAACTGCTGTTAAAGTGCGCATATTTTGTCATGTGAAAGTACGTTATGGTGATTATATTTTTGTGAAGTGGAAAAAGGAAATACTATAGGTTGTCACTGAGTAGTGGAATTACAGGTGATTTTAATTTTCTACCTTATTTTTTTATTTGGTCCAACAAATACTTATTTGATCCAATAAATACTTAGCATTTTTTATGGTAGCTGTGGGGAGAGAACAATTTTGTTGAAAAAGCTAACTTTGTAGGTATAGCTGTTAATGTATGATTGTATTTAAAACTTGGCTAATTACTCAAAAAAAGAACTCCCAACAAACAAAAATCCAGGACCAGTTACAGGTGAAATCTACCAAACGCTTAAAGAAGAGTTAATACTTCCCAAACTTTTCCCAAAAAATAGAAGAGAAAGGAAGACTTCCAAATTTGTTCTATGAGGCAAGTGCCTCCTAATACCAAAACCAGATAAAGGCACCACAAAAGAGAGAGAGAGAGAACTATAGGCTAATATCCCTGATGAACATACTACAGCAATCCTCAACAGGATGAGCAAACCAAAGCCAACAATACATTAAAAAAAATTTTTTTCCCACATGATCAAGTGGGTTTTATTCTTGGGATACAAAGGTGATCCATTATTTGCAAATTAACCAGTGTGATATATCATCTCAATAAGAGAAAGGTTAAGAAGCATGAAATCATTTCAGTAAATGCAGAAAAAGCATTTGACAAAGTACAACATTCATTCATGATAAAACCCTCAGCAAACTAAGTTCAAAGGGATTATATCTCAACACAATAAAGGCCATATATGAAAAACCCGTCATCCCTAAAAAATTGAGAGCTTTTCCCCTAAGGTCAGGAATGTCCACTCTCACCACAGCAGTCAGACAAGAGAAATAAAATAAGAAAAATAAAAGGCATCTCGATTGGGAAGGAAGAAGTGAAACTTTCACTATTTGCTGATGACATGATAGTATATGTAGAGAACCCAAATATTGCCAAAAACTACTAGAACCGATAAATGAATTCAATTTGCAGGATAAAAAATTAGTGTACAGAAATCTGTTACGTTTCTATATGCTCATGATGAAGCAGCAGGAGAGAGTAAGAAAACAATCCCATTTATAACCCCCAAAACCTAAGAAGTTACTTGAGAGGTGAAAGACCTATACTCTGAAAACTATAAAAAAATTGGTGAAAGAAATTAAAGATGACCCAAAGAAATGGAAGATACTCCATGCTCATGGATTGGAAGAACAAATATTGTTCATGTTGCCTATGTTCCCTATCCTCTTTAGAAAATGTGAACATTTTGGAAAGGCTAGTACAGAGGCTTAAATGAACACCCTTGTACTTGACTTTATCAGGTCTTAACAGTTTGTCATATTTAAGGCCCTAAATAAATAAATAAATCATTATAGATAGAGTAAACACTTCCTTGGGAACTACATTCACCTTAATTCCATCACTTTCTCCAGAGGATTTATACCCATAAATCTTGTTATAGTGTGATTTAGGAAGGTGTTACACTTTATGCAAATGTTGTTGGATTGTAATTTTCCTCTGTAACCTATTTTTTTGTTTAGTATTTTGATTGAGGCACATATCCTAGTTGGTATAGCTCTAGCTTACTCATTTTAATTTCTGTATAGTGTTCTAGTTCTGTAATTTAAAATTTCCCTTCCATATTTTATAGTGGTAGACAGTTAAAGTGGTTTCCAGTTTTTGTAGTATAAGTCACAGTGCAGAGAGATGAGCCATAGTCTCTTTAAGTCTAAAAATGGAATTACTTTTTCATAGGTCACATGTAATTTCAACTTTACTAGATATTGTCAAATTGTTCCTCCAAGAAGCTGTTCCCAATATATATTTCCACCAACATAAGTCAGATTTCTCATTTTTTCATACACTTATCTACTTTGTATTATCAGACTTAATTTTGATGGTCTCATGAAGTGAAGTATTATTTACTTAATTTGCATTTCCTCAGTTATTAATGAAGTTGGACATACTCTTCTGTTTTATTTATATTATTTGTTCATTTATATTGAGTAAAATACATGGCTTGTTTCTTAGTGATCTATAGTTTTTTGTGTTTTCCTTATACAGTTGACCCAGGGGTCAGAGGCTCCAACCCATGCCTCAGTGGAAAATCCACATACAACTTTTAACTCCCCAAAACCTGAACTACTTATTAATAGCCTACTGTTGACTAGAAACCTCACTGGTAACATAAAGAGTGGATTAACCTATATTTTACATGTTATATGTATTACTGTATCCTTACAATAATACCTCTTAATTTTTTCCATATTTCTAGCCTACACAGTTTGTGTGTTTTTTCAAATTGTTGCAGATTTCCAAAAATTTTTCCAGTGCGTATATTGAAGAAAATCCACAGTAAGTGGACTGGCGCGGTTCAAACCCTGTTGTTCAAGGGTCGGCTGCACAGATTCCTCGTTGCCTGTGTATTTTGCAGAGACCGCCCCGAGTCTGCGGCTTGTCTCTGTAACTTGTTTACCGTATCTTTGGTTGAATATGAGATTTTAATTTTAACACAATCATTTATCACTTGTTTTGTGGGGAGTTTTTTGTCTCCACTACTTGAAGATCATGAAGATGTAACGTCATTAAAGGTCTTTAAAATGTTTGCTTTTTACCTAGGTTTTAAATACTTCTTAAATCTAGTTTACGGTGAGTTGTTGTAGTGCAATTATTAAGTAATATGTTCTTCCTGTGTCAGCTTTCACTGCCACCTCTGTCCTCGAACACGTTTCTGTCTATGAACGGACTCCTCTTAGGTTCGGTGGTCTCTTTGTTAATTCTCACCCCAGTCTTCCCAGGTTGTAGCTTTAAAACACATCCCCCCACCTTGTTCTTCAAATTGACTTTGCTATTCTTGGCACTTTGCTCTTCCGTATTAATTTTAAAATTAGTTCACTAAGTTCCATTTAGTGTAATTTTTTTTTTTATGTCTTTTTTATTTATTTTTAGAGACAGAGAGAGACAGCGCGAGCAGGGGAGGGTCAGAGAGAGAGGGAGACACAGAATCTGAAGCAGGCTCCACACTCTGAGCTAGCTGTCAGCACAGGGCCCGACGCGGGGCTCAAACCCACAACTGGTGAGATCATGACCTGAGTCGAAGCCGGCCGCTTAACCGACTGAGCCACCCAGGCGCCCCGATTTAGTGTAATTTTAATCAAGATCTCAAAGGGAACTTTTGAAATCTTGATTGAAGTTGCATTACGTTTTTGAGAAGTTCCATCTTCATGATTTTGCGTCTTTCTAGCCATGAGCATTCTGTAATATCCTTCCACTTACTCACTGTTGTCTGGTCCCTTTTACAAGTGTACTCTGCCTCACAAAGGTCTTGCATGCTCTTTAACTTTGTTCCCAGGTTGCTATGGTTAGAACTGGTGTTGTACATGAATTTTTTTCTATTATATTTACTAATCAATTATCTGGCATATGGATCTAAATTTATTTTTTTTTCCTTAAGTCTGTGTTTTTAGTTATCTCTCCACCCAACATGGGTCCCGAGCTCACAACCCCACGATTAAAAGACACACGCTCTTCCACTGAGCCAGCCAGGTGCCCCAATCTAATTTTCTTGATCTTAATTCCACCACCTTGTGGAGCTCTAATAATTTGCAGATTCTCTTGACTTTTCCATGAAGATAAATAGGGTGGCTTTATCTCTTCCTTTCCAGTTTTCATCTTTTTTCTAGCCTATCTTGTTGGAGTGGAAAAAATTTTTATTTTTATTTTTTTGCATTTCATATTTTAAAAGTGTCCTTAGATGGGGCACCTGGGTGGCTCGGTCGGTTAAGCATCTGACTTCGGCTCAGGTCATGATCTCGCAGTTCGTGAGTTTGAGCCCCGCATCAGGATCTCTGCTGACAGCTCAGAGCCTGGAGTCTGCTTTGGATTCTGTGTCTCCCTCTCTCTCTGACCCTCTCCTGCTCATGCTCTGTCTCTCTCTGTCTCTCAAAAAGTTAATAAACATTAAAAAAAAGAAAGAGTCTTTAGGCACATATAAATTTATAATTTTTTTCTTGGTGAATGTATTTTTTCCTTATGCATGGTTCCTTTTTATACCTATTCATGCTTTTACATTCTGAATGGTCTTAGCATTTTCCCAGTATATACTTTCTATCAGCCTCATTTTTGTAGTGTTATTTAATTTCAGTATCTGATGAACGGCTGATAGTTTATTTTCTTTTAGTCCAGCAAATAACTTTGGTCTTTTAACATGCGATTTTACTCTTTTAACTTAGCCCTGACTCAGACAGTAAGCTTGGCTCTGTTCCCTCATTCAGCATTTTTGCATTTTTAGTCTCATTCCTTAGTAAGAACCAGACTCCTGGTCCTCGCTACCTGCCTTAGCACTGAACCCCAGTGACTTCATGAGTTCACCCCCACGTGCTACTTTTCTGTAGTGTTTCTGGATGTGAAAGATTTTTCTTCTGTTATATTTTATTCACCATTATGACATATTTACAGCAAAGGATTTATATCACAGCATGAACTTCATCTGATAGTTTGATGGGAAATCTCCTGCACCCTTCCTAATCTCCATCGTTGTTGGCTTCTCCTTCTAGTTCCTTCCTGAAGGAGCAGATGCTCAGGAAGCAGGCCGAGTTAGAGTCGGCACAGTGCCGGCTCCAGCTTCAAGTCCTCACGGACGAATGCGCTAAGCTTCGTAGTCGTGTCCAGGTAGGTTTGCCCTTTCTAACCCAGAGAACTTTTGGGATAGGAATGGAAGAGGAATCTAAATACAGCTTCGTTCATCTCAGATACAAATAAGGATTTTACCACCTTTTTCAGGAAATAAACAAGACCAACTGTTTCATTCTTGATTAGGGCATTTGTCTGAAGCGTGCACACTTTAGGATGAATTCTGGAATTTGAACTTTTGAAAAATTAAACAGCTAACTGACAATTTGAACCTTAAGTCATTTTTACCTCCCAGAATCTACCCCTAAAATGAGGGGTTTAGACAAGATGACCATTAAAGACTTTCCGCCCTACTCTTTTATGATCTGTGCTCTCCTTGGTTCAGTTGCTTGTTGAAATACTGTAAAAATGGTGTCAGTCCTCTAGGATTCGCATCAGCATTTTCATATAATGGTAAAGAAATCTCATATTAAATCCAGGAATTGTGCATGAGGAGAATATCAAATGAAAAGGCTGCACATTTACAAAATCATTTTCATTTTAGGATTTGCAAAAACTTCTTGTGCAGCATCGGGAGCAGATTTCACAGCAGCCGGGGGCCTCCCAGGCCCGCTTCCCGAGCTGCCTGCCCTCCAGCCAGGGCCAGCACAAGTACCATTCCCAGAAGACCTTCACGGTGTCCCAGACAGGAAACTGCCGAATCATGACATACTGTGATGCTCTGAGCTGCCTGGTGGTGTCACAGCCTTCTCCTCAGGCCTCCTTCCTTCCAGGTGACTGATCCAGAACCTCAGCCTTCATGTTCCTTATTGGACTCCATTTATTTCTCTCCTCTCTTTGTGGGGAATCCAGGACTCACTAGTGGATGATCACTGACCACAGCCCAGTGAATCACCTTTGCTAGTCTGTTCATGAGCTACTCTGAGGTAGTGCAAAGATACCTTTAGTGTCTGTTGGCTTTGTCCTGAAAATCTGTTCACCCAGAGCTCAGAAATGCTAATAACTGTGATAAAGTAAGCGAAGATAGGGCACTTGGAAGTATAGGTTACTAGAACAGGACAGCACTCCCTGTATGCCCCGTTAAAGTCACACATTCACGGAAGCACCTAACTGGCTTAGTTGGTAGAGCCTGTGACTTAAGTTTGAGCCCCGTGTTGGGAGCAGAGATTACTTAGGGAAAGAAAAAAATTTTAATAAATATGGTCACAGATGCTTTTTTTTTTTATTTTATTTTTGAGAGAAAGAGTGCAAGCAGGGGAGGGACGGAGAGAGGGAGGCATAGAATTCGAAGCAGGCTCCAAGCTCTGAGCTGTCCGCACAGAGTCCCACGTAGGGCTTGAACTCATGGAGTGTGAGATCATGACCTGAGCTGAAGTCTGACACCCACCTGACTGAGCCACACAGTGCCCCTGATTCTTTTTTCTTTTTTAGTGTTTTATTTTTATTTTTTGAAAGAGAGCGTAAGTAGGGGAGGGGCAGAGAGAGTGGAGAACAGAGGACCCAAAGCAGGCTCTATGCTGACAGGCTGACAGCAGCAAGCCTGATGTGGCGCTTGAACTCACAAACTATGAAATTATGACCTGAGCTAAAGTTAGACACTCAATCAACTAATTGCCTAGGTGCCCTTGTCACAGATTCATTTTATACTGGAATTTTTTTCTTTTTTCTTTGTTAAGATTTTATTTTTTTAAAGTAATCTCAGGGTGCCTCAGTTCGTTTAGTATCTTCTTTTGATTTTGGCTCAGGTCATGATCCCAGGGCCGTGGGTTCCAGCCCCTTGTCAGGCTCCATACTCATTGTGGATCCTGAGATTCTCCCTTTGCCTCTGCCCCTTTCCCCTGCTCATGCGCGCGCGCTCTCTCTCTCTCTCTCTCTCTCTCTCTCTCTCTCTCTGTCTCTCAAAAAAAGGAGGGTGGGTGCCTAAGTAGCTCAGTCAGTTAAGGATCCAACTCTTGATTTCAGGTTGGGTTATGAGATTGAGCCCTGCATTGGGCTCTGCACTGACAGCATGGGGTCTGATTGGGATTCTCTCTCTCCCTCTCTGTCTCCCCTGCACATGTGTTTGCCCTCTCTCTAAATAAACTTTAATAAAATGAAATGTTTTCTGTACACCCATCGTGGGGGCTCAAGAACGTTGAGATCAGGAGGCGCATGCTTTACAAACTGAGCCAGCCAGGCACTCCTATAGTGGAAATACATGTTTGTTTGTTTTGCAGGCGGAGGGGAGAGAAAGAAAGAGAGAGAACAAGCTAGGGAGAGGCAGAGAGAAGGAGAGCGAGAATCCTAAGCAGGCTCTACACTGTCATCACAGAGCCCAATGCAGGGCTCTATCTCACAAACCATGAGATCATAACCTGAGCCAGAATCCAGAATGGGACACTTAACCGACTGAGCCACCAGGCACTGCTGGAAATATTTTTTTAAATGACATCCCAAGGGCTAATTCAGATTGAAACAGCATTTAATACTTATGTTTAGTAGTGTTAAATTGATGAATTCCAAATAAAAGAATTTGGAAATACGTTAATTAGTAGTTGATAATAATACATTAGGACTAAATTTTCTCATATTTTGTGCTTTTTTAAGATTAACTTTAGATTGTCTTAATGTTGAAGACCAAATCTCACATGCCCAATTAAATTACTCCTAATTGTTTCTTTCCACCATCTTCAGCATATGGTTTCTCCTAACTGTCAGGTCCTTTTGCTTCAGCTTGATTTCCTGTTTACCCGCTTAAAAAGTCCATTCAAATACTTTAAAACTCTGTCTCTCCAAACTTAGGTATCAACAAGATTTGGAGTAGAATTTCTAGATTATTGTATATTTTTTAATTCACTGATAGCTATGAGTTGAGAGAAACTCCATTTGAGGGGAAGAAAAAATGACTGTTTATACTGTTTCTATATCCCATCCACATTTTATTTATTTATTTATTTTTTTAATGTTTTATTTATTTTTGATACAGGAGAGACAGAGCAAGGGAGGGGGAGGGTCAGAGAGAGAAGGAGACACAGAACTGGAAGCAGGCTCCAGGCTCTGAGCTAGCTGTCAGCACAGAGCCTGACGCGGGGCTCAAACCCTCGAACATGAGATCTGACCTGAGCCGAAGTCGGAGGCTTAACTGACTGAGCCCCCCAAGCGCCCCCCCATCCACATTTTAAATAAGATTAATCAAATAAAGCCTTCCCTGCAAATTGGGAAAATATTTATTTTTAAATTTTAGAGCTCACGAGCTCATGCTGGTGCAGAGAGGGCAGAGAAAGAGAGAGAAAGAATCTTTTTTTAATGTTTATTTTTGAGAGAAAGAGAGAGACAGAGAGACAGCATGAATTGGAGGAAGGGCAGAGAGAGAGAGAGAGACACACAGAATCCGAAGCAGACTCCAGGCTCTGAGCTGTCAGCACAGAGCCTGATGCGGGGCTCGAACCCACAAACTGTGAGATCATGACCTGAGCCGAAGTTGGCCGCCCAAGCAACTGAGCCACCCAGTCGACCCACAAATTGCTTTTTAGGAACCTGTCAAGGCCACGTTTTGGGGGGATTTTTTTCCCCTTCTGGAATGATGCACATTAATTAGAATACTTGAAGTGTCATCTATTTTTATTCCATTCAGACAAATGTAGCATATCTTAACCACCTGACATAGAGGTTATCTTTCTCCATTCTTCATTGTTCATTCTCTTCTGCATCTTCCGTGCCTGTGGTTCAAGTAGAATAGTCTCTCTCCTAATAGCTTTATTGAAGTATGACTGACATACAATAAATTGCACATATTTAACGCATACAGTGGGGTGAATTATGTGTACACCCCTGAAACCATCCCTACAATCAAGATAATGAACATATCTGTTGTCCTAAAGTTTTCTCACGCCCTTTTATAATCCACCTCCCCCTCCTTCCTCTCCCCATCCCCAGGCAGCCACTGATCTACTATACATTAGTGTGCATTTTCTAAAATGTAACATAAACATAATCATACAGCACTATTCTTTTTTGTCTGTCTTCTTTCAGCATAAAGTTTTGGAGATTTGTCCGTATTATTACGTATATCAATATTTCATTTCCTTTTATCACTGGGTAGCGTTCTTTTGTGTGTACATGTTCATATAGTGGTTTTCCATTCACCTGTCGTTTGGCATTTGGAATGGAATATACTTTTTAAAATAATTATAACCATGGGGGATTTTTTTGTTTGTCTAACTAGCTGTTTTCCAGGGATTTACATGCCAAGAAAGGTGAATGAAGGAGCTACCTGAAAAGGTAGTTTGTGTTGCCTTGAATTGACTTTCAGTCATCTATTTCACAGTCTCTTACCTTTGGCAGGCTTTGGTGTTAAGATGTTGAGTACCGCCGACATGAAAAGCAGTCAGTACATTCCCATACACAGCAAACAGATCCGTGGACTGGCTTTTAGCAGTCGGCCCAAAGGCCTGCTGCTCTCTGCTTCCCTAGACAGCACTATAAAACTGACCAGGTGAGTGCTTCAGGGAGGGCGGTGGGGCCTGGGCTGTTTAGTGTTGAACAGCATGGAAATTAGTATCTGTGCTAAGATGGCCTTAGCTTGCGTTTTTTGGTCTAAGACACTGTCTTCTGAGATCCAGGTTCATTGAATTTAAAATGTATTGCTTTTCAAAGTAGATACAACATCATTAACGGTATGTGCAGTGTCCTGTCTGTTTAAAAATTATTTATGTTACAAAATGCATCTTAAGCCATGCAGATCAGAGTAACGCCCTGGAGTTAGTCGAATGACACTGTGGGAGGAGCCTGGGTACCTGGCCCTGCGCAGTTACCGTACCAGCTGGGACTGCTTATTCCTGGTCTGTTACGAGGATCATTCTGCCGAACACAAATGCTCACCAGGAGCTCCCGCTCCTGGGCCATGACTTGTCTCCTCAGTAACCCTCAGTTACTAACTACATTTTCTCTTTCGTGTGCCCTGTGACTGCTCTGGTCCAGATCTGAATGTACTTAGTGCCTTCATCTTTTAGGAAGTAGTTCTGATCAGATGCCTGATAGTTGGCTTCCTATTCTGCAGTTAAATCTGAGGAACATCAGGCACTGTCAGACCTGAGAAACCTTTTGACTTTTCAAGAATGCTTCAGCTTAATTTGCCCCAAAATTCCATGTAGCATTGTGTTTTATATGTATGTGTGTGTGTATATATGTATATACACATCATTTTTTTTCTCTAGTAGTGACAAAACATAGGCAAAAAGGGTACCTTAAATACCAAAGTGTTATTAATGACTACCTCTGGGCGGTTACATTATTATTTTTTATTTTTCTCATAGGTAGATTCTAATTTTTCAGCATTGAGCATTGATTATCTGTATAGTAGATCATTATGGGGAATAAAAGTAAAGTAGGGAATGTACTATTTAAATACCTCTTTAACTTATTCTTTGATTTCTTTACATTTCAAGAGGAAAACCTATAATCCCCCAGAATAGATATTTTGGAATAAAAAGGGGTTATCTGGGCAGTCCCTAGAAAAAGTTGGAAATCCCAAATAGTTTGGGTGTGAGAGTGTATTCTTAAGAGATTATCATTTCAGTGATAATCTTTACATGTTTGTTTTATATTTGACTTCCTTAACGCACCGTTGTAAAAAGCCTTGTGTCTCCACAGCCTGGAGACAAACACAGTGGTGCAGACTTACAACGCCGGACGTCCTGTCTGGAGCTGCTGTTGGTGTCTTGATGAAACTAATCACATCTATGCTGGCCTGGTCAATGGTTCGGTTCTGGTGTATGACCTTCGAAACACAAGCTGCCATGTCCAGGAGCTAGTACCCCAGAAAGCCAGGTGGGTAGCCCCTCACTTTCCCCTGTAGCAGCTTTCTCTTGCACCATTGTACGAATCCTCCTCTTTGAGAATGTTTCACAATTGATCAGAATTCCTCAGAAGGCGGTTCTCCTGAGTCCAGTGAGGTATTGTCACTTGGGAATCACTTAAGATCCTCAGAGTATATGTTCATGATATTTCTACATTGTAGAAAGCCCTGGTACCAAGCATCGCCAGGTTCATATGGCCACTCATCCCTCAGCATGGCAAAATGAAGTCAGGTGTGTGTTCAGAACCAAGCTCCCTTGCATAGGAGCTATGGGACCTTGCAACAGGCTTGCAGACTTGCTTTAATAGCCACATGTCTAACACACAGGAAGAGAAGAGTAAAAGGTAGGCCTATAAAAAAAGTATTTAAATCTTCCCTAATCTCCAGCTAAACCAACTTGGTCTATGATACCGTATTACTATGATTTATCACTTATAACCATGTACAAAGTTGGAGGTTTATAGAGTCAGCCCAGACTCTGAGGATGGGTGGTCATCAGCACCGCTGTGACTCTTCAGAATGTGTGGAGGACCATTTGGGCATAATATTCCCCTCAAGTGTAAGGTTCTCAAAGGGAGAAGTGGAGGGGCGCCTGGGTAGCTCAGTCAGTTGGGTGTCTGACTTTGCCTCAGGTCATGGTCTTGCAGTCTGTGAGTTCGAGTCCGGCATCAGCTCTGCTGACAGCTCAGAGCCTGGAGGCTGCTTCGGATTCTCTGTCCCCTTCTCTCTCTGCCCCTTCCCCCTCTCTTAAGAGAACTTGTATTTCCAATTTGAATATATATCAAAAAGGGAGCATGAGGATCTAAACATAAAGATATCGCCATAGTAATAGTTGGTTGAAAAAACCTAGGCTCAGCACTTTGAAGTCTTTACGTTTGGATGAGGTAGAATCATGCTTCAGTTATGTGGTCTGTGGGCCTGAAGATGACTGACCTAAACTTCTACAAGTGTAAACTTCTAGAATGCAAGCGTGGTCACTGCCGTTGATTATAGAGGGATCCACTCAAGAGAAGGCAATAAAATAGAGCAAATACCAAGGAAAGAGTAGTTGTACGTAGTGTCCATTTCTGTTTCAGTTTGCTTCGTTGTGACGCAGCAGGGCAGTGACAGGAAGGCACAGTGACCGCTCTGGCAGCTTCAGCAGAAACAGAGTTCACCGGGACATAGTCTACAGGCTGATACTTCTGAGAGGATTCTTGGCATGCAGTCCTGGTCACATGCTTGCACAGAGAGACTTGGAACATTTCTAAAGAAACCGTCCTGTTTCTGAAATAAAATGGGTTTTTTTCAGGGGTGCCTGGCTGGCTCAGTTGGAAGAGCATGTGACTCTTGATATCAGGGTCATGAGTTTGAGCTCCACACTGGGTGTAGAGATTACTTACACAAATCTAAAAGAAATGTTTTTGCTTCAGACTGTATTTTAATTGAAGGGTCTGTCAACTGCATCTTGGAAACTTTATTAGATGTATAAGCTGCATTTCCTTTCTGACCTGCCTTGTATATATGTCTAACCCCATTTCTAGAAGCTTCCCACTAGTCAAGTTTTCTTGTAATTGTGACCTTGTAGTATTAAATTTCCTAGTCTTTTTTTTTAATTTTTTTAATGTTTTTTATTTATTTTTGAGAGATGGAGAGAGGCAGCTCGAGCAAGGGAGGGTCAGAGAGAGAGAGGGAGATACAGAATCCGAAGCAGGCTCCAGGCTCTGAGGTGTCAGCACAGAGCCCAATGCGGGGCTTGAACCCACAAACCGTGAGGTCATGACCTGAGCTGAAGCCAGACGCTTAACCGACTGAGCCACCCAGGCACCCCTAGTCTTTTTTTTTTTTTTTTAATTAAAAAAATGTTAATGTTTGTTTATTTTTGAGGGGGAGGAGATAAATCGCAAGTAGGGGAGGGGCATAAAGAGAGGGAGGCATAGGATCTGAAGGAGCTGTCAGCACAGAGCCCATTGCAGGGCTCCATCTCTTGAACCACAAGATCATGACCTGAGCCAAAGTCAGACACTTGACTGACTGAGCCACCAAGGTGCCCCTCTGGTCATTTTTTTTAAAACTGTTTTTAGAACATGTGATATCTCCTCTGAAATTGGATGTAAAGATCTGTATGTGTGCTCTTTTAGAGTTTCTGCAGAGTGGAATGGCAGATTTTACTAAATGTCCAAGGAGTTTTTTGGGTTTTTTAAACATTTTTTTAAACTTTTATTTATTTTTTTTAAATTTTTTATTTTTTTGAGAGACAGAGCATGAATGGAGGAAGAGCAGAGAGAAAGGGAGACACAGACTCTGAAGCAGGCTCCGGGCTCTGTGCTGATAGCTCAAACATGGGGCTGGAATCCACGGATCGCAAGAGCTGAGCTGAAGTCAGACACTTAACTGACTGAGGCACCCAGGCACCCCTAAATGTTTATTTTTAAGAGACAGAGAAAGCACGAGTGGGAGAGGGACAGAGAGTAAGGGAGACACAGAATCCAAAGCAGGCTCCTGGCTCTGAGCTGTCAGCATGGAGCCCGATGTGGGGCTTAAACTCACAAACTGTGAGACCGTGGACCTGAACGGAAGTCAGATGCTTAACCGACTAAGCCACCCAGCCACCCCAGGTCTTTAACTTCTTCTGTAGAGGTAGGAATGTGCTTGAGGGCTCCTGCTAGTGGAGTCTGGAGTAGTACAAGTATTGGAATGTGAGACACGGTTTCCTTCCTTCCCCTTCAGAAGACCGCTGGTATCCCTGTCATACATCCCCAGAGCCGCCTCGGCTGCATTTCCTTATGGTGGCGTCCTGGCTGGAAACTTGGAGGACGCTTCCTTCTGGGAGCTAAAAACGGGCCCTTCTCATCGGCCTCATGTGCTGCCCATGGAGCCAGGGGGTTGCGTAGACTTTCAGACGGAGAGCAGCACGCGACACTGTCTTGTGACCTACAGGCCTGGTGAGTGCTGGGACACCCTTGGTCTGTTTGGGAGCCGGTCTGTTGAGGGAGGTGGGGAGAGCTTGCCCTACCCTTCTGGTGCTTCTGGACGGCCCCTCACAGCCTAGCAGCTCTTGCTACTACCTTGGGGATAGAGGCTCCACCTTCCTCCATCCATCCCGCCTCTGCCCTTCGCTTATGTGAACCAGGTGCGCCCCAGAGTGAGTTAGCCCCTTGAGGAGCCCCTGTGATTTAAACAGTAATAGATGAAGAGGCCTCCTCTGGAGGCCAGTGCGTCCCCTTCAGCGTGGTTTTGTGTCATCTGCCTGCCCTTAAGGAAGATAAAAACCCATGCAGGGGGCAGGCAGGATAAAGTGATTTTTCTAAAAAAGATAGCTTATGCCGAGAATTATTTCCCTCATTGGCAAAAATCTGTTGTAGAGAACTTGCTTTATCCTAGGCTGGGGTTTGGCATTTCATTTGTGCTGTATTATTCTGTTCTTGTTACTATGTTTGCTTTGTAGCTATTCTTGATGATCTAATAAACTGTGGCTCTTGGGCTCCAGTAGTTTGTAAGCATCTGAGATTCATGTTCTTCATTAATTTCTTTGCATCATTCCCGTGGAGCAACACTGATTCTTTGTCCCATAGATAAGAATCACAACACTTTACGAAGTGTCCTGATGGAGATGTCCTACACGCTGGACGGTGCTGGAGAGCCGGTTTGCTCCTGCCATCCTGTGCAAACATTCCTTGGGGGTCCCACATGCAAACTATTGACCAAAAGTGCCATTTTCCAGAACCCAGAGAGTGATGGCAGCATCCTGGTGTGTACTGGGGATGAAGCATCAAATTCTGCCCTGGTGAGCCATGTATTTTCTTACACGGAAGTATCTAGAGCAAAAAGCCACGTTCTCCTTAATTGCACACGTCTGTGTAGGTGTATGGTTGCTTATGTTTGCACAAGGCACACTGGACACACCACTCTGCAATTTGCTCCTTCCCATTTAGCTTCCTAGCTTGGATATCTTTCCATTTCAATATCTGTAGATTCACCTCATTCTTTTTTATGTGAGTTCTAGAGTCCCATGGGCCATCTTGTGAATCTTTTTTAAAAAACTAGGAGCTACTGAAACCCTTATAAAATAATTGATTCAGGCACCAGTTTCATCAGTTCAGGATGAAAGCAAAAGATGAATGATTGATGAGGGGATTGTAGAGTAGAGGGGTCAGTCTTCCACAACCTGAATAGGTTGATCAACCTTAGCATCACCGTAAATGGGTTAACAAAAAAATAATTAGCCTTTAAAAAAAAAGTATGTATTTTGAGGGAGCACGTGTGTGTGAAAGCCGGAAGGGGCAGAGAGAGAGAGAATCCCAAGCAGGGTCCATGTTGTCAGCAAAGAACCTGACGTGGGGCTCAAACTCACAAATTACAAGATCAGGACCTGAACTGAAACCAAGAATCAGATGCTTAACTGACTGAGCCACCCATGCACCCCAATTTGCCTCCCGATGTAAGACAGTATGAAGTACACAGCGCCTTCTATGAGATGCCCTTGAACGTACAGATGCTGAACAGTACAGTTGCACTAGCCATATGCGCTCTTGAAATGTGATTAGTGTGGATGAAGACCTTAATTTTTAAATTCTTACTTAATTTTAAATAGCATTATGTGGCTAGTGGCCACCATATTGGATAGCATCACTATAAAGTAAGGGTAAAGTGATATGAAAAGCATGTATGGTAAAGAAATGTATTGTTTTCAGTAAAGAAAACAATAGAATCAGTGAAGCATGTATGGTGAAAGCTTAATAATTTGTCATACCACTATACTTTTTATTAAAATTTTTTCTCATAACGGGGGTGCCAGGGCAGCTCAGTCGGTTGGGCATCCGACACCAGCTCAGGTCATGATCTCATAGTTTGTGCATTCAAGCCCTGTGTCAGGCTGTGCTGACAGCTCAGAGCCTGGAGGCTGCTTCAGATTCTCTTTCCTTCTCTCTGCACCCCTCCCCCACTTATGCTTTGTCTCTCTCTGTTTCTCAAAAATAAATAAATGTTATGTTATTAAATAAAATAAATATTTTTTTCATAACAAAACGTTTTGAAAAGGAAAAGATAGCACTAGTTAGAGGGCAGGTTTCATGAGGGCAGAGAAAGGGACTTTCTGTCTTGCTGACCCTTCTGTCCCTAGAAGAGTTGCTGGCAGCTTCATGGAAGGGCTGAATGCTGGGCTGGCTTTTCAGAGGCAGACTCATTGCTGGTTCCAGTGGCAGCGCCCACACCTGAACGGTGTGTATCCTGGCTTTGCGAAGGTCAGGAACAGTCTGCTGTGCTCCCCAGGCAGTGCTCTCCCTGCAGCCTTTTCAGAGTTGTCCGATGACATTGGGTGTTGTGTATGGAACCGTGGGATTGCTATATTGTACACCTAAAGCTAATAAACTGTATGTTAACTAACTGGAATTTAAATAAAAATTAAAAAAAAAACAATGCAAAGTTGTCTGCTGGTAAAGCAGGCAAGTCCCCCAGCTGAGTTGAATGACTCCTGACCCTGCACTGTTTGTCTGCCTTAGCTGTGGGATGCCGGCAGCGGCTCGTTGCTGCAGGAACTGCAGGCCGATCAGCCCGTCTTGGACATCTGCCCGTTTGAGGTGAACCACAGCAGCTACGTGGCTACCTTAACGGAGAAAATGGTGCGCATATATAGGTGGGAGTGACTGGGTCTGGGACGCGTCGGGCGTGCTGCCGGTGAGAGGTAAATGTTTGCTAGCACCTACAGCCCTGAGCAAGATCTCTGCTTATTACCTGTGGCCTCGAACTTCTGGGATCATGGTTCCTTTGGATGAATGTGATTCTAAGACCCCAGGTCACTGAAACACTACAGCTTGTGTATTTGCAGTGTCCATCCAAGGAACAAGTGATTGGTACTCTGTTGACATTATCATTGTCTTGGGCTCAAAGCCTTCACAAATCTGTTGAGAATCTGTATTTCTGATCAGACATTCTCCTGGACCGCAGAGAGTACCCTCCCAGCAGTCATGTAGAATGAATATGCACCAAGTGTTTTCTGGAGGATATGACACCCGCCTAAGCGGCCTTGTCACTGGAACTTTACAACTCAGGAATGAATGTTATGTCCCGGGAGAGGCCAACCGGCTGTGTTGCGTGGATGCAGAAGAGTCTTCAGTTGAACACAAGAGGGCACTATACAACCTGGTGAAGAATTCGATCCATTTCTGACCTTGCGTGTTGACAGCCTTTCAGTTGCTTGGTCTCATGCCTGCACAAGTGTGTGGTGGAGCACATCTGGTCTACTTTGTGGCAGCAACAGCTATATTCCGGTGTGCAGTGCTGGGCTGTTGGCAGGCCCGGTGATGGAGGTGGCTGATGAGCCATAGACCCTTTCGGAATGCTGAGTGCATTAGGTTCATCACATTGTGGGAACCAAGTAAAGAGACCAGTTGTTTGAGCAGTGGGGAAGCCTCGATTTTTTCTTGCTATCCAAGGATCTCAGGATTGATTTTATATAAGCCAGGGTTCTGAAGACCCCCTCCTCCCTCTTACTAGGAAAAGATGAGTGACATGTCACAGCTCTTATTTTATTCCCTCCTAGTAAAAGAAGTCAAGGGCAAGGGACTAAGCAAGAGAGGCTTACAAAAGGGAAGCTCCTGAGATCACTGCTGAAAACAGGAGGTAGAGCCTTCCTCATGTGAAACTGGTGTTTGACTTCAGCTTCCTCTGATAATGCCTTCCTTCCCAGCCTTTTTAAAGAGTCTTGTGAGTGAAGTAGTTGTTCTCAGAAAGATAAGAGTGTGTGGAGACCTGTGTGGATTGCAGGGAGGAGCCCGTCAGCTTTTGTTCCAACCATTGCAAACTTCACTTTTCTCCGGTAGAGGGAAAGGTTCCGTTTGTATCTGTTTGCTTTGCCTCCGGCTGCTCTGCTAAACCGCAGTCTGCAGTAGAACACGCTTCAAGGTGTGGGCGGTCAGTGCCCTGTTCTTGGAAGCAGGATGGCCAAGAGTGTGACTTTTTAAAACAATTATTCTAGAAACATTATTTTTAAAACCGTCCTGACCAATAACTCCTGAGCTGTTGCCAGCATTTCTCACCAGCAAAGGGTTATAGCAATAGATTTCCCCAGAGTTTCAAGTTCCAGTTGTGCCTTCTAAAGATGCCAGTTTCCAGATGCTGGGAAAGAGCCTCCTTTTCTCAGAGGAGCTATTCCTTTCAATATGCTGATGATTGAGAACGAGGGCGCAAGCCCAGAGCATCAGCGGCAGAAAGGGATTTGAACCGGAAAGCAGAACTCATCTGGTTTCCACAGATCATCAGAGGATGCAGTTGGCAGGCCCTGGCTGCCTTTGTATTTGGCAAGGACAGACCCCGCGGTAGAGTTAGGATTTGACCAAGGCTGATGCTCATTGAATTCCCCCACACATAGGAACCAAGGAACTTGCTACCAGGGAAGTTGGGTGGATCTCGTGTGTTGCCAATTCTTGCATTCCTCCAGTAAATTTGGATGTTTTAGAGATAAATTTATGTAACTTCAACTGATTTCTCCAAAGAAAAGACCTTGCCCCCAGCCATCCTACCCCTGCACCCCTCAGCCTGCAGGAGATTGCCTCTGTAGTGCCAGGCTCTGCGGTCCTGTGCTGCAGCAGCTCCGCCCCAACATGTCCCCTCACCCGTGCCTCTAAGGGAGTTTTCCCATACGAGGGTTTGGAGTTCAGCCTCAAGATATCTTTTTGGTGTGTATCATTGTACCTGCTTTGACAGACAGGGGAGTGGGATCTCAGTTCATGTTCTGTGTTTTAATGTCTGTATTTTATGTTTTAATGTTAATATGAAAATAAAGCATTGGCTATGTGTACCAACTGCTGGTGTCTTTCTCCTCTGACTGCCGGAGGCGGGAACGTACCTGCCTCTTGGGAAGGGCGTACAGTCTCAGCCTGGTAGATTTCCTCATATCATGCAGTACTGGGTCTGAATTCCAGGGGATCATCCCTGGATCTGAAGTAAACATCTTATTTAAACTGATGAGGTGGTTGAGGTGGTGTAACTGGCAATGCTGTTCTCCAGTTGCTAATGGGAAGCTGTGTGTTTGCTTCTTAAGAACTTCCCCACACTGGTTATTTGTTTGCTCTCAGATCCAAAGGGCTTAATCTTGGAAACTACACTTCACAGATGCCCTTTGCCTTCTGGCTTCCTTGTTACTTTTCTTTGAATCCGGAAAACTGTAGTATGGGGGGCAGGGAGTGCAAAAGAAGATTTACTCGTTTATTTCTTTTAGTCTTTGGCAGCACCAGGTCAGCAGCAGCAGCCCTGGACAAGCGTGGACTCTGGGCTTCTGCTCAGCACCATTCTGGCCTCTTGCCTCAGTGTCTTTCTTGCGTTTGGTTCAGGTATTTCTGTTGCCATAAATCATGGTTCTGGGATTAGATTAGGAAGGCTGAAAATGTTTTCTAGCTGAACAGCCAGTGGAGTATACTAGACTCCAGGAGGACCGGGTCCGTAGGTACAGGCTTGCTGTTGTCACGGAGCCTGGTGCACCAACAGCAAATGACAGAGGTCCTGGAAGGAAAACCCCTCCCCCCCCAAATTCCTAAGAAACCAACGCCATTATTTTCTCTTCCACAGTACTTTTGTTTCCCATCTCGGTGACTGGCCATCACATAAAATTCTGGAAATAGACCTTTGTGTGTCCTTGTTTTTTAATGAGTCAAGTTCTGTATGTTGGTAACATTTGCTTCTGTTTATTTATCCCTTTATAGTTTACAAAGTCTCTTCCTAATCTATTGATTAGTTTTTAAGCAATGTTGTGGAGTAAGTATTGTTCTTCCAATTAACAGGGGAGGAAACAATTAAAAATCCTATTAAAGGAAAATGATAGTAGGTGCCATTTAATTAAATTTTACATATCCTCGTGTTTGCATCGTGTACTTTACATTACTGACAGCTATGCAGGATTTGGGAAACCTGGGTGGAATTTCACTTTCACTCTTGACATCTCCATCTCCAGCACAGCCAAGGCTGATTCCCCACAACCTATTCCTCTTACATTTAAGATGAAAATAAAGCAGACGGGTGCCTGGGTGGCTCAGTCAGTTAAGTGTCAACTGTGGCGCAGGTCATGATCTCACGGTTCATGGGTTCAAGTCCTGCGTCGGGCTCTGCGCTGACAGCTCAGAACCTGGAGCCGGCTTTGAATTCTGTGTGTCTGTCTGTCTCTCTTTCTCTCTCTCTCTCTGCCCCTCCCCCACTAATGCTCTTTCTGTCTCAATCATAAATATTTAAAAAAAAAGAAAAGAAAGCAGACAGTTGTGAATTTTATTGTGATACTTTACACTCGGGGTGCCGAGGCTGGGAACACCATCGCCTGGTGGAAGAGGGTAGACACATGGCTAGAACCACTCAGGTCAGGGCTCATCACAGAGGTCAACTGAAGAGGGGGGAAAAAAAGCAGTGGAGCTATGTATTTGCTCCAGAAAGCAGGGTGTGTGGCTGGCTCAGTAAGGAGCCTGCTGTTGAGATAGGATGTGAGGAGGGCTGCCATGGCCATGAACCCTTGCTAGCCCCTAGAAGTAGCAATAGCTTTATCCATATATGGCTACAGCAAGCAGAAGGGCTCACCTAGAGGCTGGACACGGGCCGAAACTAACAATATCTGGATTTGGTTAAAAGGAAATGTTATCCACTGAGAGGAAAACAAAGGAAATTCAGGACTTAGCAAATAATTGGTTCAAAAGACCGGGAGGTTCTGTTCTGGAAGCTAAGCTCTGTGTGAGCTGCCAACAGTTGGATGGACTGTGAGTTAATGAAAGTGGGGGGTTTGGCAGACCACTTGTTCTTGAAATAAAGGAGGGAGTATCTGCCCCTGGATAAAGACCCTGCCTTCTGATTAAAATGCCACCACCAGGTTAAAGCAGTGTTTCCAGAAGGGTCCTGGCAACTTCCTAGGCTTGAGCATGGTGGGGATGTTGGATGTTAGTGTGGCTCAATCGTTTCTTTAAACATGGTGTAGAAGATTGATTGTTAATCAAAAGGTTAAATCCAGGTTATGAACCGGGGACCTTTTAAAGAGAAACAATTTATTGTTAAATTAGCCAGGACCAGACCGGAAGGAATGAGGGCCTAACTTAAGAAAGGGTGTTGAGGACAGGAGAGAATTGCTGTGCAAGCTTGAGCCCTGCGAAGTGCTGACACCTGACTTGTACCCCAGTGGAAGCTCTAGAATTGACCATGACACCAGTTTGCCTCATGAGGATGGCCTCTTGACTGTCAACAGTGATACCGTTTCACTAGGCAAACATGCTCCTTCCCTTGGCTCCCGTGAGTCACTTGCTACCCGCATCAAGGAAAGGAAACCTGCATTATCAGAGGCTAACGTTTATGTCTCTGATTAAGACCCTCCCTCTCCCCCACAAAAAAAGGTGAAATTCCTTTAGAGTAGGGACCACAGTTTGTGCAACTTGGCAAATTGTTGTAAGGGAGGTAAGGACATCCAAACTCTAACATGAGTTCCTCTCTGGGTCTTAGATTCTCAGCCTAGATAATCACTGACATGTCTGTGACAGACAACTTCAGGTCCCTTAGTTGCACGATTTGGGGGTGCCTGGAAGCATGTTATTACATTTTTCTTTTTTTGTTTGTTTATTTTGAGAGAGAGCGCAAGTAGGGGAGGGGGAGACGGGGGGAGAGAGAGAGAGAGAGCGAGAGAGAATTCCAAGCAGACTCCATACTCTGAGCACAGATCCCGAGGCAGGACTCAGTCTCATGAAAACATGAGATCGTGACCTGAGCCAAAACCAAGAGTAGCACACTTAACCGCTGAGCCACCCAAGGGACCCTGTTATTACATGTTTCATCCCTTAAGTCCCAATGTTAGGGTACACCTTTTACAGAACTTGCGCAGGTATGGTGGCCATGAAAATGAGCCACTCAGAACTCCAACAATAGGGAGCATAACTGACTGCTGTTCCAGTCTGCTAAACTCTGAAAACCCACAACTGCATCCACAGAAGGGTCACACTTCCCAAGGTCTGCTCCAGCCAATGGCTGATGATGGCAGGATACCGAGGCCCATTTCTAGGAGAGGCTGAACTCCTGACAGACAGCTTTAGCTTGTGGGGTCTCCCATGACCTTCACCAGACCTTCTTAGAGCTGAAGTTCAGTCTAAATTCAAAGTTGTTTCCACCCATCCATTCTTCCATCCCTCTTCATTTCACACAGGGTCAGAACTGCATCATGTTGAACGGCTCTTTCACTCACCCAATTTTTCCTACAGTTGTTACCTGTGATAAATTTTTGTCATGGCTGGTTCCCACCACCCTTTTTTTTAATGTTTAATTTTTAGAGAAAGAGTGTGAGCAAGGGAAGGGCAGAGAGAGGAAGACACAGAATCTGAAGCAGGCTCCAGGCTCTGAGCTATCAGCACAGAGCTGGACACAAGCCCAAACTCACAATCCATGAGATCATCATGACCTGAGCAGAAGTCTGATACTCAACTGACAGCCACTCAGGTGGTGCGCCCCTCCTGTTTTTGCTAATTTTTGTATTATGGTAAAATGCACGGAGGTGCCTGGGTGGTTCAATCAGCTAAGCAAGCGTTCAACTTCAGCTCAGGTCATGATCTCATGGCTCATGAAGTCAAGCCCTGCATTAGGCTCTGTGCTGACAGCTCAGAGCCTGGAACCTGCTTTGAATTCTGTGTTTCCCTCTCTCTCTGCCCCTCCCCTACTCATGCTCTGTCACTCTTTCTCTCAAAAATAAACATTAAAAATATTTTTACTATTTTTTAATAATTTTTTAATCTTTATTTTTGAAAGAAAGAGTGCAAGTGGAGGAGAAAATAGAGAGAGGCAGACACAGAACCCGAAGCAGGATCCAGGCTCTGAGCTGTCCGCACAGAGCCCAACGTGGGGTTTGAATGAACCCACTAACCATGAGTTCATGACCTGAGCTGAAGCCGGACGCTTAACCAACTGAGCCACCCAGGTGCCCCCCCAAAATTTCTTTTTTAAATGCACATAACAAAATATACTATCTTACATATTTTTTCTTTATTATTTTTTTAAAGTAAGCTCTGTGCCCATTGTGGAGTTTAACTCACGACCCTGAGATCAAGAGTTGCATTCTCTACCGACTGAGCCAGTACAGTTCAGTGTATTAAATTCATATTGTGCATCCATGTCCATAATTTCTCAGCTTGTAAAACTGAAACTCTATACCCATTAAATAAAAACACCCCATTCTTCCCTTCTCCCATCCCTTGGCACCCACCATCCTACTTTCTGTATCTATTTTACTGTTCCTCATATAAAGGAATCAGATAGTATTTGTCTATTTGTGACTGGCTTATTTCACTTAGCATAATGTCCTCAAGGTTCACCCATGTGGTAGGATATGTTAAAAATTTCCTTTTTAGTGGTACTGGATGGCTCAGTTAGTTAAGCATCTGACTCTTGATTTCAGCTCAGGTCATGATCATAAATTTGAGTCCCATGTCTGGCTCTGTACTGACAGCGTGGAATCTGCTTGGGATACTTTAAACATGAAAGAAAGAGAAAGAGAGGGCAAGGGAGGGAGGGAAGAAAAAGGGAGAGAGGGAAGGAGGAAAGAAAAAAGAAAAGGAAAGAAAAGAATTTCCTTTCTAAGATGGAATGATATTCTATTGTATAAAATACTACATTTTCCTTTCTATTCTTCTGCCAATGGGTACTTGGGCTGCTTCCACATTTTAGCTACTGTGAGTAATGTTGCTATGAACATGGGTGTACAAATAACTCTTTGAGACCCTGCCTTCAGTTTCGTTCACCCAGAAGTGGAATTACTGGATTGTGGTAATTCTGTTTTTAATTTTTTGAGAAACTGTCATACTGTTTTTCCATAGCTATTGTACTTCCACTGTGCACAAGGATTTCAATTTCTCCACATCCTCTCTCACCTTTTTTTGTGGTTTTTTTTTCCTTTTTTTTTTTAAGGAATCATGTAACATGGGGCTCGAACCACACCCCCAAAATCAAAGGTCACATGCTCTCGCCACTGACCCAGCCTGCTTCCCTCATTTTCTGGGATTTTTTGATGATAGCCATCCTATTGAGTGTGAGGTCGTATTTCATTATAGTTCTGATCTGCATTTCCCTTATGATTAAGATTATTATTATTATTATTTTAATTTTAGGGCACAAGTTGGGGAGAGGACCAGAGGAAGAGAAAGTTAAGCAGGCTCCATGATCAGCATGGAACCTGACACAGAGCTTGATCCCATGACCCTGGCATCATGACCTCAGCCAAAATCAAGAGTTGGATGCTCTCTTGATTTTGTCTCAGGTCATGATCTCACAGTTTGTGAGTTCAAGTCCCCCATTGGGCTCTGTGCTGACAGTGTGGAGCCTGCTTGAGATTCCCTCTCTCCCCTTTCTCTGCCCCTACCCCACTTGCTCTGTCTCAAATAAATAAGCTTTTAAGAAAATAAAAAGAGTTGAACGCTCAACTGACTGAGCCACCCAGTCACACCCCACCCTTATGACTATTAATGTTGAGCATCTTCTCATGTGCTTTTTAACTATTTGTGTATCTTATTCAGAGAAATGTTTATTCAAATCCTTTAAGTAAAGGGTTTTTAAATTTTTTTTACTTGGGTTTTTTTTGTTGGGTTGCTTGTCTTTCACGTTGATAGCTAATTCCCTTTTATTGTCTGCTTCCTGGTAAACCTAAACTAATAGAAGCGGTGTCAGGAATGTTCCAGAAAACAGGTAGTAAGATGGAGATGATGGGACCCCAGAATAATAAAGACCAGATGGTGGCACTTAGCTGCAAGAAGCCAGGAGACTACCATTACAGCCACCAAGACTGAAGAGGCAACCAAAGGGTCAATCAGTAGAGAGTTGTAGAAAGGATTAATAAAAGATAGCATCCCTAGGGGCAAATTAGACACAATCAACAAGGGTATTTTTAACATCCATAAACAAAAACCCCCACAGAAATGGAAAAGCAGGGCGCTAAAGGTGGCCATTTCCAGTAAGTCATGCTCCCATTTCCAGTTTCTAGACCTGAGCCAGTTTTCACATCCAGAACAAATCGATGGATGAATAAGCAAGTAGCTGGGAGCCTAGGAATAAAGATCCTGCAACACCACAGCAAACATAGACCATCACAGTGATTTCCTCAGTCCTCCCCCAGAGATTCATGGCCATTTACTTGGGCGACTGTACACTGGTGAAAGGGAAATAACCAAATAGTTTGAGGACTGTTGGACACTGGCTTACAGTGGCCCCCCTTTGTCCAGCGATCATTTCCCCAGTCCCAAATATATAACTGGAAATGATCTAGAATTATGCCACATTGTGTTTGTGACCTGTGAGGTAAGAATTATAACAGTAAAAACCAAATGTAAACCTTGGAAACTGCTCTCCATCACTGACCAGAACAGTGAATTAAAAGCATTGTCTTCTTGGGGGATGGAGGGTGGTGGAAATTAGTGTCACCATTAAAGACATGAAGGATGCAAGTGTGACCCTAAAAAACGGTGGAGAGTGAAAAATATTCCCAATGAATGGAATTGCAAGCTGTGCCCTTGGCTTTCTACTTTGTATGGAAGGGCAAGCGGTCTAAGGTGAGATTATATACAGGTTCCTTGGCAGGTTCCAGTGGACTAGTGGAAGTAGATGAACTATATGGAAGAAAGTACAACATGAAATTTTTATGCTACGACAATGTGCACCAGAAAGCATCCACCATGGAAGAGGCACGAACAACCAAGTAGGCAAAATGACTCAGTCAATTGGCATTAGCCAGTATTGAGCCCCTGTAGACTTGATATGCTGGTCACATGAACAGAGTGGTCATGGTGACAGAGATGGAGGCTACATATGGGCCCAAAGTCCATATGGGAAAATGGACTCCCACTTACCAAGGCTGCAATAGAGACCACCATTACGTCTCTGATATGGACTATTGTTAGAGAAGATCAAGCAGCTATGTGGTATTAAGTCAGCTACAATGTGCTCCTTCCTTCTGAAAAGGCTGGTAATTCATCCTTGTATGGCTATTCTGGATATGGATTTGTCTTTCTTGCTTTCAGAGCGTCAGCCAGCAGAATGCCTGATTGAGACACAGATTACCACACAGCATAACATCTCACCTAGAGGACTCAATTGACAGCGAAGGGGTTGCGGAAGTGGACCCATGACCATGGTATCTGCTGTTCATACCATGTACTGCACCATCCAGAAGCAGCCAGCTAATAGAATACTGGTAATGACCTAAAGGCACAGCTGAAGCACTAGCTCAGAAGCAACACTTAAAGAATGCGGTGTCATTCTTCAGGATGCAGTATTAAATGAGAAACCTCTATGTGGTGCTGTATCCCCAATAGGAAGAATACATGGGTCCAGGAACCAATGTGGAGAAACAGGAGCAACCCCACTTACCATCACTCTCAATGACCGGGGTGATTCTGTGCTTCCTGTCCCAACAACTCTGGGTTCCACATGGTTGAAGTTCCTGTGTTCCTACAGGGGGTGCACCTTGCCAGAGGACACAGCAAAGGTCCTACTGGACTACAAGTTATGACTGCTACTTTGGGACCTTGTGCCCAGGGACCAGTAGGTCCAGACCAGAAACTAGTGATAGAAACTAACCCTGGTCAACAGGAAGTAGAGCTGCTTGTACATAGTGGGGGCAGGAGGAAATACCCTGGTGGTCTGCTTGGGTGCCTTCTGGGCCTCCCTTGCCCCTCTGGAACTATAAACAGATATATGAAACCATACTATACCAGATTGACAAGTGTATGATGATCAAGAATTCAGACACCAACACACCACCATCCTAGGAATGAAGTCTGAGGTCACATTACCAGGTAATCCGCCAAGACTTATAGATGCTACTTGATGGTAAAAGAAATTGAGAATGGAAGAAAGTGAATACCAGTTGCAGCCCTGAGATTGTCTGCAACAATAGACGTTAGTTTATCCCCCTGATCTCCCTCATCTGAGTTCTTACCTCAGAAAGAGAGATCCATGGAAACTATGGGTAGCTGCTCACCAAACTAATGGAGAGAAAGAACTCTGTGGGGCCCAAAGGGTGAAATATGGTGGTCATGAAAATTTGCCTCTCAGATCTCTGACTGTGGGAGCTCAGTTGATCAATAAACTGATAGTGCTCTGAAATCCAGTACCACATTCGCTCTGAGGCCACATTCCCCAAGGGTTACTCCCAGCCAATGACTGAGTGTGGCAGAGGTGCTAAAGTGGGCTCATTCCTGGGAAGGTTTCATCTTCTTGAATCTCTTCCATGGCTAATCCTGCTTGTGGGTTTCCTCTTCTCCTTCTTTTCATTCGCTTCCTCCTCCTCCTCCTCCTCCTCCTCCTCTTCCTCCTCCTCCTCCTCCTCCTCCTCCTCTCTTCCATCTCCTCCCTTCCTCCTCCTCCTCCTCCTCCTTTTCCTTCCTTTTAATTTTACTTATTTAAGCAATCTTGACATCTAACATGGGGCTCAAACTTACAACCCCAAGATCAAGAGTCACAAACTCTTTTTACTGAGTCAGCCAGGCTGACTCTGAGATTGCTTCTCAGAGAACCCAAAATAAGCCACCAGAAGGCAAATGGTGGAGTAGATAATGAAATGCCTCTCCTAAACCACAGTCCTATCCCCAAGGCAGGAAATAAGAGGTGCTCAGAAAATAATTGCTCTATAAATGAATGAATATAAAATGACATGTTGACAAGGGGGTAATCTTCCCAGGAAGTCTTCAAAACCATTGAAACTTTTTGAGAGGAGCATTGAGGAATAAGAAAAAAGTTTTAGGATGAAAGTATTAGAACTTCATGGGTCAGTGTTACTTCTATTTGATCTTGAAATCTTGGATATGGCAAAAGTCAGGGGTTTGCCTGAGGAAAGGCAGGCCACCAGTGAAATCCTATACCAGAGCCCTGGTTCCCGGACACCCGCAGGGATCAGGGCCTACTTAGTTGTTGGGAAAAGCATATTGCTGGATACCATAATCAGACATTTTTGAAAATTGCTCTAGGTAATTTAGCTGCACAGCCAAGTTTGGGAAAGTATTGCTGAACTCTGGAAGCCGCCATTGTCCTTATATCAGAAGACTGTAGGAAGAGGTGGGGGACTGATCTACCCAATCACCTCTTTTCACCTCATTTGCCCAAACAGCAGATAAGGGGGCAACCGAGGGCTTTGGGGACTTAGGACTCTTCCAGCCATTCAGCAGTAGGAGAAGCAGCTTGGCCATTCAGTACGTCTTCATCGATTGCCCTCTGGGTGCCCACACCACACTGCGGGTAGTTGTGAGGTGGTTAAGACTCTACCTTTGTGAGCTCTTGCTTGACACTGAACTCATTCCCCTGCTGAAAAACCTCCAAGAGCTTCCCATTGCCCTTAGTTTCTTTTTCTCACTGCACCTAAATTTAAGTGAATTTATTTTTTTTAATGTTTATTTATTTTTGAGAGACAGAGAGACAGAGTGCGAGCAGGGGAGGGGCAGAGAGAGAGAGAGAGGGAGACAGAATCCAAAGCAGGCTCCAAGCTCTGAGCTTTCAGCACAGAGCCTGATATGAGGCTCAGACCCATGAACCTGAGCCAAGTCTGATGTTTAGCCAACTGCACCACCCAGGTCCCCAAACCTGTGATTAATCTAAGCAAAGATGGTGCAGAGCCTGCTTGGGATTCTCTTTCTCTCACTCTCTCTCTCTGCCCCTCCCCAACTCACATTGTCTCTCTCTATCTCTCTCTCTCTCAAAAATAAACTTAAAAAAAATCATGTTTTATTATTCTTGTGTTTTTTTGTTTCTCTTGCTTTACACATACACATTCTTTTAGTGTTTATTCTAGACTTTCGGGCCTAGAGAGTACAATTCACATCCCTGTTTATAGAATATGGGAGTCATACTGTTACATCTGTTATAAATCCCTTATTGTTGTGGCTTAAAACAATATTCATTTGTTTATGTCCACATATCTACCCTGTCGGGGCTCTTTATTCCCTCCTTCACCCCTGTGTCTCCATCTGGGGTCGTTTTCCATCAGTCTGGAGTAGTGCAGGTCTGCCAGCCATAACTTTTCTATCTCAGCTTTAGTTTGTCTGAACATGTCTTTATTTAACCTTTTTTAAGTGGATCCAATTGTATTTAAATTTTTTACTGAGATAAAATTAACACAATGTAAAATTCACTACTTTAACCATTTTTAAGTATGCCATTCGGTGTTTTTTAGTATATTCCTAAAGTCATGCAACCATCGCTACTATCTGATTCCAGAATATTTCCATCACCCCCAAAGGAGAATCTTCATACTTTTCAATTCTCCCTTCCCCCCCATCTCCTGGAAACTATTAATCTACTTTTTGTTTTTATGGGTTTGCCTATTTTGGATATTTTGTATAAATGCTGTCATACAATGTGTGACCTTTTGTGTCTGGCTCATTTCGTTTAGCATATGTTTTCAAGGTTCGTTCATGTTGTGGTGTGGATCAGTACTTCATTCCTTTTTATGGCAGAATAATATTTCATTGTATGAACATACCACGTTTCATTTATCCACTCATCAATTCATGAACATTTGGGTTGTTTCCACTTTTTGGCTTTTATGCATAATGCCTCTATGAACATTCATGTTCTTGTGTGAACACATGTTTCAGTTCTCATGGGTAGATACCTAGGGATGGAACTGCTGGGTCATATGGTAACACTGTGTGTAACTTCTTGAGAAATTGCCAAGCAATTTCCCATAGAGCCTACACCATTTGAAATGCCTGCAAGCAATATGCGAGGATTCTGATTTCTCCATTTCTTGTCCAATACTTGTTATTATCTGTCTTTTTGTTTGTTTGTTTGTTTGTTTGTCTGTCTTTTTTATTATAGCCATCCTAGTGGGTATGAAGAGCCATCTTACTGTGTTTTCGATTTACATTTCCCTAATGACTAATGACGTTGAGCATCCTTTCATATGCTTATTGCCCTCTGTCTATCTTCTTTGGAGAAATGGCTATTCCGATCTCTTGCCCGCTTTAAAATTGGACTATTGGTGTTTTTATTATTGAGTTATAAAGATCCTACACATATTCTGGAGACTATGTATGTACTCTATAAATATTTTCTCCTGTGGGTTGTCTTTTCACCTTGATAGTGTCCTTCATGCACATAAGTTTTACATTTTGATGAAATGCAACTTATCTGTTCTTTTTTGTTGCTTGTGCTTTGGATGTCATACTTAATTTATCTTCATTTATGAAGTACATTGTTCTCTGGGTGTAGAATTCTACGTTAGCAATATTTTTGTAATTTTTTTCTTTCGGTATTTATGTCATTCTACTGCTTTCTGGCTTCCATAGTTTCTACTGAAAAGTCAAATGTTAGTGTTATTGCTCTTTTGAAGATAATATGTCTTTGTCTGCTTTTAGGATTTTTGTCTCTCTTTTTGATTTTCAGCAGTTTCATGATGATGTGCTAAGATGTGGTATTCTTTGTGTTTCACTGCTTAGCGTTCATGGAACTTCTTGAATCCAAGGATTGATATCTTTCATCAGTTTGGGGAAATTCAAAGCATGTCTCTTCAAATACTGAGCTGCACCATTGCCTTCTCCTCTCCTTTTGGGATTCTAGTTATACACCTCTTACAACTTTTGACTGTGTCCCGCGTATCTCTCCCACTCTGTCTTTTTAAAAATTTTTTTTCTTTCTCTGCTTCCTTTTGGATATTTTCTATTGACCTGTTTCCCTTCCATTATTCTGTCTCTGCCATATCCAATGCCATAGACTGTGTCCCCAAAATTCATGTTGAAATCCTAACTTCATAGTTTCTATTGGAAAGTCAGATATTGATGTTATTGCTCCTTTGAAAATGATGTGTCTTTATCTACTTTTAAGATTTTTTCTTTCGGGACGCTTGGGTAGCTCATTCGTTTGAGCATCTGACTTTGGCTCAGGTCATGATCTTGAAGTTAGTGAGCCCAAGCCCTACATTGCATTGGGCCCGGTGCCAGTAGTGTGGAGCCTGCTTGGGTTTTTCGCGCTCTCTCTTTGCACCTCCCCTGCTTTCAGTCTATCAGGTGTGAATGAATAAACATAAAAATCTTAAACATAGGGGTGCCTGGGTGGCTCATTTGGCTAAGCGTCCAACTTTAGCTCAGGTCATGATCTTGTGGTCCATGAGTTCAAGCCCTGCCTCTGGCTCTGTGCTGACAGCTCGGAGCCTGCTGCCTGCTTCAGATTCTGTGTCTCCCTCTCTCTCTCTCTCTCTCTGCCTCTCTCCCACTCATGCTCTGTCTCTTTCTGTCTCTCAAAAATAAATAAACGTTAAAAAAACCCTTAAACTAAAAAACTTCAAAAAAAAAAAAAAGAACGTTTTTCTTTTTCTGATTTTCATTAGGGTAGATAGAGTTCTCATGAATGGGAATAGTGTCCTTCTAGAAGAAACCCCAGAGAGCTCCCTAGCACCATTATATCATGTGAAGTTTTAGCAAGGAGATGGGGCTGTCTATGAACCAGGAAGTAGGCTCTCGCCAGGCAAAAAATCTGCCAGCATCTGGATCCCAGCCTCAGAACTGTGAGAAATAAATTTCTATTGTTTTAAGCCGCACAGTCTATTTTATTGTGTTACAGCAGCCCAAATAGGCTAAGGCACTGATGTTAAAATCATCGAATAAATTTTAGTTCAGGTCTAGAAAGTCCGTTTGATTATTTGTAGAGTATCCAATTTTCTGTTGAAATGCTCTATTTGTCATCTATTTTATCTTTTCTTTCTCTTAAGATTTGTTTTAAAAGTAATCTCTACACCCAAGGTGGGGCTCAAACTCACAACCCTTCAGATCAAGGATCACACATTCCACTGACTGAGCCTGCCAGGCACCCCTGTTCTATTTTTTATTTTCTCTATTAGTCTCAGCTATTTAAAAGTCCTTATCTGGAGCACCTGGGTGGCTCAGTTGGTTGAGCCTCCGGCTTCGGCTCAGGTCAGATCTCATGTTCCTGGGTTCGAGCCCCACATCAGGCTCTGTGCTGACAGCTCAGAGCCTGGAGCTGCTTCCGGTTCTGTGTCTCCTTCTCTCTCTGCCCCTCCCCCTCTCATGCTCTGTCTCGCTCTATCAAAAATAAATAAAACATTAAACAAATTTTTTTAAAAAGTCCTTATCTGATTAAATCCAATATCTGAATCATAGGGAGTTTGTTTTTGTTGACTTTTTTGTTCTTTTTGGTTTTGGTTATTTAGTTTGGTTCAGTTTTGTTTTGTTTTTAGCATGCCTCATAATTTTTGATCCAATGCTGGATCATGCAGATTAAAAATTGTAGAGGCAGGGCACCTGGGGGCCTCAGTCAATTAAGCATCCGACTTTGGCTCAGTTCAAGATGTCATGGATTTTTAGTCAGAGCCTCCCACATTGTGCTCTGTGCTGTCAGCTAGAGCCTGCTTTGGATCCTCTGTCCCCCTCTCTCTGCCGCCCCCACCCCCTACCAGCCCCTTGTGCATTCTCTCTCTCTCAAATATTTTTTTAAAATCTTAAAATAAATAAAAATTGTAGAGGCTTTCGATGATGTTCTCTGTCTCCAGAAGGATGACATTTTCTTCTTATAGACAGAGTACTGGTGGGTGACCATGACCCCACTGAGGCTTGTTTTAAGCTTTATTAGGGTTGAACTATTGTAGTTTTACCTTTTCTTCTGGGCCAGTGTTCTTACACCTCAGGTGTTGTCCTTTCTCTTGGGGTGTGGTCTTTGTTCCTAGGGTGTAACCCGTCCAGTTTAAAGCCTGGGGTGTTTACGAAGGCCTCTGTGTCTCAGCAGGCTTTAAACTCTAACTTCTGTTTTCTTAGCACACATTCCTGAAAACTCTCTCAATTTATTGCTTTCTCGGCTATTGTTTTCTTCTGGGTTTGTGGAGTCTTACCGTGTGCTTGCACAGCTTAGGAGTCAGCCAGAGACTTGAAAGAAATGTATTCACAGATTTTTGGTTCTTTCTCTCCAGTGTTTTGACCCTTGTACCTGTGTATTTTCAACCCTATGAGATTGCTGCTTTCTATATTGGCTCAATTCTTTTGAGCCACAATCTGGATAGTACAACTCTGAAAAAAATCTGGGCTATGGAATTCTCTTTTCTCAAAGATTGTAGACCTTCATTTCCTGATTGCATTGGTTGCTCTTTTTTTTTTTTTTGGTAATTTTTAAATGTTTATTTTTGAGAGAGACAGAGCTCGAGCAGGGGAGGAGCAGAGAGAGAGGGAGACACAGAATCTGAAGCAGGCTCTAGGCGCTGAGCTGTCAGCAGAGTCCCATGGGGGTCCCGAACCCACAGACTGCAAGATTATGACCTGAGCCAAAGTCTGATGCTCAACCGACTGAGCCACCCAGGCACCCCTGTATTGGTCACTTCTAATGTCTTTCAAAGATATTTTAAACTTTTTTTAAAGTTTATTTTTATTTATTTTGAGAGAGAGAGAGAGAGAGAGAGAGAGAGAGAAAGAGCAAGTGGGGGCGGGGGAGAGAAAGAGAGAGACCGAATATCAAGCAGGCTCCACACTGTCAGGCAGACCTCAATGCCAGTCTCAAACTCGTGATCTGTGAGATCACAACTTGAGCTGAAATCAAGAGCCAGGCATTTAACCGACTGAGTCCAGGTGCCGTTCAAAAATATTTCATATATTTTGTCTAGCCTTTATGATTTTCTTTCAGTAGAAATACAGACTCTTTGTTTGGAATCAGAATCCTCCCCAATTACATGGATATATAGGGTCTATAGGGCCGTCTATCATCTGTCCTTGACCAGTTCTCTGTTTCCTTCTATTCTCTTCTTTCCTCATTTCAATTCAGCCATACAGGTCTTTATTTTGAATGCTTATTCCCATGCCAGAGTCTTCAACTTGTTAATATCTGCTCTCAAACAGTTTTGCTATGGTCTAAATGTTTGTGTCCGCCCTGAAGTTATATGTTGAAATCCTGATAGCCAGTGTGATTGTATTAGGAGTTAGGGCCTTTTGGAGGTGCTTAGGTCATAAGAGGAGAGCTCTCCTGAATGGGATTAGTGTTCTTATAAAGAGCCCCCCAGAACCCTCTAGCTCCTTTCACTGTATGAGAACACAGCAAGAGGTTAGCAGTCTGCAACCCAGAAGAGGCTTCTCCAGAACCTGGCCATGCTAGCGCTCTGATCTTGGACTTCCAACCTCCAGAACTGTGAGAAACAAATGTCTGTTGTTTATAAGCCACCTGGTCTGTGATATTTTGTTATAGCAGCCTGACAGGCTAAGCCAACTTCAGATCCAGATTTTTTACATGGTTGGTATCCTTATGCCAATTGGCTCTTAGTTCAGTTATCACTCAGGAAGCCTTTCCCCAGCTGCCTTTATATAAAAGCCCCTCCCTACTCCAGCCACTCCATATACCTGTTAGTTTCTTCATAGCACTTAAACTATCTGAAGAGAGCTTGCTCCTTTTATTGCCTTAATGTTTATCCCAGCCAGTTTTTGAGCAATGCCTGACATAAAACAAAACAAAACACAAAACAAACTCAACTTATATGTATTGAGTGCATCAAGGAAGTAAGGAAAAAAATAATAAGTACTGTAAAGGGTAAAATGAATTCAGAGTTTGTGATAGGGACAGTCTATTTTATACTGAAAAGTCATTGAGGTCGGGAGACCCAGGTTAAGTCAACCCTCTTCCTTCTGGCTTAGGGGTTTGTGCCTTATATAAAGTCTAGACTTGCCTAACAGTCTGAGCTGGCCAAGGTCCCAGATTTCTCTGGGTTTCTTGCTTCTTGGTCATCATGATTTCAAGATAGGCACATAGACTCCTCCCTATCTTCAGAGGCCATCTGTGGCTGGGAATAGGGTTTCCTCAGTAAGGCTGAGAGATAGGCAACTGGTGGCTTTTCTTAACAGATTGTCAATTGCTAGCCGTACACTATTTTTTAAAAATTTAAAAAAGTTTTATTTATTTAAGCAATCTTTACAGGCAGCATGGGGCTCAAACTCATGACCTTGAGATTAAGAGTCACATGCTTTTCTGACCGAACAAGCCAGGTGCCCCTAGCCTTAAATTAGTTTAAAATAATCTCCCACTCATCTGAGAGCAATGCAGACCCATCATTGAAAATTAATGGGTGACTTCTTAAGAACTTCCTACGATGTCTCTAGCCTGCTGAAACTTACCTATGCCATGTATCTGTTAATGAGTACATACATTTATCTGGTCTACCCTGGGCTGACTTAGTCAACACTGAAGTTTGGCAGCAGCCTTAGGACAATTTTATGGCAGCAGCAGCGATGAGTGTTGGCAGAGATGCCAACATACTGTCGTTCCTAGAGATACAGGTCTGCTGTTAGCCAAAGTGGGCAGTTTGTACCCCCAGAATATTCTCAGTCTCAGGCATTCCTTATGGGGTCCCTGAGCCCACCTGACTTTTTAGATTCTAGTTATGTCTGAAATGATCTTCACTGTGCATTTGTGGGTCAAGACAGCAGAAGTTGCATTTTTGAATGTGGATCACCAGTTGGGATCATATGCCCGAAGCTGCCCTCATTCCTCAACATGCTGTATTGGTAAAGTGGGGTAAAAGTGCAGCAGGGCGGTGGGAAGCTTCAGGGATTCTAGTCCTGGGCTCACTGAGTTCATCCTGGGCAGGTCATTTAACCTGTGCCATCTCTGTGCTGTTCCTCAGTTGAATTAGAATCCAACTTAGGCCTGATACAAGGCTCGACACAATGGAGGTGAAAACCTTTGAGAAGGTCCCATCTCTCCTAAGGAGAGGGAGGGGTACCAATGTGAAGTGAAACAACCCTAAAGTGCTCAAGATGCTGCATGCAGGTCAGCAAGAACAGGTACCCAAGGCACAGACCTCACCCTGGCAACCTGAGGCCTCAAGGATCATTTTTCCCTCCTCCTTCATTTATTTATTAAAAAATATTTTAATGTTTACTTTTGAGACAGAGAAAGGGCCAGGGAAGGGGCAGAGAGAAAGGAAGACAGAATCCAAAGCAGCCTCGAGGCTCCTCGCTGTCAGTACAGAGCCAGACACGGTGCTGGAACCCAAGAACTTTGACATCATGACCTGAGCTGAAGATGGATGCTTAAGCAACTGAGCCACCCAGGTGCCCTTCTCCTCCTCCTTTAAACAAGAGGTTAACTCTGGTCTACAATCAAGACTCAGGCACAAAAGGCTTCTCAGTTTATTAACAGTATTGGCTATAACTTTTTGAGTTCTATATTGTGGGCAAGGCACTTTCCTTATTATTATTTCTAACCTTCACAGTTATACTTAACGTTAGAGCTCCTCCTCTTCTTCATGGGACGAGAAGGCGGCTCACAAGTTCAAGGGCTCTCCTAGTCTTCAGAGCAGCCAGGATTATAACCGTGTCTTAACTCAACCTGTGCTCCTAACCCCGTGTTCCTCCTATCCCTTGTCCAATGCTGCCTTCTTCCCTGGGTAAGAAAGGTTCTAAGGCAGGTGGAAGGCAGCACGGAGAGATGCAAGATGACGCTCTCAGATTTCGGAATACACCTGATCGTGTAAAGTTCACTTCTACACACAAAGTTTTTTGTTTTTGTTTTTTCTCCCTAGTCACTGAACAGGCGATACACTCTACCGGCCATCTTGGTTGTGGCAATCCCAATTCCTTTTTATTTTCCTGTGACGACAACCAAGGGAATTATTCATAGCCGCCCTGCTCAGGCTTTTTAAGGAGCTCTAGCCATTCCCCCGGCAAAGAGCCCCTAAGGTCCAGGGCGTGGGCGGTTTCAAGCGCAGCCTCGTCCCGGGCCCGGCTCAGCACGCGGGTCGGCGCCAGCTGGGGAGGGGCTCGGGTGGGCCCCACCGAGCCCCGCCCGAGCCCCGCCCCCTCATTTAAATACGCGGCGCCGGCGGGTGCGTCGAGCTCGCCGCGGACCCAAGATGGCGGCGTGTGGACGTGTACGGAGGATGTTCCGCTTGTCGGCGGCGCTGCAGCTGCTGCTGCTCGCGGCGGCCGGGGCCCAGAAACTCCCGGGCCAGGGCGGCCACGGCCAGGGCCAGGGCCCGGGGGCCAACTTTCCGTCCTTTGTAGGGCAGACTGGAGGCGGCGGGCCGCCGGGTCAGCCGCTGCTCCAGCTGCCTCAGTCATCTCAGCTCCAGCACCAGCAGCAGCCACCGCAGCAACCGCCTCAGCCGCCGCAGCCGCCTTTCCCGGCGGGTGGGCCTCCGGCCCGGCGGGGCGGAGCGGGACCCGGAGGGGCTGGCGGGGGCTGGAAGCTAGCGGAGGAAGAGTCCTGCCGGGAGGACGTGACCCGTGTGTGTCCCAAGCACACCTGGAGCAACAACCTGGCGGTGCTCGAGTGCCTGCAGGACGTGAGGGAGGTGAGGAGGAGGCGGGACGGAGCCGGGAGGGCCAGGCCTGGTGCGGGCCTGAGGGTGTTGCTGGCCTTGGAAGCCGCTGACGCCCGCCCGCTGCTTCTCTCTCTCTTCCTCTGTGCTGCACTCGCTCCTTCCCTTCCCGTCCCTAGCTCGCTCCCCGGCGCGTTCCGAGAAGAGGACCCCACCCCCACCCCTCCTTCCCTCGCTGGTGCGGGGGTCTGGAAGTCAGACCCTGGCTCCTGGCCGCTATCTGCGAAGGCCCAGAGCGTGTTTATGTTTGCTCGGGTCTTTTGTGTGATGCTCTAAGCACTGCAGCTCCTCGCCGAAGACCGGCTTAGAATTTTGCTATTTGTTTCGACTTGGACAATTTGTAGCAGCCTTTTTAAACATTTTTGAAAAAAATGGTTGGTGTGCTTGAGCCGTTAAGAAATCGTCTTCTGTTTATTGGCATTAGATAAGGTTTGTTTAGGTAGCTCGGGTTCTGTTCTGATGTGTATTGCAGTCCAAACACCGAATTTACTGTCTTTACCCCATTCTTTTGTAATTCACAAATTCTTATTATCAATGGGGTGCTGAAACTAATGTATGCCTTTTATTTTCTTATTTTCTTTTGGTCAATTCGTAGCGCATCTCAAGTTTAAGCTGTTACTCCAAGTAATTTAGAGTCCCAAAGCTTGAAAAGTTGGGACAGCAGTCGAAGCTGTAATACCTTTACAGGATTTGTGATTGGGTTATGGGATCTTGCCTTTCTGACGTCTGAATATGACTTTAACAGGACCTCTTAATGAAATCGTGATTTGATACTCTTTAATGTGATTCAGCCAAGTGACACAGAGAATGTCTTTTCTAGATTTAATGCTGCAGGCGTATTTGACAATTATCAAAGTTTGGGAGCCAATCTGGTAGGGTTTAGTTTGGTTTTAAGGTTTAGGTGTATAGAATTAGGCCCAAAGATTGATGAATAGAGTGAAACTGCTGCTTGAAAACGGTTTTGTTTGGGAAATTGTATCATCAAAATTGTCTAAGATGTTCTTGATCCTTGGAAGACCACTGGTTTGTAGAAAATTGCTAGCCTTGGCAGTACGCGCCCACCCCGATCCCACTGGTACCTGCTCTATCTAGTATTCTACACAGAGTAGTTCACAAGAGGAAAAGGCATATATAATCAGAAGGCAGAGAGAAAGGAAGTTTCCAGAGCCAACAGAAGTGTGGGTCCGCAGATGACTTCTCATCTACAACTTGAAGACTAGAAGGATAATCCATTGTTATTCTTTATTTTTCCACTATTTCTCTTGCAGGTACAGCTAAGATTCTTAACTGTCAGGCTTTGGGGAATTTTCTTTTTGGCCTTTGAGGATATCTAATAGGTGTTATCCTCTCAAAGTAGGACCCTAATATTGGTGACCAAATGCTTTGTTAGTGGTTGTGGCAGAAACAATAGGGAAGGTGGCAAAAAGTGGCCCACACATGGAGTACATGTCTGTCTTTGTGTGCTTTGGGGACATCTGGAAACCTCCACTTACGGTAGCAGGCTTCCTTTATCATGCATGTAGAAGTGTGTAGCAACATATGTAATCCATAAATAACTTAGATTTGGTCACTTTGGGAGTCAGTTTAATTTTGTGGATACTGTCTTGCATTACTTATGTGAAAAACCTGGCTTGAAAAACGTCGTCCCTGCTCCACATTTGACTGTGAGAGTCTCAGCAAAGCTATTTTTCAGTAACTACATTTTTCTTCCTTTATGGGGATGATATATAAACTCTTTGAGGGTAGTTACTAGCTCCTGTATTTCCTCTGTAACGTTCCAGAGTACCTAATTCAGTGCTGAGACTTAGTAAATATTGCCGACTGATTGAGGATGAATAAACTAGTGGAGTCAGTTTTATGCTCCATAGGAAGAAAGAAAAAGTGTCATGTAATTTGGAGGTGGATGTATTTTGGGGAGCAGGGCTTTCCAAATTTCCAATTTAATGAGTTTTCCTATAATTATATAAACATAAAAGTTGAAAGAAAAGTACCATGAATGACTGTGTTTTTCAGGAGGTAAAACTATTTTTTTTTCCATCCAAAGTGGGGCTTGTACTCAGAATCCTTTAAAAAAAAATTTTTTTTTTTAACATGTATTATTTTTGAGAGACAGAGACAGTGTGATCAGGGGAGGGGCAGAGAGGGAGAGAGAGACAGAGGGGCAGAGAGAGAATCTGAAGCAGGCTCCATCCAGGCTCTGAGCTGTCAGCACAGAGCCCGAAGCAGGGCTCAAACTCACCAACCCTGTGAGATCATGACCTGAGGACGCTCAACCCACTGAGCCATCCAGGCACCCATTGAACTCAGAATCCTGACATCAAGGGTCGCTTGCTCTATAGACTGAGCCAGCCAAGCATCTGGAGGTGGAACTGTTTTTAAACTACTTTTTCTTCCTTTAAAGATGACAAAAGGAAATTTTAATCCACTTAGAGAATTAGTTATATCTGATTTATGTGTTTGAAAGAACATATCTGAATTAAAGAAATAAACTGCCTAGGCACATTTGAAGTGAAATTATGGAATATGTTTCGTCTTTGCTTTTTGGTAAGTAGGACTGTTGGTAGGGAAGTTGACATAATGTGTTTCTTTATCCCTTTGTATACAAATTTGGAGAAGACTGTTCTCTGTGTACTTGCTATGAGAATTATGAATAGGCAAAGCATGTGAGTATTTAAGTGGTACTATAGTAGGGGCGCCTGGGTAGCTCAGTCAGTTAAGCATCTGACTCTTGATTTTGGTGCAGGTCATGATCCCAAGTTTGTGGGATCGAGCCTGTGTCAAGTTCTGTGCCCTCTCTCTCTGCTTCTTCTCCACTTTGTCTCTCTCTCAAATAAATAAAAACATAAATAATAATAAATGGTAGTATAGTAAACATTTTTATTTTGAAACAAGATGGAGGTACATAGAGTTAGGTTAAGTCTTAAGTTCAAATATATTAAGGTTCTCTCTACTGTGGTGTTCAGTTTTATAGTAATTGACTTACAGAATTTATGTGAAGGTATTTAATGGTACCCTTTAAATAATCCCAACTGATGGTTTCAGTTTGTTTAATGCATCATGTGCCAACAAATTAAAAATCTATGTGTAAACTATAGTAAAATTGCATATGGTCTGTAGTTCACAGCTTTTCCTCAGTCACTTTGTCCATTATTTTGAAGGCTATGTGTTATGTGAGGGATTTTTTTTTTTAATCCTCTCAGATGAGTCATGCTTTAAAAAAAATTTTTTTTAATGTTTATTTTTGAGAGAGAGGAAGAGGCAGGGTGTGAGCCAGGGAGGGGCAAAGAGACAGAGGGAGTCACAGAATCTGAAGCAGGCTCCAGGCTCTGGGCTGTCAGCACAGAGCCCGATGTGGGGCTTGAACCCACTGACTGCGAGATCATGACCTGAGCCGAAGTCGGACACTCAACCTACCGAGCCACCCAGCTACCTTTGATGTACCTTTTATTTACCTTTTGTGGTACATGCATTGAAAAATACCAAGACTGGAATATCTCTTAATAGCTCTGATACTTTGTGATTCTGTCATCTGTAAGAATACAGTTGTGTGCAAGTGAATTATAGGCACAGGAGAAAAGGAGAAGATTTTTAAGAAATTTAGGGGGTTGTATTGTCTTAAATAGAGAGTTTGAGAATTTTTTCAGAGTCCGGATTGTAAAAGGTCTTACATGTACCATCGGCTCGTTCAAGTAAAGCCCAGAAATGGGCTGTGTTTTTATCCCAACCTGAGATAAAAATATTCGTACAGGTAGTTGAGGGTTACCTGTAAAATACCACTGTCGTTGATGAGAAGTACTTTTCTTGAAATTTTTTAAATGTTTTATTTATTTTTGATACAGAGAGAGAGACAGAGCATGAGAGGGGGAGGGGCAGAGAGAGAAGGAGACACAGACCCGGAAGCGGGCTCCAGGCTCTGAGCTAGCTGTCAGCATAGAGCCTGACGGGGAGCTTGAACCCAGGAACATGAGATCTGACCTGAACTGAAGTCGGAGGCTTAACTGACTGAGCCACCCAGGCGCCCTGAGAAATACTTTTATTAGTCTCTTCAGCCCACGTGGGCTTGAACCCATAATCCTGAGATCAGGAGTTGTATGCTTCACCTACTGAACCAGCACCAGGCACCCTGAGAAATACTTTTGTAAGAAG